>NW_020538040.1:104729808-105049655 GCF_003426905.1 Ctenocephalides felis
TATATATATATATATTAGGGTGGCCCTTAAATGGTCATTTTCGAATTTCCTTCCTCCCAGGGGCTCAAATGGTTCCAAATTGATAAAAAACAATTCTCTGAAAGTTTTGGCTCTTAATATTAACGTTTAGATAGTGCGCAATTCAATAAAAGTGTGTATTTTTCAATAAAAGTTTGCATGGAAAAAAATTAGAAAGTTAAAAAAAATGGTTTAGGTATAACCTAGCGACAAATGAATGAGTTTTATTCATTCATTTGTTCGCTAAATTACATCTAAAAAACATTTTTAAAATTTTTGAAAATTTGTCCATGCTATTTCCATACAAAACTTCGATTGAATTGCGCTTTATCTAAACGTTAATATTAAGAGCAAAAACTTTCAGAGAATTGTTTTTTATCTATTTGGAACCATTTTAGCCCCTGGGAGCAAGGAAATTCGAAAATGACCATTTTAAGGACCACCCTAATATATATATATATATATATATATATATATATATATACACCCGGCAAAAGTTTTGCCATGAAAAATAATACTAGTATAAAATGTTTTGTATGGAAATAACTAGCTGATTGCAAATGTGGTGCGTAAGTGAAAGAAGCAGCTAATGAAAAATTATATGAATAGTTCACCCACTGCAAAGCACGCACATATATATGCCCCTGAATAGTCGTTGCAAGAGCCTACACAATTGAAACTGAGTTTATTTGAATTGAATTGGCACATTTAATGTTTAATGATTTTGATATACGTATTATTACCGTGCTTTTTATTATTTCAGTTATTTTTGAATTACGAATCAAAATCCGATAAATAATTTTTAAATTATATTGTTATGTGGCATGTCCATCAAATTGAGTGAAGAATATTAAGATAGCGCAAAAATTGACCTCATAATTGAAAAACAGTGTTAGGGTTGGACAACCTTTAATAAAAATAATATTTTTTTTAAAGTAACATTCAATCATTTTCATAAACTTGAAAAAAAAAACTAATATAACGTAAAATAAAGATAAAGAAAGAAAACTGATTCCAAAATTTATAAAAATAAAGGTGGATAACTTTTGATAAAAATGAATAGTTTTTCGAAGTAAAGAGACTTGTTTGTATTTTTCAATATCAAATTATTGAAAATTAAAATAAAGAAGTTAGGCCAATAAATTAAAAAAAATAAATGTTATAGGTGGACAACCCTTGATAAAAATAAGTAGTATTTTGAAGTAAGAAGGGTTGTATATATTGTCAATTCCGCATTAAAAAAAATAAAATAAAAAAAAATCACCTCAAAATTAAAAAAAAGTATTAATCATTTTTTACGGAAGATGCTCGAAAATTTCACTTTTGTGTGGAAAAACCGTGCTAAACGAAAATCACTATGCCATAAACCCTTTTTTATATTTTTAATATGATGAATGACAAATACATTGAACAAAAAATAAATATTAATATATTCAATATCAAACACCTTCAATTATTAAAATATTAATTTATCTCTTTAGAAATCTTCGCCATAGTTAATCTTGTTGGTTAAAATTTGAGTTGGAAGCAAAATTTATCATAACATTATTGTAGAAACTTCTACTGATTACAGTTGTTATAGTACATTTAGTGATTACAGTAAATAATATGATAAGTAGTAAATTTAGCTTTTTTGCAAATGTTCATTATGATTCAGAAGTCAGTACTTTCTTTGTGTGAGTTTAAAATTTTAATTTAACAATTTTATTCATCTAATATTTACTTACAAATCTTATCTTAGCCACGACGCCTTAAATAACTGGTAGGATGTAATTGAGAGTGAAAACTTTTGATACTTATCTCATATTAAAAATGGTCTCTAAGGACTAAAATATAAATAGATTTTATTACTATCTCTACAATTACATTTTTGAAAGGAAAGGTTAAAATAATACTTCATATTAGAAATATTTAACATCTGTAACACTCTCGAAGTTATAAACTTTGATGTGGCCGGACATTTTATTTTTTGGCTATCGAATCGTTGCAAAATTTTTAATTTGGAAGTTGGTTTACATCTAATTTTATAAAAGTTTCAACAATGCATAATAAGTGTTGTAAAGTAATAATAATTATAAGTTTTATAAAATATATATGTATAATATATAATAATCACAATAAATAACTAGCTATAAGTGGAATTCTGTCTTAAGGCAATTAGGGCATCGTGCCTTAAGGCAAATTGCTGGAACTTTCCGTACGAAAATTATTATTTTTTTAAAAACGATTAACATTTTTGAAAAAAATTTACTTCGAAAAAAAATAGATTTTTGAGAAACTATAAAATTGACAAAAAATTACTTTTTTTGAAAAAAAAATTTATTTGAAAAAAAAAATTTTGTTTTGAGAAAAAAAAATTTGTTTGAAAACAAAAAATTTTTTTTAAAAAAAATGTTTTCTTCATTTTGACATATTTTGGAAATTTTGAACTTTTTTCAAAGCAATCGCACTGCTTGAACTGCATAGAGACGAAATGTCAAAGCTCGCAAGTGCCGCGCCGCCGTGTAACACATAAGCATTGGTACGGAACCCATAGTAATGTAAAAAAAATTATACTTATTGTTAAAATTTCTATAAAATATCTGATAATTTGATGTGCATATATATATATATATATATATATATATATATATATATATATATATAAAGCGAGTGGTTTTTCTTCAGATGGTGAAATATGATAAAATTGTTTCTTGGGCATCCATCTAGTAATTAAAAAACAGTTTTATTGAAAAATGTTTTTATTTAGAGAAACATACGTTTCGGGTCTTGATATGACCCATCTTCAGTGCTACAAATAAATATTTCAGGGATACAAATTAAAACAATATAAAAAATACATAATTACAGACAAAAATAAGTAGAACAATGTATATGAAAAGTATATATGAAAAACAATCATAAAATAAAACAAATGTAAAGAAACTCACCATACAAATAAGTTTTAAAAAATAACACAAAAAACACAACAAAATTGCACTAAAAAATAATTAAATATGAAATAAAAAATTGATAAGACATCAAGTTATGAATTTTTTTTAAAAAAATAGTAAAATTAAAATAAATAATATATTTTATTATAAAAAAGGTTTTTCCAAACGAACATGTTGTCAGTTTGGAGACCGTGTTACGTGTGTGTAACGAAAGTAAAATGTGTGCGTACGTGTTAGCGGAAAATAGTGGAAAATGTATCGTCATTGGATGAGAGAACGGGATAGAGAGAGTTTTAGTGGTTTCATATTACGAGATTTTCTCAGCGATCATGCGCAGTAGGAACATAGAAAATTTTTTTAAATGTGTAAGCAATCCATAATCAAACGGTTAACATATCTGGATAAAAATTAAATAATATGTGGATCAAAATGAAAATATAGAACAAAATAAAAACATGATAGAACAATGTAAAAAAATATGTGATAAAGAGAAATTTATTAAGAAAAAGTATAGATATTAACTGAAAACTAAAATAGTTATGAAACAAGTTATTATATAAACAAATGTAACATAAAATATATATGTATATATGTATATTTGTATATTTGTATATATATATATATATATATATATATATATATATGAACGTACAAACTTGTTAATATTTCTATTCATTATACAGAAAAACTATTAATGCCAGCTATCGATCAATTTGCGAAGGTCGCGAGTAATTCGAAATTGTTATGGTTAAAACAAAAGACATAAGTTATGTCAATCAACACATCTTGAATTGTGCATCTTTGATAGTTTTCGAGCGAATTTACATAAGTATACAAAAAGCGATAAAAAAGCTGAAATTTGATATCAGAAAGAACTAGAATTGAAGTAGAAGGTATTTCACATACATATGTTAGTTCAATATTTATTGAGAACCTTGTAGTGATATAGTTTTCAACACCTAGAAATCAAAAGAAAGAGCTGTCTTTAATCAAATTTCGTTCCATTCAACTTCTGAAATATGGATCGCCTAAAAGTGTTGTCTGCTTCCATTAAAATATGCGCTGATGAACTGCAATCCGACGACGTGGGAAGTGAGAAAAGAAGAGAATTCCTGAACTTGGTAAATGCATATTTAGACGCCTGTGATGATATAGAGGATTTGGAAGAAAGATTGGAGGCTAAGTTTCTGATGGCGGAAAGAGTCAGAGGCGTGGTCGATGACCAAGTAAATGCTTTGAGAGCAAGTATTGAGCAACAAGAGATGGAATTGAGAGAAATTATGATAAATTTTGCTTCCAACTCTAATTTTAACGAACAAGATTAACTATGGCGGAGATTTCCAAAGAGATAAATATTTGTTGAGGCTTTTTCTATTGTTTGTATTTTAGTCATAGAATAAATATTAGCAACATCTAATAATCTTTCATTATTACACGAGGTTGGTTCAAAATTTCAATTTTGGTATGTAAAGATATAACCTTTCTTTTACTCCTCTCCAGTTTTTTATTTTTATCTATTGCCATTGTCGACCTATATTTTTTTGTAATTTGTAAACATAAATTATTGTGAAAAATAATTTTATTCACTTCCAATAAATTTACGCTGTCAATTATATATAATTATCTATATATTTCCATCATAGATACACACTACTAAAAATTCGTAACTGTAACATACATTTTGTAGAGTTGCATTTTGACAGTAAAATAATAAAAATGTTATTTTATATATATTATAATATAAGCAAATAATAGTTTAGTGCTTAGACTTTTGTGTCACTGCAAAATAGATAATATCGTAAAAAAAATTCACTTTCAAAAACGGTATAAGATCAAAAACGTGTAAAACAAGTACCGTGTAAAGCGGGGGGATAGATGTATATATTTATATCATGCAAATATGTGGTATTTATCATTCCTCGAGTCGCGTGTATATATTTTCCATTAAAATGGGAATTATTTTGTGTTCACTTCCTGGATCGCCTACAAGTATTTTTTGTATGTAACCTTTTCGTTAATATATTCAATTTAAATGTTGTTTCTTATACTTTCACAGGCGCAAAATGTTCGTTTTAAAGCGAGTACTTCAAGTATAACCCAACGATTCACTTCCCTCTGTGCACTTTGGCATAAATATCCCCTAAAATATGTAAAACAGGAACCAGGGCACCGTGATAATGTAATCAAACGCCGGAAAATGATTTTTGATCGTATCCATACCTTTATAGCGAAGTCGGGAATCCTTGTGATTATATTTTCCTAAAAAAGGAAAGAAGTTCTCGCATACTGAAAAGAAAAGTTTTGTCTGGTGGTCCGATTTCGAACTTTCAAACTTATTCATTCGGTTACCGCGACCGCGAATGAAATATTATGATTTTTCTTGCTCTTGTCCGGAATAAGATAGATTGACTTCGAATATTACGGAATATAAGCTGGGCTGCGAGTAAATTGTTTGATTTGTGGCTTTTTATTATCGATAAAATATGTGCTTTCTTTGAAGATTGTTTGAAACTTCTGTGTTATCTTCAAGTTCACAATGATAACATTAAGCTTAATAATAAATATGTTAGAGCAACAAAACAATAAAAGTTTTAATTTAAATAATTGTTATTTCTATTAATTAATGTCTTTTTATTAAACAATTAGTCATTATGTTGCCATTAGCGCCTGAAGTCGATTGGCATAATTATTTCAAAATTACAAATCATTTTTTCCATTTTATTTTGTTAATATTCTGTTTATTATTTACATTTATATTTTTGTATTTAGGTTTAATTTTTTGTTTTTTATATACTTAACAATTTTGTATTATAAAACTTGAATAAAGTTTTGATTGACAAAAAAAATCCATGAGAGTTTATTTTAAATATATCAGTGTTTTGTAGTAAATAATACTATGCACAAAAGATTCAAAAATCATTGCAATGTATTTGTACGTGTTGTGTGATATTTATATATGTATGTGCCTGCAATGTTTTAGGAAGAATGGATTATGGTACAAACAACACCCGATTTTTATTTGTTATTTTCGAGATTATGACTTTCAAATTAGTTTTCAATAATCATATCGTCTCAACTAAATGATCAATAATTGATCTATATTCAATAAAATTGCCAGTTAAATCCTAATTATATTGTAATACATAATTGTATTATATATGAAAGGGTTTACAGATCCAATGTCTCATTTTTAATTTTGAAAGGCTTTTACAAAGCCTTTATACAACCAATGTAAAATTAAAATTAGTTAGCTGCCACATTTTGCAATCAGTTATTTTAATACTAAAGATTTTAAACTAAAAATATCTTTTATTGCAACATAACGTTTGACGAGTCAAGTTAAAAAATATAGATCTCATTATATAAATAAAACAATCATGAATTTATTTACTTTTTTTTATTATTAATTAAAGGACTAATATTTTTTGATTATCAACAAAGTAACATTGCAGGGTCAGTAAGTGCATTGTTAAACTGTATCTTCTGAAATAATCGACAGGTTGTTTTGATAAAATTCTATCACCAGTTGCGGGATTTTCACCTTCGCCTGTATCGACGAAATCAAATCGGCCTCGTCTACGTTTTTCCATTTAACCAAATACATTAGGTTATCCCCCGATTTAGTAACCCCTAGCACTTTTTCAGCCTCCAACTTTGTAGGTCTGGAAGATATCCTGCTGTTCTTCAGCATTTTGATTACCTTCTCTCTTTCCTGGTCCAGCTTCAAGCGTTCCTCTTCGTACTCCTTTATTGTATCAGGACACATCAAGTTTTCCAGGGGTTCCCAACTATCATGATCAGTCGAATAGTTCTCCCACCTTATTAAATATTCGATCTTGCCTTTCCGGACACGTTTGTCTAAAATCTTATCCACCGTAAATATGTTACTGTCCGACTTTGACATTTCCATCGCTTTGAGGTTAGGTCGCCGTAAGGTGGAAAAATTTATGAACAACAATAGTTTGTATCTAAATGAATCAATCTTTAAGGCAAATAACTGTTTTTAAGTTTAATAAGAGTTTATAACTATAAATTTTTATTTTATTACCATATTGTTTTGAACACTTACAACGCAAATCTTTCGCAGATACGTGTCTATCGACTAATTCAAAACAATTGAAGACTTGTAATACCCCTTAATAATTATAATACATATGAACATAGATAAAGGAAGAGTATGGATTGCAAGTTCGAGCGCAAAACTGTGTCAAAAGATAGAAGGCGATAGTGACGTCACCGGGCGAACGAACGTTTTTGACACTTAAAAACATAGGAAACATTTTATAGTTCTTAACATAGTTGAAAGCTTAAAATACCATTGTTAATTTAAACACTAGTCGAGATAGTTCTACAAGTCTTCTTATATCGTATTATTATTTTTTTTTTTTTTAGTTTTATAACATTTTATAGTTATTACTTTATTTATAGATTTTAAAATACTTTTATTGTTCATTATTTATTCTTAGTATTATTAATTCAATTGTTAATATTTTATGTGTCTAGTGATTACAGTTGACATCCACACTTATATAAAATAGATTTTGATAGAAATGGATCGAATGAAACGTGTTGGACAAATTAATTTAATATATATACATGTACAGTTATAGATGTTGTAAGTATATTTTAAAAACATGAATTGAATATTGTATTGATTAGGTATTAGCCAAAACAAAAAAAATTAATTTCTAAGTAAACAGTCAGATTATTTTATCTGGATAGTTGAATTTCAGATATTTTTGATTAAAATTATGTATTCGTATCGGGTTTATGTTTATGCTATGCAACTTACCTTAAGGCAAATGATGTTACAACTAGTTTTAACTTGATTTTATTTATTATTTTTATTGTTTACATCTTTGTCAGTGTAAAGGTTTAGTTGGTCCTTTTTCTTACCGCCCAGTTTAACTGTTGAATAAAAACTGTCGAATCTAACTTAGAAATAACAATTCATGTTATGAAACAAATAAATATCGTATACATAAAAATTATATTCAAGTATTGTAAATTAAAGAATAGTGCTCACAACTAAAAAACAACTAACAACGAAAAAATACTTTTGGTATAAATATTGATACATGTTTTTCATACACATTTTGCCTTCTACTTTAGAACAGCATCGTTAAAGCTTCTAAACTTCATTTGTTTTCTTAAGATAAGCTCCGAATTACTCTAATAAATATTCAGTACAATATTTTCAAAAATGTTTCAAATTTATTCATTTTTTCAGACTTAAGTTTGAGTTTTATGTAGTGAAATGTTTCGAACAAAATATTAATATTAATTCACCTAATGAATTTCCAATAAACATGCATTAGAATCGAATTTACACTGTAGACTAATATTTAAATATAAAGTAGGGCAGGGCAGGAAAAGGTCTAATTTGACTTTGTGCAATTATATTGTGAAAACCAAACAAATTATTTTACATTAAGTAACACATATCAAAGAAACAACTATTTGACTATGTTCAGTAAAACTCCCAACTAATTCATTATTGCAGAAATGTTTTTTCTACTGTTTTTCAAAAATTTGTCACCTGGTTGGGAATATAGTGCATTAAATAAAGAAACAAAAACATATATCATATATCAGTTGAAGATCGATTTTACATGCTAAGCGCATCAAAGCAATGCACCTAAAAGCTAATGAAAGCGATACTTTATGAATAAACAAAAAATATTTTCCAAATATAAATTAAGCAAACATATTCTGAATCCGAATGAAATCTGATGAAAAAAATTGATGCTTGTGACAATAATTAATCAAAAAATTGTGGTTATGGCGGGAATTGTACGTGTTGTTACTAGTTGTTTACATTAATCATGACACATGTAAGAAATTCTTAGTTTGTTTAAGTCATTTGTTGTGTTTGGCCTCTTTGGGAGTCCCATTGTCTATTCGGCCGAGTGCTTGGCAGAAACGTGAGCCGTGTCTATTATTAGGCGTTAATAATACTCGACTGGAAGCCATTTCAATAGTCATCTGTGGCATACTTAATGCTATATTAGTTTGTACCGCTCGCAATCCGACCATTAATCGACATTTAACAATAGATTGTGTGCCCTTTGCAATCGGCATTCTCAGCTATTATACCGAAAGGAACATAAATATACGTGTTTGTTCAAAGAACATCGTTTATCAAAAAAAAAAAATTATCGGGGTCGCAAAATACACGAGTGGTAAATTGGACTCTACAATGATCTGCCTGATTGCTTTTATTACTTGGTACTTGTGAAAACAAGTACACCAAATTAATTTTGGAATTGGATTTATAAAACTGCATAAAATTGCACAATGGAGTGTAAACTGTGCTGCGAATTTGAAACTAACGTTTTTATGCGAATAGATGCTACTCAATAATTATTTCATAAACAATATATTCAGTAAACTAATTAGGTATGTGATATAATACAAATATTAATAAATATTACTTGAAGTGTAAAATTATGTATAAAAAACTATGTATAAAAAACTATGTATAAAAAACTATATATATATATATATATATATATATATATATATATATATATATATATATATATATATATATATCAAGCCGAAACGAGATTAAAGTATTGATTTACACTCATAAAAAAAATTAGAAGAAAAAGTTATTAAGCTTTCAAGTATTACCTAGAGCTTTGATAAGGTTGTGACCATTTTTCGGTTATTGTGGTATATATATATATATATATATATATATATATATATCTGTGTCTATTATTTATATCTACATCTGATCTTGCGGCGATTCTTTCTCAATGTCTTTTGCCTGCCACCTCATTTGTTTAAATCGCTTGAGCTCACAGAAATCTCAAAAAGAATGTATCTACGAAATCACTTTGAAATTGAGAAATGTTCTCTATATTTTAATCCAAGGAGGTCAAAAATATATATTCACAACTATAGTATTTTTTATGTTAAATAATAAATTAATTTTGTAAATACTTTCACATTTCTTAACAAAGGAAGCGGATGGAAATATATATATATATATATATATATATATATATATATATATACGAGGTCTGTTCAAAAAGTTTTCGTAATTTTCGTTTTTTCAAAAAAATATTTATTTATTCGTCTACATTAATGTGGTCCCCTTCAAAGTAGTCCCCCCCAGATATAATACACTTATGCCAGCGTTTTTTCCAATTTTCGAAGCACCCTTGATATTCACTTTTTGATATGTCCTTGAGCACTCTCGGCGATTTTCTTCAATCGAGGAAAACCGCCGTCCTTTCATGGGTCTCTTCAACTTTGGGAATAGGAAAAAGTCACACGGAGCCATATCTGGTGAATTTTTGCACTTTGCAACACTTTATTTCATTTTTTACGCAAAATTTAATACAAATTCTTTGACTTTTTCAATTCTTCCATTGTAAAAATCGCCGAGCTCAGAAAAACACGTCGAACCTTAGCGACTACCACAGACAAAGTAAACAGTGAATATAGCTGAAAATTTAATCATACTTTAGGGGCATGTATACCAACACAATAAAAAAAAAAATTTGACAATCAGACACTCCAGACCCGCGAAATTTAATTATTAGTAATTCCGGGTACTTTTTGAACAGACCATGTATATATATATATATATTAGTTTTTTATATAACCTCTATAAAAGCTTACATATAGGTGGTGTAAAAGCCTTTGCTTTTACACTAGCAAAAATGTAAGCTATAATGATAATAAACAAAATCAAGTGAAAAAAGTCATTTTAGAAAAGACAACAATTTTAATTTCTATTTATTCAGTATTTTAAAAATTATTATACTTAAAATTATTTAACTTCTAGTTTCTTATTTTATTCACCTCTTTCTTTCACAATTCTGTGGATTTTAAACTTTCATTTGCCAATTGTATTTACCATAGACGTTACAATACATATAGACTTCTAGTCCTCATATTTTTGCTATGTTAAAACGTGTCAGAACGCTAAATTACCCGGTGACTAGCAATCCATATGTATTATAAAGGTCCATGGTATTTATACAATTTCAATTGTTTTGAAATACCCAATAGAGACGCATCTGCGGAAGATTTGCATTGTATGTGTTTAAAACAATATCGTAATAAAAATTTATAGTTATAATCTCTTATTAAACTTAAAAGCAATTATTTACCTTAACAATTGATTCATTTAGATACAAATTATTGTTGTTTATAAATATTCCACCTGACAGCGACCTAACCTCAAAGTGATGGAAATGTCAAAGTCGGGCAGTAACATATTTACGGTGGATAAGATTTTAGACAAACGTGTCCGGAAAGGCAGGATCGAATATTTAATAAGGTGGGAGAACTATTCGACTGATCATGATAGTTGGGAACCTCTGGAAAACTTGATGTGTCCTGATACAATAAAGGAGTACGAAGAGGAACGCTTGAAGCTGGACCAGGAAAGGGAGAAGGTAATCAAAATGCTGAAGAACAGCAGGATATCTTCCAGACCTACAAAGTTGGAGGCTGAAAAAGTGCTAGGGGTCACTAAATCGGGGGATAACCTAATGTATTTGGTTAAATGGAAAAACGTAGACGAGGCCGATTTGATTTCGTCGATACAGGCGAAGGTGAAAATCCCGCAACTGGTGATAGAATTTTATCAAAACAAAACCTGTCGATTATTTCAGAAGATACAGTTTAACAATGCACTTACTGACCCTGCAATGTTACTTTGTTGATAATCAAAAAATATTAGTCCTTTAATTAATAATAAAAAAAGTTAATAAATTCATAATTGTTTTATTTATTTTTTATCAAAATCAAATCTATATTATATATCCCTCGTTTTGCACGTTTTCGATCTTACTGGGTTTTGAAAATATATTTTCCATTTGCTTATATCTACAATAACATTTTTGTTTTACTGTCAAAATATAACATAAAATGTATGTTACAGTTACGAATTCTTAGTAGTCTATGCCCTGTTTTATGATCAAAACTAAATTTTGTGTGTATAAGCTAGTTTATAATTAATGTTCATATATAATTCATAACGTGAATTTATTCAAGCCGAACAAATAACAGAATCATTTTTTACAAAACCTTAACTTTATATTATAGTTCGATAATGACAAATGATGAAAATAAATAGAGAGTAAAAGAATGGTTATATCTATACAAACCAATTTTAGCATTTATCTATAAAGAAAATACAATACCTCATAAAGTTAATTTTATATTGGTTTTATTACTAAAAAAATTAATTTTGCTATAATTTATTAAATATGTTTGATATTAAATATATTATTTATTTTTCGTTCAAAGTATTAGTTATTCATCATATTAAAAACTGCCAAAAAGAGCTTTTTCATAGTAATGTTTGTTTAGCACGGTTATTCGATATAAAAATAAATTTTCCGAGTTATACGGTGTTTTGTGGAACGTATCTTCCGTGTAAACGGGGGATAGGTGTGTGCGAATAGGGGTTGGATACCCCTAACTATATATATATATATATACAATTATTTATGTGTTTGTGCTTAATGCTATATATTAATTGACAATGAAATTATATGTCCATAAAATAATAGGCTCCTTAAACTCTTTGTTTTTTTATTAGATGTTATGTCTACCGAGATTTCATTCATATGTACATGTATGCATTTATAAAATACGCGTATTATATATTAGCATAAGATCTAGCACATTTTTATGATATATTCAAACAAGTCGAGAATAACATTATACTAATGATATATTGCCGAATACAAGAGCATATAAAATAGGTATTACGTATTCAGCTGAGTTTTCCTACACTGAATCTGTAGTTGTCAGAAGCAGATTATACGGAAATCTGGGTGATTGTTATTTAAGTCCTGTCATAACACTCACTTACTCTCACATTATTTTGAGATATTTGGTGTATTGTTGCCCTTTGCATTGTTTTCGATAGAGCTTTATATGTATGAACAACGTTAAAGTTCACGCTATTAAGGACTCGTTTAAATAAAAAAAAATATTACTGATACTTTCCTATAAGATAAGGATACTTTAGTTATATGAGATGACGCTATTAATCGTTTATGTATTTTTTATAAATAACTGAAATAAAAAAGATTTTGCTCACTTTTTGGTATGTAAAATATATAATGTATAATACGGTATCATTCTAAAGTAGTGGTGCAAGGCATTGTGCCTTAAAGCAAATTGCTGAAACTTCCCGTACCAAAATTAAATAATCGAGGAATATTCTCAGAGATAATTATAATTACTTCCTGTAAGTTTTTACTTAATTTATTTATTTTGAATATTTCATCAATTACTTATTTTATTGTTCATATATTATATATTGACAATGTTATCGCACAAAACACTTAAGAATGTTTACATTAACATGAGATGCCAAATGAATCCACCTAAGGATATATTTCTTACGATAAGAAACGCATATGAAATATATATTTTTTTAAACTGAATTGTGAATTTAAAATTTATATTAAAGTAAAAATTTTATAATTTAGAATATTTTGAAAAAAAAACTGAAAGCTTTGCAATTTTTTAGAGCGCCAAAAAAATAACAAAATTAGTAATCATGTTTCAAATATCTATAAAATATCTAATAACTTTATACTTTTTCTCTATAAAATATCTTTTTTCTTTACTTTTTTCTCTATACCTTCAAAACCGCTGGACCTGCCTTCCCTAAAATTTATTTCTTCACTTCAGGTAATTTTTTTTTGGAATCATTTAAATCGGACGTTCCGTTATCTTAAAAACTGAATTACGATTTTTGTCACTTTTTGCCCGGTTTCTTCGAAATGGCTGAGCCTGCTTTTGACAAAAATTAATCAGCACGTCTTTCGATCAATAGGAATCGAATGGTTTCTTGAATTGGGTTCAAATCGGTTGATCCGTGCGCCCGAAATCGTTGGAGAAAAATTGTATACAAATATACATACACACATACATCCATTATTTAATGTTAAGAAATCTATGAAATATAAAGATTTCGATTTTTTGCGATTTCTACAACTTAGCATACGGGATGTTAAAAACCAAACAGACTTTGTTAAAGTAATACATACATACGTAAAATGTAATGATAAATCTAGTAATTAATCGAAAGAATAAGCAAAATAATTTTGTTTGACAAACAGGCGGTTTAACAAAAAGAAAAATCTAATTTTTCGAAAATCCCATCTGTATATAACCCCTTAAATGTCGCCCATCTTTCAGTCGCTTTACCGCTGACTTTTAGATGCCAATCTAAATTAAACTAGCAGTATGTAGTATGTAAATTATATATTCTATAATTCGGAAGTCTATAATTTGGGAATGATGTACATGAAAGCAACATATTATGATCTCAGCGTCTGTGCAATCACATAAAACAAGAAGAGGTAATAAAACGGCATTGTGATGCTCGATGCTCGCTCTGTCTCAACTCTCTCGTACCGCTGCATACATTGAATACATCAGATTGAATCCAGCATCTTGCTCCTGTTTCTGCAGAGACGAAGAAGTTGCTAGCTATTCCTTTGATATCCCCTTCGCTTTTCTAGATATTCGTACAAAGTTCAAGTGAACGGAATTCAGTGCCGCAAGCCGCATAGAAATCTAAATAAACGCGCCGCGATAACGCGCTGCCTGCCGCCTGCTGCCTGCCGGTTGCTCTATCTCGAGAAACTCGCCTTAATAATCAGCGCGCCCGGAAACAATTTATATCGGAATTATTCAGAGTTCGTATGTATATTTAAGTACGTAAATGTATATGGAGAATCTCCATTGCCGATTTCTTGCTATTGTCATAGTATTGGTAAGTTTTATCAAAATTTATAGGTACGATAGAATTTATAAGTTATTAAGTCTTGGTAAATATAAAAAAGGTTTTTCTCTATTTTTGTGATTGTCTTTAAATTTCAGTCCAAGTTATACAAAATTTTATTTATTGTGAATATATCACATTAAATATTAATATTTTGTAAAACTTGAACTTGAACTGAATAGAAAATATATATAGTCAAAAATTATTTTATTTTCATCGATATTATTTTTGATTATATATATTTTATTTCGATAGTGGATAGTAAAAAAGGGCTTGTATGTTTAGGCTTAAAGGTCCAATTTGACTTTCAGTAATTATTCTGTCTCAACCAAATGAACTGTATCACAACACATAACATCTATCGAACAAACAACTATAAAACAGTGCTCAGTAACAACCTCAGTTCCTAATTATGGAAAAATACTTTTTTACTATTTTTAAAATTCGTCATCTGTACATTTTTATCTCATAGAAGGGGTAAAAAAGAATAGCCAGGGGACAAATATGCAATTATTACTTGTATATCATATTTTTAATTTCAGAAGAATATTTTGGAATAATATTTACATTATTAAACAAATACGAAATACAAATTTCATGGCCAAATTTTTTACAATAGATCATATTGTATATTACCTTGAGATGGTATTTTGTCATTAGCAAAATTGGAATCACTGGTAATTTTTCACTTGTATAATTACATATTTCAACAAAGGGACCGATTCTGCCGCATGACAAAATAATGTTATGGCAAGGCCTTGTTACGCTCCAATTTCCGTACATTATGCTACTGAATTATACTGAACACTGTCAAAATTTAATGTATTTGCTGTGCATTCAGGCGTTTTACACATAAACTGCTAAGTCATTTGTAAGTTATGAAGGTGGGTCAGAGAGACCCTGTTTCTAAGATCGTTTTTTTTTTGACATTCGTGCGGTTTCTAGGTTAGGTTTTCTATCTGACAACTATATGAGAAATACGCCTGGCTGCACAGCAACCGTATGGCTTTTGTCAGTATGGAAAGTTGTTCATAACATGGCCTTGCCATAACATTTTTTTGTTATGAGGCAGAATCGGTCTCTGAATTTACTTTTTAATTCATTTTTTTTTTGTTTTTGCCTTTTCCAGTGTGAAGTGTACATGGTCGTTTTTACCTCAACCGCATGTAAATTTTATACAAATCATTATATATAAGAAACTGCTAAATCTAAATCAAATACACAAATAAATATTCATTTACAAAATTACGAAGTAAATCAAGATATAACGAACGCTTTCAAATCTGAAATCAATAATAAGATGTGACAATGTGAGACAATGTTAAACCAACAAATGTTTCAGACTAACAGATTTTGTTTTTTAAATATTGTATCTTTATAATATTTGATAATTTGTACACAATTAAAACTGTTCAAAATTAATTGCCTTAGTAAATTGCCAAAAGTCTCTACAAAAATCAAATAAAATGTTGTACACTTGTCATGTACTCAATTTGTACTTTAAAGGGACTTATTCCCAAAATTAGATTGACAATATCTCTTATTATTATTTTAACGTTTTTTATTCAAATTTTCCAAAGATTAGCCAATATGGTAAAAAAAACTTCATCTTGTTACAAAAATTACTTTCTTTACAGTAAAATAATTTACAAATTTCAATAACGTGTAATTAACTCCGTAGTTCGTAGTATATTCTACACATTTTCACAAATATGAATGTTTATCATTAGCTATGTTGTTTAGATAAAATTATGTGGATGTGAACGTATAAATGAACCATAAAAACAGCAAAATTTTTAGAGTATGTTAAATTAAATTCAGAATAGAATATTAGGATATTGATGTTCCATTAAATTTTATTTTTATCTTTGAAAAATAACTAATTGATTTAGCCTAGAATTCTTAGTCCATCACAAGTTCTACATTTATCAAAAGGCGCAATCATTTGCAGACATGAACGTTTGTACTTAAGTATCGTATTGAAATTTTCTACAGCTCCTTCTCTACGCATTCTTAAGTCTTAAACACTTCGAGTAACTCATCAAAGGTACATTTGCGAGAAAACTTAGAAATGCGTGTGGGCTCACGTGCTTAATTTATTCTTAGTTGCTAATAAACACATATACTTGTATAAACATTCGTTTGAAGCCTAATACGATGGCAAGTTTTATGAGATATATGGGAATACTCTCAAGGTTTTATATAATATGACTGTGATGGTAGTATTAAAATACACGTTGATATGATGATACTGACGACTGAATTTAAACTAGGTAATACTTTAATTATAATGTTTACATAAAAGCATATGTATAAAATAAATTTCATGTTACGTTCTAAGGCTACGTATATAAGTTGTTATTACTAATGAATTTAATGTTTATTATCCTACATGTCGAAACCTATTAAAAATCATTCTTTTATTATATATATATATATATATATATATATATATATACTAGATGACCCGACAGACGTTGTCCTACGTCTACAATTTAAGTTCCAAATTTTATATCCTATCATTTTATTTTTATCCTATACTTTTTAATATTCTATTTAATGTCTTTTCATTTATGATCTTAGTATAAGCTATATACGAATGATAATAATAATACGAAACTGCAGTTTCTTTATCAGTATTTTCACTTTATTCAGAAAGTATATAGTATCTACAAGAAAAGAACAATATCATTGTTATTTTCAACCACTATAATTGCTTCAATGATTTATATAATATATAAAAGTCAATAGCTTTTATAATCGCGTGCCCGTTATTTGTGCTTTTTGACAATTAAAATTTCTAAATTACATTTTTCTTACTAATAATTTACTAGGTGGAAGTCCCGTAACGCGGGACGGCACCTAAATCCGGACACTCTATTTAACACGTATTATTTAAGCGAGTATAAATATTTTTATTTCAAAATACAAGTGAAGAGGCCTGGGGCACACATGTGCAGGATCACGTGCCGAGACTCCTAAATATCAATGGAAGTAATTCTAGTGTATTTATGCATTTATATTTTAGCGGCATTCAAAGTAGTACTTGATTGTTATCCGTAAAATGGTAGAATATTATTAGATACTTTGAACAATTTTAGTAGGTACCACCAAATGAACGAAATTGGTCCCTTAGCACCGAACACTAAGTCGTCTCATAGCGCCGGAATTAAACATTAATATTTCTTGTGAGAATTGCCGTAATTCATTCTAATTATTTAATTTTGTTCTGTATGAGTGCTAACGGTCACTACATATCCCAATTTTTCGTATTTTCTAGTCAAAGAATGAAAATCTTATGATGAATGCTCCAGCTGAGAGCATCGGTGTGGCCCAGCCAAAAGGGTGAATATTAGTGATTTTTTTTGCAATATCTAAGAATATTCGTCAAACATAAATGTGCAGACATTCCAGAGTGTGGAGATGGCTACATGTGTTTAATGCTGGTTATTTTGAAATGTCCGGTACTATGTGCCACTTTGTAAAATTATATTTTATGTTACCAAAGTTTGATTGATAGTATTAATTATTGTTTGGCAAAGATTGCGTTTTTGTTAATTTAGTCTGATTTCTAACTTTGTTATCTAACATAAGTCATAATTTCAAGTTTTAATTTCAGGCACATCTCGGCTGGTTTTCAAACATTTTTACATTTTTCTTATTCATAATCATGAATGTGGATATTATATCCTAATATTGTCTGGACTCGCTTAAACGAAATTCAAATTTTAAGTGATATGACATTTTTGGCAGATAAGTTTGTTTAAAAATGTTTTCAATCTCAAACAATGATATGTTTTTTTACAATTTTTTCTATTTATTTCTACATGCCATTTTTGTTGTTTTTTTTACTCGAAGTTTATTAAATGTGAAATTGTCAAGCCTTTGAATTACCATTTTACAATCTTAATTAAATGTGCCAACTATTAACGAAACTGTCCAACCACTTGTTTATCTATGTTCAACACACTTCAGTACATTGTTGTTTGAAGGATATGTTCCTAGAGTCGACAGATTTAAAAAACAAAATTGTTTGACAAAAAGTCTTAATTCTTGAAAGCTTGGGACAATTATGTTTTTTTTTTACTGTGGTCCTTGTAATATTATTCGTGGCTATGATTCCAAAGTTGAAATGAACAAAATTAATAAAAATTAACCACAATAACCAAAGAATTGTCATAATTTTACTAAAGCTCTAAGTTGCACTTAAAAACTCTTCAAAAAATTTCCAAACCACGAGATTTTTTTTCTATGACTCCATTAAGGCTCGATTTACATACAGTTTTGTTCGTTTTTTTTCATAATCTTTTCACAATATGTTTATGGGTGTATTTAAGCAAATTAATTATAAGCTAGTTCAATAAAATACATTTTATACTCTTTAGTAAAGCTTTTGATGTAAAGTTTGTATTCGTATTTCAATTCTGTTTAGCAGCTTCAATACATTGTTGTTGCGTTCTCTAAATTAGCCGCGGAATTTTGAGCAAAGTCGTATTATTCCGCATGTAATTTAGACGACAAAGGTATCTTTTTCAAAAACCATTACTTCTGAAATTCTATTTAACTCTAGGAAGAAACGCTGTAGCATTTAATCAAGTCTGATCGTACATTTGTCTTATTTCAAGCTAGCATTCGTCTTGACTCCTTTGTGTGTGCAGTGATACGGTCGCTTCTGGATCTGGACTAACCCTCGTCACGGGGTAGTCCTGACTTTTAGAAGAAATCGCACGGAAAGCTAAAGAATTGTAGATAGAACCGACATTGTATGATAAATAACCACTATTTCACATTTTAAATCTTCTACCTTTTCAAGAAGTACTAATCCTGAATAGTACAGGATAATACTAGCGGATATTGGGACTTTTGTATTTATGGTCTTCTGAGATAAGATTATTATTTAATATTTTTATATATTGATAATAGTGTATGTGTATGTACATATTCATTTTTATATTTAAATAAGAACTTGTGATAATATGACTCTGTGTATTCTTTTTATTGGGTTCGCTTACTTAGAGCATTAGCTATATCTACAACTTACCACTTCTCTATTTTATACAATTTTTTATTATATATTATATATGTATATTACTATATATTGTACTATATATTACTGGTTGTGTAACTTTGAAAAATCTGAATTAGAATTCAGTGAAAACGTTTACAAAAAGACGATAATTGACTAATTTATATAATCAGGTTAAAAATGATTAATGAAATTAGAAAGTGTGGTAAGAAGATGAAAGTTGACGTTTGCTTTCATATATTTTTCAACAAACATTTCAAACAATATTAAGAAGATTGGTTCAAGACATTAAAAAATAAATGTTCTAGCTCGACAACCCTTGATGAAATTAACTTTTTTATGTAAAATTGAGCTTTTTCATACGCTTACTGACAAACCGAGATGATAAATGATGTATGTATTTACTACAATAATTCTTACAAAATAGGGGTTTATGGTGAGCGGTTCAATATTTAGAGTTCTGTGTTCGTTTCTATTTGCATTATAAAAAAAATAAAACAAGTTGAAAGTGGCAATTTTGCCCTAAGGCAAGTTGCATGAACTTTCCGAAATGTGTTATAATTGACTTAATCGACCAATGTTTATATTTAGATATTCAGATAAATTATCAAATCTAAATAATATAATTTCCATTTGATATTTCTCAAACACATTAAAATTAATTGTAGTGCACAGATACGTGCTTGTATGTCCTAAAATTTCATTACTCCAAATTATGGCTTTACAAATCTTTATGCAAACCTATTCAGGCTCTTCCTCGTCGAATTTATTTCATTGGCTTCTAAATTTGTGAACTTCAAATTTTCACTTATCACATCACAAAAGCGAATTTTGACACAAATTTTGACTCACATCAATCATATTTTTTCAAACTATGACTTTGAAATTAAATGATTGTCCAGGGCCGTAATATTTTAGTATATTCTTTAGCACTATTTGTCAATGAAAAAGTTACATTTTTTTTTTTCAATAGTTAATTACTAAGAAACGGCTCGGCCGATCTCAATTTAAAACTATCAGCATGATTACCAAATAACGCCTTTTGAATAGTTTTTGAATTTTTAAAATCGGTTCAAATTTTTTTTTATTAAAACGTGGAGCCAAAATTTTCACTTTTCTGGTAATTTCAAAGAAACGGCTCGGTCGACCGTTGCGCAAAATTGAGAAACGCTAGTCCTCGTCGAGATACATCGTATGGTTTTTAATTTTCAGCAATTCGGTTCAGCCGTTTTTTTGAAAAAAAACGCAGCGCGCGCGTACACACACACACACACACATACACACACACACACACACACATTTTCCAAATTTGGTCCCATTCGATTCACAGTGGCTTGAAATGTCGAGAAAACATAAAATTAGCGAATCGGATTTTTTATGAAATCATAAACTTGTTCGGGAAGTTAAAAATTAAAATTGACCCAAAAAATTAAAAATCTTAGACAGCCAACCAATAACGCTTGGTTTCTATTAAAATATGTAAAAACCTGTTCGGTGATATACGTATAGTTTTTGAAATTTTCACGGCGATCGGATATATGGTTTATAAATGCATAGGACATACACACAGACAGACAGACATCCATTTTCATATGTATAGATAGACTATCTTTCATAATATCATATGCTATTTCTCTTTTGACATTGCTTCAATTTCTTAACCTCACTTAATTGTACTTCATCCCAAAAATTCAAGTTCGACTCAACTTCAATGTAACGAATCAAAATAAACATTCTCTGTCAGTGATAGGACTCGAACCGAGTATCCCTAACGTGTGAGTCGGGTACGTTACTAACTTATCTATTACCGATACGACTCTGTATGTATTTATTCATGAATCATTATTATTATTGATGCTCTTTTCCAAGACAGGTTTATAGTTTAGAAATCTGCTATTCCTTTTACCTCTATTTTTCATAGCTCACATTTGTACATTTTACTTCTCAAACTTCTGCTTCCATGATTCTGTGCATCTGCATTTAATTTTATTCGAACTCTTTTAGTGACT
Source organism: Ctenocephalides felis (assembly GCF_003426905.1). Classification (NCBI taxonomy): domain Eukaryota; kingdom Metazoa; phylum Arthropoda; class Insecta; order Siphonaptera; family Pulicidae; genus Ctenocephalides; species Ctenocephalides felis. Next base: position 104,751,568 of record NW_020538040.1, read on the forward strand.
CTATTTTGCCATCGATGATGTCGTGCAGAAGGAAACCTTTTACAAATGCAATATTTATACACTTTTTTTCCATTCACGTGCTACGCTGTGCAACCGATATTTATTTATTTATTTATGTGTTTATTTATTCATTCACTAGCGTATTTATGTATGTTCTTATATACTTTACTGTATATTCAAGTGTTTTTTTTCACTATTTGCAACTTTTCCATTTATTATAATTAACTTCCCGAAGGAGAAGTTTATGTTTTCATAAAAAATCCGATTCTCTAATTTTGTTTTCTCGACGTTTCAAGCCATTCTGAAACAGACCAAAAGCCATTCGATGTATCTCGATGAGGACTATCGTTTGTCAGTTTCACGCTACGATCGGCCGAGCAGTTTTTTTGTTAATCGCAGAATAGTAAAAAATGTTTCGTCCACGTTTTGGCCCGCAATTCTGAATCGATTAAGAAAATTCAAAAACCGTTCGAAAGATATTGGTTGGGAATCGTGCTGATTAGTTTTTGGTAGAGATCGCCTGGGGCGTTTTCTTGTAATAAAATGTTTAAAAAAAATTTCTCGACGATTTTTATTATTATTTTTTTGACGATAGATACCATAGTCTTCTAGAACATACTAAAATATTACGTCCCTACGGCAACTCGTTTAACTTTAAAAATTCGTCAAAATTTGCAAAAATTGGTTTCGCTTTTTAGGCATTTGTCAAAATTAGACATTTGATCGACGTTTTCTCAAAAACACATGAACCGATTTCAGAAATTTAAGTCATTTGATGTATCTCAATGAGGACTATAGTTTGGCAGTTCCGTGAGACGATCTGTCCAGCCGTTTCTTTGTAATTCAACAAAAAGTGTTAAACTTTTCGTCCACATTTAACCTCAAACTACCGAACCGATTTTAAAAAATCAAAAACTGTTCGAAAGATATAATTTGGGAATGATACTGATTAGTTTTAGGTAAAAATCTACCGAGCAATTTTCTTGTAATTAACTGTTGAAAAAACTTTTTTTGGCGATATATATCATGGTCTTTTAGAACTTATTTAAATATTGCGGCCTCGCGACGAGTAATTTAATTTTAAAAATTAATCAAGTTTGAGAAAATGAGTAGTTTGCTTGACGTTGGTTCAAATTACAATTAGACGATTTACTTGGTATAACGATAAAGTACTTGGTCTTAATAAACATACTAAGGCATTAAAGTTTTACGGAAACTGGTTCAGTTAGAAAAATTTGTTTAATATTTCATATATTATAAAAATTACTGAATGCCTTCCTTTTGTAAAAACAGATTGTAATTCAATAAAGAGAATAAAAAAATTGTTGATTTTTGAAAATTTGCTCTTGGAAAATATTCCGAGTTAACGAATTTGTTCGTTCTCAATTATGTGTTATAAATCCACTCGGAATACTTTTAATCACTGATAAATTAATGTATATTTTATTGATTAAGTCGATTATTTACACATATCGGGAAGTTCATGTAACTTGCCTCAAGGCAAAATACCAATACCAACTAGTTTATAATTTATTATATTTTAATTTTTATTTAAAATTATGTGTACTTAATTAAAAGAAACTTCGAGCACACTTTATATTAAATTTGAATTTATTAAATCTATTTTAAAAAATTCAAATAGACTATTAATCTTCATGCATGGCATGGATTTTGATATTAAATCCCAGAGTTTTATGACATGTAACAAATATTTTTCAGTCCATTCAATTACTTATAAAACTAGTGATATTGATTATTCTCATATATGCCATCCAGCATATTCATAAGTTCACCAAATATATTACAGAACATTCATAAAAATAATAATGAAATTATCGGTGTCAAAGTATTTATTATATTGCATTTAATATACTATAAATATTTTTTTTAGAAAGACTTGTTATATTGGAATTGAATGTTTGAACCCCAAAAAATACGTAATATATTAGTTTTAATTGAATGCAGAATTTTAAAATGACCCTATAGAAAATATTTATGAAATATATTGTTATTGATTTTAATTACTTTTTCATAGCTTATAAAATTGCTACGGAATCTGATAACCTTACCAACTATGATTTAAAAAGTTTTCTTACATCATTGTTAATATTAAAAGTGTGAACGATTTTTATAGTGAAAAAATATAAGCGGCGATAATTACAAAGTTTTCTTGAAATAAAAGCAAAAGCGCTACATTCAATTTCAAAATACAAAGTTTGATAAAGCTTCATGAAATAAAAAGCAGTCACGAAATTAATTTACTTTTTTATCAATATTCAGAAACACTTCGTTAAGGATATTTTGTTTTATATTTTCGCTTTTTATGTTTTGCTGTGCGACGTAGCTTTTGTGTTATGAACAAATATTAACGATAACTTTTTCTGGATTTTTTACAGTTAAAATTATATAATATATATATATATATATATATATATATATATTAAATGTAATTCTTTTAATAGAACTCACTCATATAATTTATGAAATCTTTTTAAAGAATCACTTTTCAAACTCGATCGATTTTGAAAATTTTAAATTAATAGTTTAACGGATAGTTTTAATTCTAGAAAACTTAGGACAATTCATGAATGTGGTCCTGGAAATGATATTTACGGTTACGGTTACATTTCCAAGTATAAATCAACAAAAATAATAAAAATGAACCACAGTAATCGAAAAATATAGTCTAACCAAAACTTAAGGCTGTGCTTCAAAGCTTATAATTTTTAAATAATTAGTAAGAAAATTAAACATGGGATAATTTTTTCTATTTTTTTAACCACGTTCCGGTCTGACTTTGGTTGCTGGAACACAAAGGTCCCCATTCACTTTGAGTAATTATATTGTGAAAATCAAACGAATCAACAAATAACATATATCAAAGAAGCAGTTTTCTGACTACGTTCCTTAAGACACTCAGCAAAAAACTATACTTTCACAATGATGAATTAGCTGTTTTTCAAAATTTTGTAACCTGCTTTTTTACACCATAGACGGTGTAAATTGAGACGGCCTGGACGCAGACAGGTTCAATGTCTTATTTAAATTTTAGAGGGATTTTTACAAAATATAAGCTACATTATTTAAATAATGCAAAATATAAACTTCATTGGTACATTTTTTACAGAGATAATACCGTATATAAAGATATCGTAAACTAAACAACAGTGCTCACAACCAAAAAACTATCAACTAAAGAAAATACTTTTGTTATGGATTTTCAAACATTTCCGTTTATCTCTAATAACGTCGTTGGTTATACATCTTTTCCCTATGCTTTTAACTATTATTGTTAAAGAAAACTTTACTTGTTTTTGAAATATCGGCGATAGACTTTTTTACCCGCGGGCTTTTAAGCCCTATTTTACCCTAAATAAATAAACAATTTTTAACAAATTTTGCAACGCACATTGAAACTAGAAAATTTATCTTAAATAATTCATAACATGTCACCTATTTACCTCAAATAATTATTTTAAAAAAACATGTGATTATAATTATTTAAAATAATATTTTTCACAAAATAAATTTTTCTTTTATAAATATTACATCTAAATTATGTAAGTTAATTCTTGTTTCATAACTTCCTTCGCAAACATCAAATCATGTCGAAATATATTTCAACTGACTCTTATAAGCTGAGCATCTATATTTTATTGAATCGTAAATTCTAGACAAGTTCTCTTCGGCAACTTGAAGCAGCAGTCAGAGCCCATTACGCGAGCGCCCCAGCCGCCGCCCACCGACTGGATTAGGTTAATAGTCGACGCTTTACACTTTACACCCGCACAATAGATAATTATTCTAGTCATTAACGGTAATTATGCGATTTCTCAACTAATGACTACGAGCATTCATACACGATACACAACAGATAGTACATGAGGAAATGCAGTAAAAGATTTTGCATATTTAATGTCCGAATAAACTGAATTTTTGAATAGAAGTTGAAGTATGTGGGGTGGAGCGGGGTTTAAAAGTCCGTGGGTAAAAAGGTCCACCACCGATATCTCAAAAACAAGTGAAGTTAAGAATTTTTTAACAATATTTGAAAGTAGAGGGTAAAAGAAGTATAACTAGACACCTTCTTAATTCTTACGACGTCGCTATGGGAGATAAACGACAATGATTGAAAATTCAAGTACTTTCTTATGTCGTTATTTGTTTTGATTGTGAGCACTGTTGCACAGTTTACCAGATCGTAATATGATTTTTAAGTTTGTTTTATAAGATTTATAGAGTTTAAGTTAGATTCAACAGTTTTTTTTAAAATAAAACTTTTTTTGGCGCGACTAGGGTGTAAATCCGTACAAATGCAACGGAAGTGCGTTAGGGCTGATAAGATAAGAGTCGAGTGCCAATGATTCGTCATTCGCTCTCGATGATATCATTTCTATACGGGTCGATTGTGATTAGTCGTCGCGTATGTGAATAGAGATCTGTCGTTGTATGCGAACCGATATCAACAAAGAAATCGGCATAGATAAATGAACAGTTTAAAGTTACATCGTAGTACAAATCTTGATAATGAAAAATGCCTGAATGTCTTCAGAAGAATATTTTACCCTGTCCCCCCGTAAATAATTATAATGAAAATGATAAAACAAATGCAGTATTTGCGACGTGTATGAAACATAAGTTTATTGAAACAATTTCTATATTATTCGTAGTTTCTATAAATCTTTGAAGTTATTGAGATGGAAAATAATTTTTAGGTAAAACAGATATTACAGCTGTTCAAAAAATGCGATTATATCGCCAGCGGAAACGTAAAAAAATACCATCAGTCAATGAATGTATGTTAATTTTAACTACATGAAGTTCTGTAAACACAATTATTACATGATAAGTGAAGTTGCAAAAACAATATTTATTTAGGCGTTGTTTAACATAATACACTGTGTGAACGAATATTATAAAATTTATTAATCAGCAATTACTTTATTTCTCTAATGAATGTTCATTTCTAAATGCTAATTACAATGACAAACCGATCATGTCATTTGAAGTATGACTTTAATCACATTGTTCTTAAATATTATACATAATTTTAATGCTATTATAAATATATAATTTATAATTTTTTATTATATAAATGTGTTTAATGGTTGGCACTAATAAATATGTGCATCACGAACATTCGCATCATATTACTAATAAACATTATTCAAAATTGTAATATGATGTGTTAATTTTTACTTAAATGTCATCTTGTACAGAAGCAAATAAGTTTTACTTCAATAGCGTGTGAACCTTACGCGCACTCTTTTTTTAATATATAATCTCTATAAATCTTACACATGAATGGTGTAAAATGGACCAACTGAACCTTAACCCTGGCAAAGGTGTTGAAAATAAAAAATAGCAAATAAAAAGTGATTTGAAATAAGCAATTTCACAAGGGATACATAAAAAAAAATCTTTTTTCAACTCTGCTGATGAATATTTCTGACGAAATACCAAATGAAATATATTTACATTATTATGATTATCTGTGTAAACAATGCACTCATGAAATTTATATTTTGCATTGATTGAATAATATAGCTATTATTTTGCTCAATTTCTTTAAAATTAAAACAAAACATTGGACCTGTTTGCCCACTGGCAATCTCAATTCACACCGCCTATGGGGTATAAAGGACCAGATTACAAGTTTTTGAAAAACAGTACATAAACAAATTCCTACAATGACGAATTAGCTGAGAGCTCTACTGAACATAGTGGGATAGTTGCTCATTTGATATGTGGTATTTGTTATGTTAAAATTGGTTTGATTTTAACGGATTTGTTAAGTTATAGTTGGTCAAAGTGAGATTAAACTTTTCTGTCTCGCCCTATCCTAGATAAACGCTTATCCGTTAGTTTTTGTCAGATTTTATAGAATAAAATTAAAAAGAAAAACTCGTTAATTATTTTTAGTCGCATCAAACATATTGATTTATAACAATTAATTTTAATACATATATTTATTACAGTACAACCTTAGTGCTAAAGAATCAATTAAAAAAAAATGAACACAAAAAATGTCCCCTGAAGACTTTAGAAGCAGCATCATCCAACATTGACATGATAACCTTCACAGCCTATCCCTTACCTACAAAAACTGAAGTGTGTTCAGAATTTTCATTTTTAATTATACACCACATAAAACGCGAATGTTTTTTTATTGAAACGTTAGACTATGATTAATACGACGTCGTTCGTAACGATGATGACGCGAAGTTTTTTTATCTGCTGACTTGAGTTGAAGCCTTCGGAATAAACAAAAGATTATGAAATTTAAAGTCACGTTCCGGGTTTAGCTTGACTATAGTATCGCTTTATGATAAAAGCAATGCATAATAACAGATGAGCAGCAAAAACGTGCCTGCAGAATTTGCACCGCTCGGCTGTCGGCGGACGGGTGCGCGAAAGCGCTTTTTCGCTCTTTATATATGGGGCCGTGGAAAAAGCGCATTTTCCATACTCGAAATTGTAAAGCTTAAGTTTAACCTGTGGAAGATAAATATTTGAATATGCAATATTAATTCCGCTTACTGTACATTTATACATCTCGTATGTTTCACACGCATATACATTAACTTTTATATTTTTAAGTAAGGTAGGAAAGGGCACAAAAGTCCAATTTGACTTTAGAATTTGAGAGACCGATAGAAGGAATAATATCTATATTATTTAATCAATGCGATGTAGTTGCAATATCAGGTTGAATAAGATTAAAATTCATATTGTACATTTCTCTGTATAAATATTTTTTATGAACACTTATAACTAGTTTTTTTATTATTTACATTTCGCCAATCTAAAGGGTTTAGGTGATTCATTGTACCCCAACCACATGTAAGTTTTTTTAGAGGGTATACAAAATAATCTGTCAAAAATATCTTAAAAAATAATTTATCTCATAAAACTTAGGTTTCCTAAACGAAACAACTGTGCTCAAAACAAAAAGACTAACAACGAAAAAAACTTTTGTTATGAAATTGAAAATTGTTATCTCATAGCAGCGAAGTTGCCCGATTTCAGACTATGACATTCTTTGCTCTCTACTTTCAAATATTTCTGTTAAAAAATTCTTGACATTACTGTTTTTTGGGATAATGGTGGTGGACTTTTTTACCCGCAAACCTCTAATCCCTGCGCTACCCTACTACAAATTTTCTGATTTCAACTAAAAAGTAGCTTTGATGGACTGCTCATTGTGAGATGAGCAACTTATTCAACAGAAACTAGAAACATTTTACATTTTTCGATAATGAAACATAAATTAAATCAATAAAATTAATCAAAGTAACTTTATTCGTTATTTAAATAGTATATATTAATAAAATATATTCTATTTAAATTTCCTGCATTTTTTTAAATTATACGTAGTGTTAGTTGTTCAGTTAAAATTTGTATTAAATGAAATAGGTTTTTGAAAAGGTTTATACTTATTTTTCATGTTCATATTTTTTTTATAGTTTATAACTTTTTGTTTAATTAGAAATACTCAAAATTTATAATGATAGTAATAGTAAATAATTATCCCAAGCAAAGTTTAAATTTGCTATATTAAATATTTGTACACTCGTAATGAGAACCTTGATATTTCTACTTGTACAATCATTAAAGTTTAAGATCATTTCAAATATGCATTAGTGCATTAACATATCACAGACCTTTTGTATTCATTGCAAAGCCAATGACGATAAAGAACTGAGATGTTAAGTCTCTGTAGAAACGAGTATGAATAAGCAAACTCAGAAATTCTGTAGCTTTTCACGTGGAAACGACGAATATAACGATGCTGTTTATATACCAGAATGAAAACATGAAAATCCAAGTTACATTCATAGTTTATTCTTTGTTGACTCAGTAAATTATTCTATGAGCTACGAAAAATGTTGGTAAAAGTAACTATACCATATATGAAGTACTTTACATCTTTTTCAATTATTTCGTTGATATAAATGTATAAATACAAAATACTCTCAAAGCCATCATATTCTCAAGACTCATTAAAATTTGTTGACAAAATTTTTGACCCAACGCTTAATTAGTTAATATTAATAACTAATATTAGGAACACACTACTTAATGTATCATATTCTAAATTGTATTGCATTTATCATAAGAATAATCGTTACGAAAGGGTAAGAACTTGACTTACACTCACAGATATAAAGAATTTGTATTGATCATATTTAAAATCAAGGGAAGTCCCTTTAACTAAATAAAATGTTATATAAAGCCGAAATGTAACTTAAGTAGGCAGTCGTGTAGATGACAACAGAGTTATAAAAAAGTGCGAGAAAATAAATGATTTCATGAAGAGCATTCTGTTTAATTTAAACTTAGATGATATTTACAATAACATCTAAAAAATTGGTTGATGAAGAGAAAAAGCTAATCGAGTTCCATAAAAATGATTTTAACGGGATTTTTTCAAGTAGAAATTCATTTCAAAGATTATATGTTGTGTTGTGATATATATTTTTGGCAATTATAGTCGTTCCTGACAATAAAAACCTATTGTTTAACCTATTTTTATATCTTTCACAACTGTCCCTGGGGTGTGGACTTTTCTTGTATGATTTGATTTATTTATTTCAATATTTTCACGTAATAGACAAATGCTCAAATTACGATTTAATTTCTTTTTTTTTTCTAGGTAACTGGTTAATTTACATAATTATTGCTGATCAAAAAAAAGTGGCACAACAATTCCCACTCTCTACAACTTTATAATAAAAAAGGTAATTATAGTATTATAATACTATACAATAAAAAAATTACTAAAATTTAACATGATACTGGTAATACCAAAATACCGGTATTTTTATATCAACACCGGTATTGAATATCGAACAAAAAGTGGAATCCCGGTATTATAATCCCTAACTATAATATTTTTACCTATTCACAGTACTATTTATAGGTAATGGAATAGTAAAATATTAATTCAGAAATTAATTTTTAACTTTCCGTAGGGCAAGTTATAGTAATCGCAAAAAAATCGAAAGTGAAAATTTGTATATATCTTTACGTTTCAAAACCTTCTGAACATTTTGTCATACCTTAGAAAAAATGGACGGATGTGTGTGTGTGCGTGTGTGCGTGTATGTGTGTGTGCGGATACAAATTTTCGTCGACGATTTCGGGAACACGGATGAAGTGATTTGAATAAAAAAATTCGATTCGTATTGATAATAAGACGTGCTGATTAGTTTTTGGCGAAGGCAGGTCTAGCCGTTCCGAAGATATGGGGCAAAATGTGCCAAAAACGGTAAAAACTCAGTTTTTAAGAGAACGGAGGGTCCGATTTGAATAATTCAAAAAACATTTTACTTGTATTAACAAGGTGAAGAACTGATTAAATTTTCATGGAGGCAGGTCTAGCGGTTTCGGAGATCTAGTGAAAAACGTAAAAAAATGCCATTTGGCGGTCAAAAATGATCTTTAGACATATGCACATCAAATTATCATATGTTTTATAGAGATTTTAACAATAAGTATGAATTTTGTTTACATTCCTATGGGTTCCGTACAAATGTTTATCCGATAGACGGCGACGCGGCGCTTACGCGCTTCGATATTTCGTCTCTATGCAGTTCAAGCAGTACGATTGCTTTGAAAAAGTTCAGATTTTCTAAAATATTTCAAAATATTTTTTTCTTTAAAAAGTCTTTTCGAAAAAAAAAGTAAATTCTTGTCAAAAATTTATAGTTTCTCAAAAATCTAATTTATTCAGAATAATTTTTTTTCAAAAATGTTAATCTTTTCAAAAAAAATAATTTTTGGTACGGAAAGTTTCAGCAATTTGCCTTAAGGCACGATGCCATGCGCCCCACTAGTTCAGAAATTAATTTTGTTTCAATGAAGACTAGCCATGAACTAAAAATAAACTTCAAAAATATTTCCGTATTTTACACATTTTATTATGCCATCCGCAAATACTACATAATTTCCAAATAAATTCCATAGGAGGAGGTAGATCAGAAAACGTTGGGCCGTTGAAATATGTTTTATTTTCCATTGAGAGCGTGGGTTGTTTGTTATCACCGTCGTTGAATGTAGGCACCTAACCGATATTTCTGTTAGCGGCTCCGTTATCCTTCTCACCGATAATCCCGTATCGCTAGCGACGTCTATGCGGATCGGCGGCTCCTCTGTCTTTTCGGGGCATAGTTTGCCGCTCTGAATACGGGCGCGTGTCGCGCGTGAGATAAGGTCGCCCCGAAATTTCACGATGATTGAGAGCGATGTGTGCCACCTCACTCTCTCAATTTTACGGAGATTTTACTCGACGAGGAGAAACTAACATCTGTATAGCCCGCTTCTAACCTTACAGAGGCCTTTTTGTCTCGATTCGCAAACGCCGCACGCATATCATAACCGCACGAGAGAGTAATTCGCAAATTTGCGACGTGAAATATGGAGATTGACATTCTGAGACGTTATGTGCTAGGTGAACCGTTGACTACACTTAGGGAGCGTTTCTATGCCGGAGATATAACGCGGTTTATTTAGTGTAAAGTAGTTTACCTATAAAGAACATACGAGCATGTTAGATAGTGTAGTCTGGAACAACGGAGGGGTGATTTTAATACTCTCAATTTGCATCATTACAAATAACTAGAACTAGACGATTCTATGATGCCATATACGTCGTAATTAATATTATAATACATGCCATAAGTAATATAGGGTAGAGAAGGGCTTAAAGGTCGACCACCATTATTCCAAATACAAGTGTAAAATGTTAACAATAATATATTATAGTAGAAGCCCAAGATGTGTAATATATGCGGACAAAAAGTAAAAGCACCAACTGAACCTTTACATTGACACAGGTGTGAACAATAAAAATAGTAAATTAAGTTAAAAAAGCAATGTAATAAAAGATAAAGTAAGAGGGAAAATCTGCTCGAAAATAGATCAAGGCAAGCGTTATGGCAAGTGTATGTTACGTAGCGTTTTGCATTTAAATGGTACTAAAAACTGTAAAAATGCTGTGTAATTGCTGTACAGGCAAGCGTTTTACACATAAAATGTGACTTCACTCATATGTTATTAAGCCACATCTCAGCAATGACATTGCATTTTGACAGTTTTTGTATCATTATATATGCGAAATGACACATAGCCTTGCCATAAAATTGGTCAATTCTACGACAGAATCGGCCTATAAATAATAGTTCTTCCAACTTTGCTGATGAATAATAATTACTGACAAAGTATCAAACCAAGGTAATATACATAAAGTGTAATATTTGTAAAAAATATGCTTATGAAATTTGTATTATGCTGTGCTTAAATAATGTAGCTAACATTTCGTAAACTTCTATAAAATTTAAAAGGAGACATTGAATCTGTTTACGCCTGGTTGACTCTTTTTACCTCACTGCCAAAAAAACTAAGAAATGAATTATTTGTGTTATGGATTTTCAAACATTGCTATTTATCTTCTGATAACAACATCATAAGAATCAAGGTAATGGCTGGTTACACATCTTTCTCCCTTTACTTTCAAATAAATTTGTTAAAAAATTCCTAACATTACTTGTTCTTGAGATACCGGTCCTGTACCTTTTTACCCGCAGACCTCTAAATCCCGCTTTATTCTACATATATAAATTTATAAATTTGAATGACTATAAATTTTTATCTTACATTTTATACTATTCTTTTTACGCATAAATATTTCAGCAACATGATTGCAGAAAATATTCAGATAGCAACAGAACATTATTTTATTCCATTTATCTATATTTATTGTTCTATGCTCTATATTTTACAAACTCTAATGTTTCCGTTTTCATACAGTGTTGACGATAAGCATCAGCATAAATTTATATTTGCGTGAACGCTTTTAAAAAGAGATAAAAAGGAGTTGTTTATAGACACTCGAGCAATTATTTCTCGAATCACAGACATTTGAAAATTTTATTTAGATACAGTGATCAATATTAAATTAATGGCATTCCATAATAAATTGAGTATCAATTGTATTTAATATCAAATTTTAGTATTCAAAAGCGTAAATGCATACGGCTATTGTTTCCATATATTCAATCGAGATTTGGACAATATGGTACTCAAACAATGTTTGCCTATTACCTATATTATATATACAGTTTATACAACACGAAGAGAATTCTATGTCCGCTTGAAATGGCTACCTGAAGAACACGTAGCTTCTTGCATTAGTTAAAAATTGTATAAAGAAGTATATTATTATATGTTTCTATTGAAGCACTTCAAATTATACTTAAATAAGTGCAATCAAATATCTATCAAAAATTTTTTTTAAATGTGCAATGAAAGAACGCTTCAAATTATAACATGTTTGTTTTATAAAGGATAGCTAATTTAATATGGAATATAATACCAAATAAAAACTAGTGGGGTGGGTGGCATCGTGCCTTAAGGCAAATTGCTGGAACTTCCTGTACCGTAACGAAATGTTTGAGGAATACTGAATGTTTTCAAATAGATTATTATAAATATTGTAACATTGTCTAATATTTATAAGAATTATATAAACTAAATTGCAAAGTTGAAATTATTTGTTTAAAGTATATTAGAACTATAGTCAGAATTAAAAATAAATTCTGAATTATTTTCGATATACAAAAAATAAAAAAAAAAAAAATTGGAACAAAAAATTTTTTTTCCAAAATCAATTATTTTGTTAAAATAAGCAGAAAGTTCTTTGAATCATTCAAATCGGACGCTTAGTTCTCTCAAAAACTGCCATTTTTTACATATTTAGCTCCGTATCTTCGAAATGGCTGGGCCTGCCTTTGCCAAAAACTAACAAACACTTCTCCCAATCATTACTAATTGAATGTTTCTTAGATCATTCAAATCGGATACTCCGTTCTCTCAAAAAGTAGATTTCTATTTTCTGCACTCTTTGCTCCGTATCCTCGAAACGGCTGGACCTGCCTTTGCCAAAAACTAATCAGCTCTTTTCCCTATCGATAGGAATCGAATGTTTTTTGAACCATTCAAATCGGTTGATCCCTTCGCGCGGAAACGTGACTGGAAATTTGTATTCATACATACATACACACACACACACACACACACACCGAATTTTTTCTGAGGTATGCCAAAATGTTCAGAAATCTTCAAAACGTCGAGAAACGTAAAAATTTTCAATTCCGATTTTCGGCCCATTACAATAACTTACCCTACGGGAAGTTAAAAAATAAAAAAACTAATTTTCTTTATACTTAGGCCTATAATTTTTAATCAGTGGATATGAACAAACTAGATAAAAAGCCCAAAACACATTATTAGTAACTATGACGAACAGAATTACTACTTACACTTAACATTTAAAGCCGTCAGAAATTTTGGATAAATTAGTGATTTTAGTCGTAACAAATTTCAAATATTTTGAGAACATAAACTATTTGAGACAACCAGATAGAATTTTTGGCTCTATCAAACGTTTTGATTTAAAAGCGCTTTAATTACAATAAATAATATACGTTATTATATTTTCATTCCTTAAAAATGGGTTATGTTGACACATAATTTCTTTGGCAGAAATAAAGAACATGTACGTTAGCAATTCCATAAAAAATAAGTGATTGATACAAGAGGGTTATTATAACAACTAATATTTACGTAAGTGATGATTTATTTCAGGTTTATGTTGGAGATAGTATATATTGAATGTGATGATAATGATGAATCAAAATAAAACTATATTTAGTATAAAAAAACGAAAGAAATGGTTTTGTTCTCTGGTATCTGCTCTAGAACTTACAATACTCAAATCTAAACGTAACATCTTTGAGATAAAACTCATTAACAGCTTTTATATATTGCATTATTTTTAGTTACTCGTATTAATAGATTGTTTATTATTTCTGAAAACAAGAACAAAAAATTGAACAGGAATAATAATTCGAAAGACTTTAAACCCGTAAATTTTTTCAAGAACAAATTTGTTTTGATGATATTTCACTGTTATGGTTCAGCGGTCACAGCATACACGTTTCTTGATTTTCAAAATAAAGTATTGCAAAGATATGTGCATTTGGATAAATAATGAACGAGAATAAGAGATATTACTGTGCTGCCTTCTAAGAGCAACATAAACATAACTCAATATCGAATATTATAAAACTTATTTGCAATTACTTAGCTTTTCTAATGAAGCTTCTAATCCGTTATATACCAATCACAATGAGAAACCATTTTCCATTGCTGGAAATATCAATGCCAAGTTTTATTCGGAAGGATTTCGAAGATTGAATGATTTTTAGACGATAAACTAATTTTAATAAAGAACACAATTCTCAAGAAATTCAATCAGCTTCAGTTATCTCGAACCAATAATATCATATTTGAAGTTAATTTATTGTTTTAATATATTAGTATAGTGGTAGACCTTACTAATTGTATGTATTACAAGTAATATAATATTGCCATAAAACGATACTTCAAATTATTTTATGGAGTATTTATTTTTGATCTAATTTGACAATAGCATAAAAGTTTTACTTTAATCGCGTGTGTAATTTGCGCAGTGTGCATATTATAATACAAAATTCCACATCATTTAAAAACTTATGCTATGTATACGTCTGTAAAAACTTGCCAATATTTCTATTCATTATACAGAAAAACTATTAATGCCAGCTATCGACGAATTTGCGAAGGTCGCGAGTAATTCAAAATTGTTATGGTTAAAACAAAAGACATAAGCTATGTCAATCAACACATCTTGAATTGTGCATCTTTGATAGTTTTCGAGTGAATTTACATAAGTATATAAAAAGTGATAAAAAAAGCTGAAATTTGATATCAGAAAGAACTAGAATTGAAGTAGAAGGTATTTCACATACATATTATGTTAGTTTAATATTTCTTGAGAACCTTGTAGTGATATAGTTTTCAACACCTAGAAATCGAAAGAAATAGCTGACATTTAACAAAATTTCGTTCCATTCAACTTCTGAAATATGGATCGCCTAAAAGTGTTGGCTGCTTCCATTAAAATATGCGCTGATGAACTGCAATCCGACGACGTGGGAAGTGAGAAAAGAAGAGAATTCCTAAACTTGGTAAATGCATACTTAGACGCCTGTGATGATATAGAGGATTTGGAAGAAAGATTGGAGGCTAAGTTTCTGATGGCGGAAAGAGTCAGAGGCGTGGTCGATGACCAAGTAAATGCTTTGAGAGCAAGTATTGAGCAACAAGAGATGGAATTGAGAGAAATTATCATAAATTTTGCTTCCAACTCTAATTTTAACCAACAAGATTAACTATGGCAGAGATTTCTATTAAATCAGATTTAGTTTATTGCTGCTATATTATTTTAATGTTTAATTACAGAGATAAAATATAAATGATGAAAAATAAATCAGATGTCATTTATCTTTTATAATAGGAAGCATTGCTCTTAAAAATAATTAAGAGAGGCATATTGTGTTGTTTTTTATATTTCATCTACTGATTTGATTTATCAGTGAATTGTTCACTAAATCAATTCACAACTAGTTGGTATTGGTATTTAGCCTTGAAGCAAGTTACATGAACTTCCCGATATGTGTAAATAATCGGCTTAATCAATAAAAAATAAATTAATTTATGAGTGATTATAATTATTAATCAATAATTATAATTGAACCAGTTTCCGTAGGACTTTGATGGTTTACTATGTTCAAGACCAAGTAAATCATCTAAATTTATTTTTAACAAACGTCAAAAAAACTATTCATTTTCTCAAACTTTGATGAATTTTTAAAATTAAACTACTTGTCGTAAGGCCGTAATAATTCAGTAAGTTCTATAAGACCATGATATATATCGCCAGCAGTTAATTACAAGAAAACGGCTCGGTAGATTTTCACCTAAAACTAATCAGTATCATTCCCAACTAATATCTTTCGAACAGTTTTTGATTTGTTAAAATCGGTTTGGTAGTATGAGCTTAAATGTGGACGAAAGGTTTAACACTTTTTTCCAAATTACAAAGAAACGGCTTGGCCGATCGTTGCACAAAACTGAGAAACGATAATCGAAATCGGTTCAGGCGTTTTTGAGCAAACGTCGATGAAAGTTCTAATTTTGACAAATGCCAAAAAGACCATACTAATTTTTGCAAACTTTGACGGTTTTTAAAAGCTAAACCAGTTGTCGTAGGACCGTAATATTTTAGTATGATCTAAGAAGACTATGATATCTACCGTCAAAATAAAAAAAATCATAAAAATCGTCGATTTTTTTTTTAACTTCATTACAAGAAAACGGCCCGGCCGATCTCTACCAAAAACTAATCAGCACGATTCCCAACCAATATCTTTCGAACGGTTTTTGAATTTTCAAAATCGATTCAGAATTGCGGGCTAAAACGTAGACGAAATTTTTTTCACTTTTCTGCGATTTATAAAGAAACGGCTAGGCCGATCGTCGCACTGATAAACAATAGTCCTAATCGAGATACATCGAGTTGCTTTTAAATTTTTGAAATCGGTCCAGCCGTTTTCGAGAAAACGTGGATTTACGGCAAAGAATCTGTTCATATACACGCACACACACACATACTTTTTCCAAATTTGGTCTCATTCAATTCAGAATGGCTTGAAACGTCGAGAAAACATAAAACTAGCATTTCGGATTTTTTGATGAAAACAAACTTCTCCTTCGGGAAGTTAATTAGACGATTTACTTGGAATAACAATTAGAGTACTTGGTCTTAATGAACATACTAAACCGTTAAAGTCCTACGCAAACTGTTTCACTTATAAAAATTAATTTTAGGAAATACTCCAAGTTAACGTGTTATTTGTGATGAATCCACTCGGAATACTTTTAATCACTTATAAATTAATGTATATTTTATTGATTAAGTCTATTATATACATATCGGAAAGTTCGTGTAACTTGGCCCAAGGCAAAATACCAATACCAACTAGTTTATGTATTCATATGAGTATGCAGAAATAGTTTTATTTTCGAGACTGAATGTATCAAAGCTTGTCGCTTCATATATTTATACTGTACTTGATCATATAATTGAATTGATATTATATATGCGATATTCATAAAAAATTCTGTAATAAAGTAAAAAAATTATTTATATGTATGACAAACCATAAACTAAACTGAGTAAACAGATTATTACATATTCAAAGCATAGAGTTATATTCGCATATTAGCATAACAAAGCGTGTGTGTAGTGCTATTTTTATTCTATTTCCATTATTGACGTTTTATTTCGTCAGTATCATATCAATATCGGAATACAACCTATTCACATTCGACAAAAATATACAATTTCTCATGATATCATTATATCGAACGTAATCTTTTCCATGGGGTAGATTTTTTCTTCGGGGTAGAAACGATGTACCTTCCTACCCGCGTACGTAAGTGGCTCTGTCCTTAAGAGATTCGCGTGTGATGTTTGATATGAAGTAATATTTGCTGTGACATTGAGAAAACATCCGTCATATCGAATACTCGCATGTAATATGTTAGGTATTACGCCATCGGATATTTCGTTTTTTTGCAAAAGAAAACTGTGCTTCAGTAACCGAGCTTGGGAAGAAATGAAGTACACGTGGAACTTTGATGGAACAGAATCGCTCTACTTGAGTAACCTATATTGAGATTTTGTAAACATATTTCGTTATCTTTTTTTTAAAATAGCTGAAAGTTTGATGAAAAATTATTGCTTCATAAGTAATATTAAAGGTATTCGTAATCAACCATTAGAAAATTACTGAAAATTTAAAAAATCTACATTGTTGATTTCATAAATTGATTAAATAGATACACAACTTTCAGTGTAAATAATGTTTGATTAAATTGGCATTGACATTTCGTATTTTTATAAATAAATTTAATATATCTTTGACATTTTTGATTATAATGAATATACGATTAAAATTTCTTCACCATTTATTATCTATGGATTACTTTCAACGTATCATTAGTATTCAAATTATTAGTTTTTTTTTATAAAATAAAATTGGTGATATTTATAAGTTTTCTGTGACAGTTCTATTCTATGCAAGTTTTTCTATTTATTTCTACAATATTACTATATTTTTATAAACTTTTACATCTTGAAAATTCCTCTTAACAAACTTCAAAAAGATTCATCAAAATTCGAATAACCGTGTAGGAGTTTTCTTTCATACATCTGTGCAGAAGAATTTTATATATAAGATGTGAAATCTTAATTTTTAACTTTCCGAAGGAGAAATTTGTTTTCATCAAAAAATCCGATTCTCTAATTTCATATTTTCTCGACGTTTCAAGCCATTCTGAATCGAATGAGACCAAAGGAAAAAGTATGTGTGTGTGTGTGTGTATGTGAACAGATTTTTTGCCGTAAATCGAAATTTTCTCAAAAACGGCTGGTCCGATTTCAAAAATTTAAAAGCCATTCGATGTATCTAGATGAGCACTATGGTTTGTCAGTTTTGCTCTACGATCGGCCGAGCCGTTTCTTTGTAAATCGCAGAAAAGTGAAAAATTTTTCGTCCTTGTTTTAGCCCGCAATTCTGAATGGATTATGAAAATTCAAAAACCGTTCGTAAGATATTGGTTGGGAATCGTGCTGATTAGTTTTTGGTAGAGATCGGTCGGGCCGTTTTCTTGTAATAAAGTGTCAATTTTTTTTGACGATTTTCATTATTATTTTTTTGACGATAGATACCATAGTCTGCTAGATCATACTAAAATATTACGACCCTACGACAACTCGTTTAACTTTAAAAATTCGTCATAGTTTACAAAAATTGGTTTCGTTTTTTTTGCATTTGTCAAAATTAGACTTATCGATGTTTTCTCAAAAACGCCTGAACCGATTTCAGAAATTTAAAAGCCATTTTATGTATCTCGTCAGTTTTGTGCGACGATTTGCCAAGCCGTTTTTTTGTCATTTGGAAAAAAGTGTTAAACGTTTCGTCCACATTTGAGCTCATACTACCGAATCGATTTTGAAAAATCAAAAACTGTTCGAATGATATTAGTTGGGAATGATACTGATTTGTTTTAGATGAAAATCTACCGAGCCGTTTTCTTGTAATTAACCGTTGAAAAACGGTTACTGAACTTACTGAAATATTACGGCCTTACGACATACAGTTTAATTTTAAAAATGCATTAAAGTTTGAGAAAATGAGTAGTTTTTTTTGACGTTTGTTAAAATGAAAATTAGACTATTTACTTGGTATAACGATAGAGTACTTAGTCTTTATGAACATACTAAACCATTAAAGTCCTACGGAAACTGGTTCAATTATAAAAATTGTTGATTTTTGAAAATTGCTTTTAAAAGATATTCCGAGTTAACGTGTTCGTTCGTTTTCATACTTTAATCACATATAATTTATTTTTTATTGATTAAGTCGATTATTTACACATATCGGGAAGTTGATGTAACTTGCCTCAAGGCAAAATACCAATACCAACTAGTTTCTAAAATATCTAACAATAACACAAATTTTCAACTCAATTTCACTATGAATAAAGTTTGTCATAAACCCGTGGCGCTAGTTATAATTTTCCCCATATTATGACACGAAGCTCAGAGCCGTCCGTAATGCTACATTTAATACCTGCTGTCTGCATGGCAGTTTACTTCCTTTAAAATGAGAAGTTTATTTTTTATTTCCGGCATAACAAAAGCTGTCAGTGAGTGCAATACATTAGAAGCGCAAGCCGCGCCATAAATTATTCAACGATTCGTTATATTGTCGAACCGCTCTAAGGTACTCTTAAGAAATCCAAGTTTGGTGAAATGTTCGAATAAGCACAAGTTATTTTTGATGAATGTTAGTTTGGTGATATTATAATTCTGCTATTTAAGTTATCAATATTTGATTTATACCTATGGAGTTTTCTTTATAAATTATATCGTCTAATATATTCGGTAATGATTCCTAATACGGTAGGATTGATTAAGAGGCGAGTCTGTTGAAAATAGCTTTTAAAAAAATCGATTTTTTTTTTGCAAAAATGTTTTCCAAAACTAGTAAAAAATATATCCCTGTAATTTCAGAAACAAATTCAGATTATTTTCGGAGGTACAAAAGAAATAGTGAGCAAGCGTCAAGCATGTATACGAGCGGAACGAAATGGTTTTTAATTTTTCCGATTACACCTAATTCGCAAAAAAGATAGGAAAAAAACTGAACGTCCCATCGAAACGAAACAATATTGGTTGTACTCAGGATTACACTCTTCTAATTGAACCTAAAAAACCTAAAAAAGTTAGGATTAAACCCAGTTTTTAAATGATCATCTAAAGTGATTTTTTTGTCACAAAACATGATTTTTTTTCTTAAGTTGCGAGAAATTGGTTAATTTCTCTTTTTTTTTCGATTTTTTCGATTTAATCTATTTTTTAACTTCCTGTAGGGCAAGTTATAGTAATCGCAAAAAAAATCGTAAATGAAAATTTTTATATATCTTTACGTTTCAAAAATTTCTGAACATTTTGGCATATCTTAGAAAAAATGGATTTATGTCTGTGTGTGTGTGTGTGTGCGGGTACAAATTCTCGTCGACGATTTCGGAAACACGGATGAAGCGATTTGAATAATTCAAAAAACATTCGATTTGTATTGATAAGAAGACGTGCTGACTAGTTTTTGGCGAAGACAGGTCTAGCCGTTTCGAAAATATGGGGCAAAAAGTGCCAAAAACGGTAACTCAGTTTTTAAGGGAACGGAGCGTCGGATTTGAATAATTCAAAAAATATTTTACTTGTATTAAAAGTTTACTTGAAGAACTGATCAAATTTTCATGAAGGCAGGTCTAGCGTTTTCGGAGATCTAGTAAAAAAGTAAAAAAAAAATGCCATTTGGCGATCAAAAATGATCATTAGACATATGCACATCAAATTATCAGATATTTTATAGAGATTTTAACAATAAGTATAAATTTTGTTTATATTCCTATGGGTTCCGTACCAATAATTATCCGTACGCGCTTCGATATTTCGTCTCTATGCAGTTAAAGCAGTACGATTGCTTTAAAAAAAAGTTCAGAATTTCCAAAATATTTCCAAATAAATTTTTCTTCAAAAAGTCAAAATAAATTTTTGTCAAATTTATAGTTTCTCAAAAATCTAAATTTTCCAGAGTAATTTTGTTCCAAAAATGTTAATCTTTATAAACAAAATATTTTTTGGTACGGGAAGTTTCAGCAATTTGCCTTAAGGCACGATGCCATGCACCCCACTAGTTATTTTGTTTAACTTATTTTTATTTTTGAATATTGAAGTATTGCAAAAATATTTATAATTGATGTCTCATTGCATATATTTTGCAAAAATGTATATATTTAAAACAAATCTATAAGTGCATATATTGTTTACATTAGATATTAACAAGAAAACAATTTTTTTTATTTTTATTTCATTCATTTCATTTAAATGAGCATCTCTATATTTTGTTTTTTTATTCACTAATATAATTACAATTGACCAGTTAAGGACATTTAGTACTATAAATCTGCGGAATTTACAATTGTCAGCCGTAATAGGGACATCACGTAAAATGATGAATATTATTATACAAATTTTGGTAATACTTCATCAGTAATAAAAAGTATTGCTATTAACATTTTCAAGTAAAAACCGATATCACTACTGCTTGATACAATCTTGTTTATTTTCTGATGTGTGTTTCAAATAAAATTTACAACTGCCCTAATAACCCTGCGAAATGTCTGCCGACGTCAAATACAAGAGCAAATAAAAAATTATGTGTATAGGTGTCGTGTTTGATTTAAATTTATTTTGAATATTTTGTTTAGTCTCAATTGTCGAATGCTCCAATTTGTTAAACAAACAATTGACTTGTCCATCTATTGTATTGCAAAAAATATAAGTTTAAAATTGAACATTTGAATTGAAAAAAATATTAAACTTATGCATTTTCTGTCGATTTAAACTGACTGCTTTGCCAGAATAATCCTTAATTTACAAGTGTTTTGGATCAAACATAATGTCTAAATAGACTTGAAATGTTATCATGATGCGGTGTTCGATTTTGCGCTCGTTTTGCGTCACTGGGATGAAAATCCGATAACGTATTATTATATTTAAATACATGTAAACAATTTCATCCATGAGCTGATCTACCTGTCAGTTCGTGACACATCATATTATGTATGTCCTATATCGAATAAGAAGGTATTTGGATGAATTTGGCACAGAATTTGCATTCCGAAAGTACGGAGGAATATGGAAATATTTTATATTGTACTAGGTTTCCTTTATATAACATTCATATTTATATTTTTTTATTACATCAAAATGTACGTGCTAAGTAAATAATAATTAAAATTATAATCCAATGACTTAGAGATCATTTACATGAACAATGAAACAAAAAATGTTTTTGACTACTTATTGCTCATAATTAAATGGTGCTAGAGTAAGTGTAGTTATTTCAAATGGCAAAATTTTAGTTCATTACAATTATTTTTTAACTTCTCATAGGGCAAGTTATAGTAATCGCAAAAAAATCGAAAATGAAAATTTGTATATATCTTTACGTTTTAAAACCTTCTGAACATTTTGGCATACCTTAGAAAATATTGATGTATGTATGTGTGTGTGTGCGGATACAAATTTTCGTCGACGATTTCGGGAACACGGATGCAACGATTCGAATAATTCAAAAAACATTCGATTCGTATTGATAAGGAGACGTGCTGATTAGTTTTTGGCGAAGGCAGGTCAAGCTTCCTGTAATTTTGTTCACATTCCTATGGGTTCCGTACAAATGTTTATCTGTTAGACGGCGACGCGGCGTTTACGCGCTTCGACATTTCATCTCTATGCAGTTAAAGCAGTACGAATGTTTTGAAAAAAAGTTCAGATTTTCCAAAATATTTCAAACTAAATTTTCCTTCAAAAAGTCTTTTTTTTTCAAAAAAGTACATTGCCATGTGCCCCACTAGTTAAGTATACATTTTACGGCAAATGAAATATTCGTATTATCCATTTTATTTTTGTTCGGCTAACCTTTAATGTGACTAGATGTCAGTTATATTTTTTATGAAGCAAGTTGCATGAACTCTACAATATCTAAGAATGACTTGATCATCACAAGTTATAATTCTTAATGAATTAAATAAACTAATGTGAAAACTTATTTTGAACTCTTAATTACGAAGAAACATACTGGATGATCTTTGACAAACTTCTTATTCCTTTACTAATATTTGACCAACTGTTTTCGAAACTTTGCAATTTTTTACTTACTTGTAAACCCAAAAAAAACTAATTAGCATAATATCATGCGAAACTATTTAAGGAATATCATTTTTTTGTTTAATTAAATTGATCTTTTAATTGAAATTTTCAAAATTACCATTTTTGTTCCGACGAAAGATGAAATTCGCGACCACTTTAACACAATTTTAAATTTCTGTTTTAAATGATATATTGTAATGTTTCTTTTTTAAATTAAGTTCTCATTTTATATGCTAATCTTCTGGTTAAATTGTCGTAAACAATGATTTATTCTCATCTGATAAATGGCAAATTAGCATATTATTACACGTTATGCTTGTATCAGCTAATAAATACAGTCTTCTTGGTTCTTTTCGCGCTTTGCTCACAGTTGCCAAGTTTTCCGTACCGTTTTCAATAATTTCTACATTTGACGATGACACCGTGATATTAACAAGTGATATCAATCTTCTTTTATTGTCAAAAACTCCAAGTGCATTAAAACTTTAAAGTAAAGGTTCATGTATTGAACTTGACAAAATCTGCATTATTGTTAGTATTACTTGCAAATTAAACAAAGTTGACAACAAGATTATCTTAGTCGATAACTAATTCTTATTTAC
This sequence comes from Ctenocephalides felis, assembly GCF_003426905.1. NCBI lineage: Eukaryota > Metazoa > Arthropoda > Insecta > Siphonaptera > Pulicidae > Ctenocephalides > Ctenocephalides felis. The sequence goes on from NW_020538040.1 coordinate 104,775,403, forward strand.
AAAGCAAGGCTTTATAAAATATTTCATCGTTATTTTATATAGCAAATCAAGCTCAAACCAAAATACTGAATTAATATAAACTTCAATCGAATTTAATTGATGAAGTGATAAACTACTACGATAGAATATTATATTGAAACTGATTCAAATTCAACTGGTTTGTTTGTAGGGTAAGGCGATGCACAAAGGTGCAATAGTCAAACTGTCTCATTATGTTCAGTAAGACTCATAGCTAATACAACATATTAAAAATGTTTTTTTGCTGATTTTTTTTTTAACTTATCACTTGACCTTATTAATCTTATAGGCGAGTAAAATGGGCAAACAGAACCAACGTCCTAATTTTAATTTTAATAAGATTTTACGAAAAAATATATTATTCAACCAATGCAAATCATAAATTTTATTTAATTTTTTATGTACATTTTTATGAGAAAAAAAACTGTATATAACCTTGATCTGCTATTTCACAGAAATAATTATCAGCATAGTTGGAATAACTATTTATTTAAATTATTCTTTGTAAAAAATGTTCAGTTGGCCTTTTTAACTCACTCACATATAAGCTTATATAGAGAGTACACAAAGAAAACTGTTGAATCTTACTTAAAATTAATAAAACAGATAAATACATTTACTTAAAAATTATATTGAAATTTTGCGAACAGCAGCGCTCACAACCAAAAAAGCTAATAACGAATAAAAATGTTATGGATTTTCTAATATTACCGTTTATCTCCCGATAACTGGGTGCTGTTTTTTTTAGCTAATTTCAAATATTGTTAAAAAATCCTAAATTTACTTGTTTTTGAGATATTTGTGGACCTTTTTAAACGCGGACTTTCGGTTTTCGCTCTATCAATACAAAATATTCTATTTATATTGGACTTCATTTAGATGATCAGTAAAAATTTCAATACAGGCTCACTAACATGCCGACCATGAAAAACTCCAAAGAAAATAGTAATTTTATATTATGCTAAATTATTTTAAATCCTTTTATTATGTTTTAATTAGTACTTTTACCTTTTGCAGTGCCTTTGGATCTCCGAATGTAAAATTTCATCTTTCGCGCAAATATTTATATTTACACACAAGTATGCATATATTTAAATATGTAATCATGGAATTCGTATAATATTTATAACGCGCTTGGCAACATCAAAAACTTTTGACGTTCTGAAGAAGCTCGCGTTTTCGAAATTTTCATGCTTTTAATCACATTATCCATTAGGTGCACGGCTGATCTCGTATTTAATTTAACTTAAAGTTTGCGATCAATTAGAAGCCGAATACTTGACATATTTCGATAAAATGATGTTGAAAATTATTGATGGCGTGTAAGTACTTAGAAAACAGAATTTCTGATGTCGGTGTACTCGGATGTCTGTGAATTAATCGAAAAGTACAAAATAGATCGCGGACCTTTTTGTATAAATTATGAATGCGTAATGGAAGAGTAATTTTAGCTTACACGCGGTAATTCAAACTGATAAATTCAATTAGTGAGTAAATTTTTCTCATGATTTTTAAGGTGTTGCTAAAAATGTATTATTAGTATGAATAAAATCTATAAAATACTTTGACATTCGTCAATTTATAATTTGATTAGCAAGAATTATAATTTGTTTATAACTTATGTTTTTTAAAGCATTTAAAATGTTTATTTTACAGATGTAAAACTATTGTCAATAATTTTAATTAAAATAATTGTAAGTGGTATTTTGCCTTAAGGCAAGTTACATGAACTTCCCAATATGTGTAAATAATCGACTTCATCAATAATAAATAAATTAATTTATGAATGATTTATAAATATTCCGAGTGAATTTATTACACATAATTGAAAATCGAACACGTGTCACAACTCGGAGAATTTTCTAAGAGCAAATTTCTCTTTTTTTCATATTTTAATGACTTTTTAAAATTAAACTGTCTGTCGTAGTGCCCTAATATTCTAGTATGTTCTATATTATGGTGATATCTATATTCAAAAAAAGTTTTAAATTTTTAACAGTTAATTGCAAGAACATGGGTCAGTTGATCTGTATCAAAAACTAATCAGCACGATTCCCAACCAATACCTTTCAAACGGTTTTTAAATTTTCAAAATCGATTCAGATTTGTGCGCTACGCCAATAATTTTTTTTTACACTTTTTTGATTATTACAAAAAAATGCTTCGTCCGATCGTTGCGCAAAACCAATAAATGGTAAACCTCATCAAAATTAATCGAATAGTTTTTATATTTTTGAAATTGGTTCAGCCGTTTTTGAGAAAACGTCAGGGAAAGGTCAAAAATCGGCTCACATACACTCACACACATTCATAAATGACACACACATATACTTTTTCCAATTTTGGTCTCATTTGTTTTAAATGGCATTCAGATTTTTGGGCAAAAACACAAAATTCTCCTTCGGAAAGTTAAAAACACAAATTACACATTTAAAATAGTTAACTTATTTGTAATAATATTTCTATTTAGTAATTACAAGAATATTTCATACAAGTATTTTAATTTATTTGTTTTCCATATTAGAATAAGCATCTGGAAGCAATGTGTTTGAAAGCTGATAGCAAGCCTTTCTGAGAAACTTTAAATAATTTGAACGCATTTTATTATATTCATATATATTAAACTAAATTGTATTTTTTATACTACCAAAAGTAATACTAAAAGTGCAAAAAGTAAAGCCAACGAGAAATTAACTTATATTGGAATAGATAATGTTATGGCAATTCGCTAGCGCTTCAGATTTCAGCATGTTGCAGTTGCACATGCTCTTGGTGCTGATGTAGATTTTAATAGATGCAAATAAGTGAGAAAAAGATTATATTTATGAATTCAACTATATAGCGTAGAGCGGAGCTTAAAGGTCCGTGGGCAAAAAGGTTTTCCACCGTTATCTCAAAAACAAGCAAAGTTACGAATTTTTTAATAACAATATTGGAAAACACAAGAAAAAGATGTATAATCAGCGATTACCATGATTTTTTCGACGTTGCTATCGAGAGATAAACGACATTGTTTGAAACTCTATAACAAAAGCTTTTTTGTTAGTTTTTCTTGGTTGCATTGTTGTTTAGTTAACAGGACCTTAATATGATTATTAAGTGAACGTTATTTGCTTTATGCGATGTATTGTTAATTTTAAGTTAGCTTCAATAGCTTTTTTATATAACCTGTGTAAAAGCTTACACGTGGATAGGGTAAAAAGGACCAACTGAACCTTTATCCTGGCAAATGTGTAAACAATAAAAATAGTAAATAAAGAGTAAATTAAGTTAAACAAAGCAATTTTAAATGCCATAAATTGAATAAATAAATTTTCTATTCTACTGATGCATATTCCTGACGACATACCAGATTGAGGTTACATACTGTGTTAACACAGTAAAAAATTTATCCTGGAAATTTATATTTTACGTTGGTTGAATAATGTAGCCATTATTATATAAAATTTCTTCAAAATTAAAATCAGACATTGCCACTGTATTCTGGCCAACCCATATGCCAACCCGCCTATGAGGTAAAAAGGACCAGTTGACAAATTTTTGAAAAGCAGCTAAAAATCACATTTAGATAATTATGAAGTTTTACTGGACATGGTCAGATAGTTGTTTGTTCGATATGTGATATTTGTTATGATATAATTGGTTTGCTTTTCACAACATAATTGCTCAAAATCAAATTGGACCTATATGCTCCGCCCTACCCTATGCCCGCTTAAACCACACAGTTTGTATAATCCAGCACTGGTTTGAAAAAAACTAAATTGTCTTCCGTACAACCCAATACTCTATATCCTGTGTATTACGACCCATCGCATGGCATCGTAACGTGTTTACCGTCTAGAAATTCCTTCCTCTAAGGAAGTACAAATATTAACAAACAATTTCCTAGAAATTAATTTACTCTCGGCGCAGAGACGTCAACTGCCAGTGTGTCAATGTATCTAATGTTTGACTTGGCCGGACCTTTATCACGCGGACAGATGCTGGCGATCGTATAATTTCTTTGGCTGGCGACGACTCCGCAAAAGACATTAATCATAAACTCCGGCGAAGTAGCCAGAATTCAGTCCTCGGTTTGCGGTTAGGATTTGATTGCGTTGTAATTTATTTGACTTTCTTGCCATGGGCCGAATAGTGAAACAGTTGGTGGAAATTGGAAGTTATCAGAAGATAATACCGATGGATACGTATAATAATATCAAATGTGGTTGCATTGCATTTTGTACATTTATTCATTATTATTTATAATTATATTTAACAAAGTACAAAATGTGTGTCTGGCTGTAAAATTTACATTCAGAGTTTGTTTTCCTAGAAACTTGTAACTATCTTTTTCTCTAATCTTGTACTACTTCTCTATTGTATACAAAGTTCACAATGAATCTCACAAAGTAATGTCACAAACAACCGACTAATCATCGCTTCTAATCTTGATAATTTAATTTACTGTTGCGGAAAATGGTTTTTGTACTACAAAACATGTAATATTAAAATATCTTTGTTAAGAACATTCTGTCATAACTCTAAGTTATGCATACCAAAACTTATATTCTTTTTTTTTCTGATATTATAAATATGTATATGACTTCGATAATAAAACAAATCTAAATAATAAAATGTGATTTCTTATTAAAATACTTAGAAAATTTCGCACAATATTAAAATGCGTTCATTAGAAATGATTTGAATAAATATTAATATTCAATATTGAATTTTACAGTAATACATCTAGTAGATATCATAAATGTGTTAACAAAACTTTGCATTGAAAAAAATAATTTTCGACAAATATTTGATAAAGTATTGTTAAAATGCGTTGAAAGAGTGATAATAAATTTTGTGATACATTCAGTTCCATAAAACTAATTACGAAAGTGTTATCATGTATGATTTATGATACATGTATGATAATTCTCAAATTATTTATAATTTAAAGAGAACAGAAACCAAAATTATTGAGACTGAATCATGCCAATTTCAGGTTTCAATTTTTTTTGCTCGAAATTTTTCAATAATAAAATCAAGTATTTTGCAATTTTACAAACATAATTAAATGCGCCAATTTTTGATAAAACTTGCCAACAATACAATTTTTTGAATAAAGGCCTCTGAAAGTTGACCAACTTTAAATTTATAGTTCGACAATCTGTCTTAATTTTTAACTTTTATTTTTTTCACTGTGGTCCTAGAAATATTATTCACGGTTACGATTCCAAAGTTTAAATGAACAAAATTAATAACAATCCAACAATGCTCATATTTTCACGAAAGCTTTAGGTTGCACATAATTGCTCCTGATTTTTAGATAATTTTAGATAAAAGATAGTGAGATTTTTTTCAAACTTTTTTCATGACAGTTAAGGTTAAGATACTATCACCTCGCTTTGGCTTGACGTCAAGGTCTGGAATACCCTGCATATAAATCAATCTTAGTATAACACAATTTTTAGTGAATATAAGTTAACTTATTTATTACAGGAATAAAACTCTATTAAAAAGTTAATTAAGTAAATAAAAAAAAACTGTTGCAATATTGAATGAATACGTATTGAAGTTCTAGATTTTTGATTCATTATTTTTTATATGTAAACGTAATATTTTAGTATAATTGCTTTGGTTATTATAATTATTAAAACTTGTAGGTATTTTTAGCTTTCCTTAGGGTAAGTTATAGTAATCGCAAAAAAAAAATCGAAAATGAAAATGTTTATATATCTTCACGTTTGAAACCCTTCTGAACATTTTGCCATGCCTTAGAAAAAATGGATGTAAGTGTGTGTATGTGCAAATACAATTTTTTGTCGACGATTTTAAGAAAACTGATCAACTGATTTGCATGATTCAAGAAACATTAGATTCCTGCTGATAAGGAGACGTTTCGTTTTTTGTAGAGGCAGGTCAGGCGGTTTCGGAGATCCAGTGAAAATACTTAAAATGAGCTTTAGACATATTATATGTATATCATATTATCAGATGTTTTATAGAAATCTTAATTATAGGTATAAATTTTGTTTACACTTCTATGGGCTTTGTACTAATGTTTATCAGTTAAATTGAGACGCGGCGCTTTGATATTTCGTCTTTAAAACAGCTACGCAGCGATTGCCTTGATAAAAATTCAAAATTTTCAAGAAATTTCAAAATATATAACAACAAATGCCAAACTCAATTTTTTACAAAAATTTCAAAATTCTCATTATGATTTTCTCAGTTTTCAAAAAATTTAAAGCCTTGTTAAAATTTTTAATTTTTGGTAGAGGTTTCAGCAATTTGATTTAGGATACGATTCCATGCTCTACTAGTTAATTTTAATTATTTTGAATCTGCCTTATTGCTTTTTTGGTTCCATGCTCTCCTGCTAGGAAGATCCCGCGCGAAAATATGTCGCGTGCAGACCTGCTCCGAGTTGCCGTTATAATACAGTCAAAATGAGTAGGGTTTCTTATACAGAGTTTTGCGCCCTTTACCATCAAACCCTTCATGGCATTGGTTTTGACTCGAGGTAGTACGATATTAACATATAAATACGCCGAATATAATATACGTGCCGTTACGAATAGAAAAAATAATATTACTCATTTATGATTTATTGAATTTATTATATATGCTATTGATTTCTTTGTAAAGGAATCAAATATAAATTCGATTCATTTCAGTGAATCTGATCATAAAGGTGCTTATGTGTGCTACATTTGGTAAATGAATTGCTAAGAAATGTTGTTATGTTATGATCGTTAACGTTAGGCACTGAGCAAAATTTATTACATATGCTATTGATTTTTTTGAAAGGAAATCAAATATTAATTCAACTGATTTCAGTGTGATCATTACAAAGTGTATAGTATTAGAGGTGCTTATGTATATGACGCTTGGGTAAATAAATTGTTAGGGAATCTTGAGCGGGCAAAAACTATAACGTTAAGCACTGATTTTTTTATAACTATCCAATGTTTTAAATTTTTACAGTTAATCAATCAGTTAACTAATTTTATAAAAACAGTTGTAACGCAAATTCAGTCTTAAATCAAATATCATTACCGATATTAATATTATTAAAAAACTAACATCTTTAACATCAAAATTACTATAAAATATTTTAACACGCACGCACACACATACACACACATGAACACGTGAACTCGGAGTATTTTCTAAAAGTAAATTCTCACAAATCAATGATTTTTATAATTGAACCAGCTTCCGTAGGACTTCAATGGTTTAGTATATTCATCAAAACCAAGTACTCTATTGTTATATCAAGTAAATCATCTGATTTTAATTTCAACAAATGTCAAAACAACTACTCATTTTCTCAAGCTTTGATGAATTTTCAAAATGAAACTACTTGTCGTAAGGCTGTAATATTTTAGTAAGTTCTATAAGACCATGAAATATATCGCCAAAAAAGTGCCATAAATATCGGCTTATTTTTTTTCCTACACTTTATTACAAGAAAACGGCCCGGCCGATCTTTACAAAAAACTAATTAGTAGCATTTCGAAATCGATTCAGAATTGCGGGCTAAAACGTGGACGAAAAAATTTTCACTTTTCTGCTATTTATAAAGAAACAGCTTGGCAGATCGTTGCACAAAACTGATAAACGCTAGTCTTCACAGAGATACATCGAAAGGCTTTTAAATTTTTGAAATCGGTTCAGCCGCTTTTCAGAAAACGACGATTTACGGCAAAAAAACTGATCTCATACACGCGCGCACACACACACACACACACACACTTTTTCCAAATTTGGTCTCATTCGATTCAGAATGGCTTGGAACGCCAAGAAAACATAAATTTAGCGAATCTGATTTTTTTGATAAAAACAAACTTCTCCTTTTGGAATTTAATTATCTAACCAATGACATGTTCAATATTGTCCTTGAACCGTACCCATTTTATTTCATTGAAATTCAAGTATTTCTTTGTAATGCTATTTTCACAGTGGTTTCACATGGATCTTGAATTGTCCACTTAGGAAAAAAAAACTAAATAGAATAAATAATTCTGGACAATGCATTACCTCTATTGAATAATTTTTGTAACTTTATTATTTGTGTGATAACATCGACTATAAATTATACTTATATAATAATCAGTAAGCATTTAGCTATTCTATATTAACTCATTACATTTAATACAGAAATCTATGCACATTAGTGCAGCTTGTCGGTCTAAAACTTGGTATTCTATTCTCCAACGATTACTTTGAAACAGTTCTCGCATTTCAAGAATAAGATATGATTTGCAATTACTGTTTAATTTTATTGCTTTCCCATAATGTTCCTTTATTATATTGACGTCGATCGTAAAATTTTGATTCCATCGCCCGAAACATCAACAGCGTTTGCACAGTAATATAGAATGTCAGCTAACAAGCTGTGGGCCACCATTCATCAATTTTGATAACAAATATATTGAGTTTCGCTCCTTTAAAAGAAGCAATAAAGGAAATATATGGAGAATTTCTGTAATACAAGGAACATTTAGCCATGTATTTTATAGCCAATTTGAGAGAACAGTCTTTTTTGTGCTTTCATAACAATATTGATTTTATACTTCTTTGTAATTTGGACTTTTGTTATATGATTTAATTTGATATATACATTTTAATTACTGTTAATTTACATAGACTATATTAATAACATGCCAAAAGAAAATTGCTAAGAATTCCAACTTGCTAATTTTGCTTTCTCGATTTTTGTTTCCTCAAACACGCCAAAACCTATTTAAACATACGATATTGCTCGGTAATAACTCGTATTGATAAGTTTCGCGATACCATCGTCTAAGCCGTTTCTTTATAATAAGTAGAAGAGTGCAAAATGTTTCTTTCCTGTTTTAGTAACTTGAATCGATTTTAAAAACTGTTTGAAAGAAAATGGTCGGTAATTATGGTGATTAGTTTCTGATAAAGATCAATCGGGTCGTTTCTTGGTAATTGAATATTAATAAATTTTTGTTGACTTATTTAATAAAACTTAACATTGAGATATCTAAATGAATGAAAATCTTAAAATATTAGAAGTCTGCGTAAGTGGTTAATTTATAAAAAAATATTAAAGTTCGGAATAATGGCATGCGCTGTTAGGATATATAAGTGCGTGTTTGTATAATATAAATAATATATTTATATAATGTTATAAATCAATTTGAAGGATATCAATCGGAGACCATACTTACTGAAAGCGGACACTTTACTTTATAAATAAACAATTGAAAATATTGTATAATTTTTAAACTAAATTTTAACAGTCAAAATCCCACTCGCACTACATTGTGAATTGAATACGATGTATGAATTAATACGAACTTCTATATTTGAAAACCAAAAAATGTATTTTATTTTAATAATTTAATTTTAAAACTTCATTTTATATATGTTTTTATTTTGAATATCTTATATATTTTTTGTTAGTACACTTGATAGCAAATTAAATTTTTCTTTCAATGTGTAGTACAAATGCATGACTTATAACTACTACATTTGCATGTAATTTCAATATTTTTATTTGAATTGTAACTTATGCACAATTAATTACGTAGTAACTAGTTGTATAAGGCGATGTATGCTTCGTTCCCCGTAAAAATAAATTTGTTATATTAGCAATTCTAATTGCAAAATACTAGTCATTCATAAATATTTGCACTCTAAAGCTATTTGACGTTTGTGAAAAGTACATGGCGTCTCCACCGTTTTTGGTGGTTATTTCTGATAAACTAATTAAGAGACAAATATATATATATATATATATATATATATATATATATATATAACGTTCATATTGATAAAATACTTCTTTCGATGTGACAGTATTTCTCGCCTCCAGAACTTAATATCAATGGTCGTAAATTGTGAAATACCACAATTTGCCCAACAAACTAACATGCTGCGCAGCAAAATTAGTTAGTAACTTTGCATATACAATTTGTGATACTATACAGTGCTATAATGCGCTGTGTAGCTCTGCAAGTTGTATTGCGATTTGAGTTATGTGAACCGCAAATTTTAAATGGATCTCTCTAAGATACAAAGGCGAAATTTACGCATTTAAAGCATGAAAATCAATTGAAATAATTTTTGTTTAATTTCAATAAATTATCGAGTTCAATTATACAACGAATGCAGTTAGTTAGGTGACGTATAATTATAAAGCTAGACAACCCAGGTCTGTTTATGATCTGTGAAAATCAGCAAGTGTTTGCGTGAGTTTTCAGAAAGATACCACCAATGTACCAATTACTAAGCAATTAATTGTTGCTCTTTTATATATGTTTATAGTTGTAAAGGTATGTTTTATCAATGCATCAAATGAAACTTTTAGATTTATAGGTTTTCATTCATATTTCTTTGTTACAAATGTTGCACGCAGAATTCTAGTTTAGAATTCTGAAACGTATAATCACTAATGTATATAATAATTATTATTTATAATATTAGTCAAACATTCAACCTTTCAGAAAGTGTTTGTATTTTTTACTCTGGGTGATGCAACGTAATGCTTTTTCTAATTTTCTAAATTTAAAATTATAATATAAATTTCTTTAACTAGTAATACTTTGTATGTGTAATAATCTCCTCATATAAGAACATGTGTAAATAATGCTGTCTGATCCGATGCATTATAACTTATATATTGGCATCATATAGTTGTATGCTTGCAAATGCACCATAGTTTCTCCTATATTAAAATTCTTGTTGAGTCTAGAACACGTGGTAGAATATCGCACATCATGCATTCAGAACGAACACATCGAAAGTTAAAGCGGTCACACAGCCGAATCTCTGTCGCCTGGGAATTCGTCTCTCGAAAAGACTCAGAACTTTTGCTTTGGGTGAAGTGAAGTTGGACGAATTGCAACGGCACGAGTCTGCGATTCAATTATTACTTTGTTTTCTCACATGCCGGATATATTAACTATTCACGAGAGACATTCGCTATCACATATATTCGTCAAAGTTTCCGTACTTTATTATTGGCATTGTTTATAAATGGGTTTTGGATATAACACACAATCACTGCAAGAGTTTAGTCGTGTGTACATGAATGGCAGGGAAATGTTACCAGTAAGAATTTGAAATTTATATGTAGTAATATATTGCAAGATGGGTAAAATATATGTTGCATGATATATTTATTTATTATTTGTAAAATGATTTTTCGGATACGTTGTTAAAATTCATTGCATAAAAAATTACTAATTAAACCCCAGTTACTGACAATTTTAGTACCACGTGCTAATGCCAATTATATTTATTATATTTTTTATTATTGATAGAAAATGAAGATTCTTTATAATATTTTCTCCTTTATTTGATGTCATTCTTTCCAAGAATTTTTCCATATATTTTAACATGAATGTTGATCATTCTCAAAAATTATATATATATATATATATATATATATATATATATATGTATATGTATATAGTAGATGACCCGACAGACGTTGTCCTGTAACCACGTCTACAATTCAAAAGTATCAGTTTTTTTTAATATTTTATACTAATATTTATAGAATAGTTATAAATAATAATTATTGTTTTTTTAATTTATTTTCAACAGCTCAATTTATTGTAATGACAATTGTTGTACAATATGTTTAGTCATACCTGTAGAGATTCAAATAATTATTTTTTATGACTAAAACGTTGATATTCCGAATTTATCCCACAAAAATTCATCCTGTACCTTTGTAATTTATTTATGGATATACGTATGGTAATTTATTTATAAGATATACGTATTGGAAATTGCACTTTTTTAAGCAGTATAGAAAATTCAGAAAGGATTAATGAGTAGTAACATAATTATTAATAATAAATATAATATATCAATATATAGTAATAAATAGTTATTATATAGTATTAATATAAAACAATTGCTTCAATATTGTCACCTATAATTTTTATAATCTCGTACGTATATTAATTGGTTTTATTAATTATAATACCTAAATTATATTTTTATTACTAATAATTTAATATACATTATTAATTAGGTTCATATATTATGTGAATTAATTTGTCAAATCCTGTTCATATGTGCACTATTCAATCTACGATCAACTGATGAAATATTCACTTTAATGTCAAACAAATGAGTTTTTGACTCAATGAAACTTCTAAATAATTTTTCGAATAAGTAATTTTTTTTGTATTTTGCTTTGCTTTTATACACTCTTACAGAAGAATTTTATATATGATATATATTTGGTTTAACTTTCAGTTTGTTTTTGTAATTATTTTTTTTCCTGGTTGCTAGTATTTGGGTAATTAGTGTCATTATTTTTTAATTTATATTACTCATTATGCATTACTTTCGTAATTAGCTTCATCACCAGCTGAATTATGAAACGTACTTTTTTGTCTTGAAACTGTGCAATTGTGAATAAATAATATATATTATTTTGATACATTATTTGTTAATTTATATAAATTTAGAAATTATTTTAAAATACAAATTTAAAAAATAATCTTTAAGTATTAGATAATTAAGTATAATAATCCACAAAACTTGTAAATTATACAGGAATGTAGTACAAAGTTCTGTGTACTTTATCACCATCTTTACACAAACAAATTATTGGTATGCGGAGGATTAAATTTGCATCGGTACATAAAGCTTTCTCTGAGAATTCGGCTGCTTACAATTTAGTATGCTAACGAAATGACTACGGTGCAATTCAGAATACTATTATACACCATTTAATAATTTAAACTCCAATACAGAATGCCTTCCACAATCGCAATCAATGCCCATTCAAAACTATGCTGAAAAGCACGGAGTTAGATAGAGTTTATACAACAACAATAGGAAGCATTTAGATTTATTACGTAAATTGATATAGATTGAATTATCATAATTATGCTATTAACGGTATATTTTAAGAAAGTATTTAACTTGTATTTTTCATCTACAATTTCATAGCATTGTTCAGTAGGCATTCATTTTAGGTGTTTACGGCTTATTCTGCCAAATAACGTATTTACACATTACATCATTAAAGTAGCTTTGGCAATTAGTCTTTATTCATATCTAATTATATTTAGAATTTTTAAAATGTTTTTCTTCGGAGAATATACAGTATTTTATATTGATACTACAGCGCAACCTATTTCGGTGCGGTGCTTTTATATGCCATTTTATTTCCATGTACTATTTTATTTTTGTTTGATTATTAACTTCCCGTAGGGCAAGTTATAGTAATCGCAAAAAAATCGAAAATGAAAATTTTTATATATCTTTACGTTTCAGAGGTTTCTGAACATTTTGGCATACCTTAGAAAAAATGGATGTATGTGTGTGTGTGTGTGTGTGTGTGTGTGTATGTGTGTGTGTATGTATGTACGTGTGTGTATGTATGTGCGGATACAAATTTTCGTCGACGATTTCGGGAACACGGATCAACCGATTTGAATAATTCAAAAAACATTCGATTCGTATTGATAAGGAGACGTGCTGATTAGTTTTTGGCGAAGGCAGGTCTAGCCGTTCCGAAGATACGGGGCAAAAAGTGCCGAAAACGGTAACTCAGTTTTTAAGAGAACGGAGCGTCCGATTTGAATAATTCAAAAAACATTTCACTTGTACTGACAAGATGTAGAATTGATCAAATTTTCATGAAGGCAGGTCTAGCGGTTTCGGAGATATGGAGGAAAAAGTAAAAAAATAGCCATTTGGCGGTCAAAAATGATCATTAGACATATGCACATCAAATTATCAGATATTTTATAGAGATTTTAACAATAAGTATAATTTTTTTTACATTTCTATGGGTTCCGTACCAATGCTTATGCGTTAGACGGCGGCGCGGCACTTGCGAACTCTGACATTTCGTCTCTATGCAGTTCAAGCAATGCGATTGCTTTGAAAAAAAAGTTCAAAATTTCCAAAATATGTCAAAATGAAGAAAACATTTTTTTTAAAAAAAAATTGTTTAAAAAAAAATTTTTTTTTTCAAAAAAAAGTAATTTTTTGTCAATTTTCTCAAAAATCTATTTTTTTTCGAAGTAAAATGTTTTCAAAAATGTTAATCGTTTTTAAAAAAAATAATAATTTTTGGTACGGTAAGTTCCAGCAATTTGCCTTAAGGCACGATGCCCTAATTGCCTTAAGACAGAATTCCACTTACAGCTAGTTTTTGTTCGATTTATTCTTATGCGGTATATGAACCTTAGCTTTAGATATTTACAAAGTAGTGATAAATTTCATTATATATACAGAGTTTTATCCACGATTTGAGTAATTAAAATCTTGAATATTTTTAACTTCCCGAAGGAGAAGTATGTTTTCATAAAAAAAATCGATTCGCTAATTTTATGTTTTCTCGACGTTTCAAGCCATTCTGAATCGAATGAGACCAAATTTGATATAAGTATGTGTGTGAACAGATGTTTTGCCGTAAATCGACGTTTTCTCAAAATCGGCTGGACCGATCGATGTATCTCGATAAGGACTAGCGTTTATCAATATTGTACGACGATCAGCTAACCCGTTCCTTTGTAAATAGCAAAAAAGTGAAAAAATTTTGTCCACGTTTTAGCCCGCATCTCGAAATCTATTTTGAAAATTCAAAAACCGTTCAAAAGATATTCGTTGGGAAAGATACTGATCTTTTTTGGTAACGATAGGCTCGGCCGTTATCTTGTAATAAAATGTTAAAAAAACGTTTTTCGACGATTTTTATCAATTTTTTGACGGTAGATACCGCAGTCCTGTAGATCATATTAAAATATTACAGCTTTGCAAAAATTAGTACTTTTTTGGCGTTTGTCAAGATTAGATCTTTCATCGACGTTTGCTCAAAAACGCCTTGTCTGTTTTGTGCGACGATCTGCCGAGCCGTTTTATTGTAATTTGGATAGAAGTGTTAAACTTTTCACCACATTTACGCTCATACTACCGAATAGAGTTTAAAAATTCAAAAACTGTTCGAAAGATATTAGTCGGGAATGATACTGGAGCGATTTACATGACGTCGATGCTGATACACTTTTTAAGTGGACTGTAATTTTTATAATCGGCGAAATGTGAATTCTTCACGATGATTGTTTCAGAAAATGAAAGTCCTGTTATATTCACGTTAAATTTATTTAATACTATTTTACAAATACGTCTTTCTTCTTTGACTGTTAATACTAGACTGAATATTTATTTGAATTTCAGGCCCGACGGAATACATTTTTAACTTCCCGTAGGGTAAGTTATAGTAATCGCAAAAAAATCGAAAATGAAATTTTTTATATATCTTTACGTTTCAGAGGTTTCTGAACATTTTGGCATACCTTAGAAAAAATGGATGTATGTGTGTGTGTGTGTGTGTGTGTGTGTGTGCGTGTGCGTGTGTATGTATATGTATGTGCGGATACAAATTTTCGTCGACGATTTCGGGAACACGGATCAACCGATTTGAATAATTCAAAAAACATTCGATTCGTATTGATAAGGAGGCGTGCTGATTAGTTTTTGGCGAAGGCATGTCTAGCCGTTCCGGAGATACGGGGCAAAAAGTGCCGAAAACGGTAACTCAGTTGTTAAGAGAACGGAGCGTCCGATTTTAATAATTCAAAAAACATTTTACTTGTATTGACAAGATAAAGAATTGATCAAATTTTCATAAAGGCAGGTCTAGCGGTTTCGGAGATCTAACGAAAAAAGTAAAAAAAATGCCATTTGTCGGTCAAAAATGATCATTAGACATATGCACATCAAATTTTCAGATATTTTATAGAGATTTTAACAATGAGTATAAATTTTGTTTATTTTCCTATGGGTTCCGTATCAATGTTTACCCGTTAGACAGCGACGCCGCGCTTACGTGCTTTATATTTTGTCTCTATGCAGTTAAAGCAGTACGATTGCTTTGAAAAACAAGTTCAGATCTTCCAAAATATGTCAAAATGAAGAAAACATTTTTTGTTCAAAAAAAAATTTTTTTTTTTAAATTTAAAAAAAAAAAAATTAAAAAAAAAAAAATTTTTTTTTTTCAAAAAAAGTAATTTTTTGTCTAATTTATAGTTTCTAAGTAATTTTTTTTCAAAAATGTTAATTGTTTTTAAAAAAAATAATAATTTTTGGTACGGGAAGTTCCAGCAATTTGCCTTAAGGCACGATGCCCTAATTGCCTTAAGACAGAATTCCACTTACAGCTAGTATAGTCTTATTTTATAACCCAATTACATGAGCCGTCGAACCTGGGCAAGATCGTTCCCTAATTACGGGATTAACAAATTTTTTTCTGACCGTTATATGTAATAATATTTTACAATTTTACGGCGACGGTTACATCAGATGTTTTAGTTTAAAAAATCATCCAGATACTGATTAGTTTCAGGTGAAAATCTACCGTTTTCTTATAATTAACTGTTGAAAAAAAATTTAAACCGATTTTTATGGAACTTTGTTTTCAATTATGTGTACTAAAAAACCACTCGGAATACCTTTAATCACTCATAAAAAAATTCATTTTTTATTGGTTAAGTCGATTATTCATACATATCGGGAAGTTCATGTAACTTGCCTCAATCAAAATACCAATACCAACTAGTTACAAATTCTTTAGATTTAATATAATTATATTATACTAAAAGTAGTTTTTGTTTATATGAATGGAGTTTCAAAAACCATTCATAAATTTTTGCCCGACTTTTTTATGCGGTTTCTATCCATCGATATTATTAAATGTTATTTATTGTATGTATGAATTTATAAAATTTTCGATTTTTTTGTACGATTTATTTTATATAGTCTTTAGAATAACATAAAAATATGAGCTACCATACTTTTAAGCGTGGTAGTAATAGACCTTTAAATGTTTCCAAAACTTCGAAACAGTACCTATGTGTAAGAAAAGGTAACTATCCAAGGTAAGGTTCATAATCTGCGGTTTTTAATATCGTTAATTTTTATTTCTCTCTTTTCATGAATTTTCAAGTCAGTATAAGTTTGAAGATCATTCTAGCAGTATTTGTCGGCTGACGCAATTATTCTCACAAAATAATTATAACATAAGAGCGAAGTTCAGTCAAGCAACATTAGTCTAGCTGACATAATTTATATTTTACATTATTCATACACCTAGCATTTAATTTAAGAATATTAACCTATTCAAAAACATATAATATTATATTTTTGTTTTAGAATAAATACATTACCTTTTCCATAAGAATACAAAATCAATTGAAGTATCGTTATCGGTAAAAATAATTAAGAATCGTAAGAAATTCTTATCGAAATACAAATTTGAAAGCATAGGAATTCAATAAAATGAATCGAGGAAACACGTCGAATCAATTAAGTTAAACGCGCCGTAATAACATTTTTAAAATTTTGCATATTAAGTCAATATATACGTAAAATTTTAATACGTCACTTGCTTTATTTTATTAACTTAATTTTATTTAGCATCAACTTGATAATAAGGTAGGGTAGGGCGGGTACGGTAAACAAAACTTATAGTAGTTTGCTTTGAATAATTAACGAGAAATAGAATCAACAAAACAATATCGTGTCATAGAAATTATTTTATCATTATATTCAGTATTTTTGTTTAAAATCATTATTTTTTTATATTTTTACTCGAAGACTTAGCTTAATCTTAAAAATAATAATTAATTTCTAGAAGTTAATGGTAATTGTCTTAGTGACAGAACAAGTTTAGTAACTATGCTCAACTAACCCCAACTGGGGAAATCAAAATAAAAGTGAGTTTATAAAAAAAACGCGAGAATTATACCCAGAATCTCTGTGCATATTAAAAGTACTATAATTATATGGAAGAATAACATTTACTTGATTAAAAATAAATAACAGTTCAATAACAAAAAACTCGTGATGAATTACTTTTCTAGCTTTTGGTCTCAAAATAAACAAAACGCCCGTGAGCCTCACTCAATTGTCCAGTGGCCACTAGCGATCGCGGGATGTTTATTTCTCCCAAACCTCTATCTTTCCTCGATATAATGCCTAAACGGACGGTGAATAGTTTTCGAGATATCTCGATTGCTCAACTTGCCCCTATGCTCAACTAGCCCCGCCTTACCTTACGTATGTATATTTAAATAGTATTTGTTATTTTAGAATCATAGTTAAGTTTTATTTAGCATAGTCACCTGCCAACTGCGTCTCAGGTTAGCATAATTAAAAATTACTGTCCCGGTTTTTATTTTAAAAAAAATATAGCCACTTTATTAATATTTCAGTAACTAGAATATTAGTAATTATACGTATAAAATATTCATTAAAATAATTTGCATAGATATAAATAACACCGTTCTCTTTGAACGTAAATTCATCCGGGACACTACCGGTTTTGTCCACGTTGCGTCCCAAATTTTTGTAGTAGCAATATTTGTCCCAAATTTTGATGTTTTTATCTTAAATTGTCCCATTAAAGAAATGGGTCTAAAATGAATCATAGATTTTACTTGTCAATTATGTTGAAGCAACTTATCAAATATCTGAAAATGATATTAGCAATAAGTATGCTTATATGAAACAAAAAGAAGTGTGTCGGAGGCCAAAATCCAATAATGGTCTAAATAGGAAAATTAGAAAAACCCCTTTGTCCCGTTTTGCATTACCATAACAAGCTACCATCCCAGATTCCAAAAATATATGGTCACATCATAACTACTATTCTCTATGAATTATCGGATTCCGTCAAGACGAAACATTATTTATGAACACTGAATATTGCTGAAAGACTAGAACGTGTTCCATTTATATCTTCATACTCTGATCCTCATGTGCAAGAATGTGCTCAGGCAGCAGGTAGATTCATTTAACTATCAATCTGCTTGACTGGTCGCGGAATAGTGCAACCGTCTTGTTTCGCTCGCCCCAAAGTCATCGCACGTCCGAGCGCAATAACATTTCTACCGTCAGCTCCACCGGCGTTATTAAACGGACAACAACGTCAGACAATATATGAATGAAATATGAAGCTTTATTGTTATTTATAATTATCTCTCTAGGGAAGGTATGAATTAATAATGAAGTTATTATTTTTACAAACAATACATTAAATACAAAATACAGAGCATACAATTCAAGACTTTATTCATTTAAGACTTTAATGATTCATTGTTATTTTTGGTATTCGCTCGATCTTATATTAGAATCACATTATTTTATTTTGTTATTAAATATGAAACTGTTTTTAAGATATAATATTATTCTAAAGATATCATTAACTTCTTGTAGGGTAGTTCTAGTAATGGGCCTAAAATCGAAAATTAATTTTTTTGCATATCTTTGCGTTTTTAATTTTTATGAACATTTTGGCATATCTCAGAAAAAATGAAGGTGTGTGTGTTTTGTATTTACGCATTTTTTCGTCCACGTTTTCGGGCGCACAGATCAACCGATTTGAATGAAAATCAAAAAAACATTCGATTCCTATTGATATGGAGATGTGCTAATTAGTTTTTGGCAAAGAGTGCAGAAAATATGAATCGAGTTTTCGAATAAATCGAGTTTTTGAGAGGACGGAGTATCCGATTTCAATGATAAGAAGTATTCAATTTGTAATGATTCGGAGAAGAGGTGATTAGTTTTTGGCAAAGGCAGGTCCAGTCATTTCCAAGATACAGAGCTAAATGTGCAAAAAATGGCAGTTTTTGAGAGAACTAAGCGTCCGATTTGAATGATTTAAAGAACTTTCTGATTGTTTTAACAAAATAATTGCTTTTGAAAAAAAAGATTTTAATTTTTTTTTTCAAAATATTTTTTTTGTATATCAAAAATAATTCAAATTTTAATTTTGATTCTGACTAAAGTTCTAATATACTTTAAGCAAATAATTTCAACTTTGCAATTCAGTTTATATAATTGTTATAAATATTAGACAATGTTACAATATTTATAATAATCTACTTGAAAACATTAATATTCCTCGAACATTTTGTTACGGTACGGAAAGTTCCAGCAATTTGCGTTAACGCACAATGCCATTCACCACTAGTTTCATTTCGTATTGAAATCTAATACCATTTATAAACAACAAATTTTTAAAGAAATAATGTAAGACGGTATTTTAGACACTATTAGTTATTTTTAGATGCTATTTTAATGCTAGTAATTTATGACACAAAAGTGAGATTGCAAATATTATAATGATTTACAATGAACACAAGGATAATCAGAAATTATTAAATACTTAACAGAAAACGTAAACAAAATTGTGAAATTTTAATATTTCATTTGCTATTTTTGATAACTATTTAAAACTTTTGCATGTTGATTTAAGTCAATTCTGCGTTAACACGATAACATAGCTTTTTCATTAGTAGTTAAAACTGTGAAACTGTCTATTTATTTGCTGTGCGATCAGGCGTATTTTATATATAAATGAACTAAGAAAAAATGTTATGATTACTGCTTGATCGTACATCAATTAGACATTTGCACAGTTTTTACTACCAAAAAAACAAGCAAAACATAGCGTTGTTAAAGCAACGGCAGTGTCACCTCAGAATTGGCTTCTTAATCAATAAAAAGCGAGATTTAGCTATTTAAATAAATTTAGATGAAAAACTTATTTATATATTTTTATTGTTTCTTCCAAAAGTAATGTTATCGCGCTCAGTAAAAATTAACCAATGCGACTTTCAATGTATATTTTTTAATCAGACCTACATTACATGTAAATATAATAAATGTGTGCGCTTGTATATTCTAAAAGTGCGACCCATTATTTTAATTCTCACTACATTTCTATAATTCAATCACTTTTTGTAAGCCTGTAATATTTTAATATATTCGTTTAGAACTTTATCGCCATGCTAAACTTGAGAACTTTAAAAAATGATATCATTTGGTCCCGAAAAAACGGCCTGGCCAATCTTCGCCAACAACTAATCAACAAGATTCCTCTTTGAACGGTTTTTAAATTTGCAAAGTCGGTTCAAAGTGAACAAAAATTTTGGCCCTGCGTCAGTAAGGTAAGAAATCGACTCGCATACATACGCTTACACATCCTTTTTTGCATTTGTATCTCAAATGATTCATATGACCGTCAAGAAAATATAAAATTAGCATGTCGTATTTTCTAGCAAAAACAAACTTCTCCAAGAAGAAAATTATATTTTTGTTATATAATTATACTGTGTTATTTTGCAGAAAAATGTTGAATTGTTAAGGAGCATAATATTTCTAATTCATACGCAATGAAAAACTTTTATTATTAAATAAAACTTAATTAAATTATTTCGTCTCTCTTACAATAAATACAAAACAAGCCTCTTATAATGTCGTGCTCATATATTTTTTGTCCGTTCTATGTGTAATTAATTTAAATTACAAAACAAAATAAAAAATATACAGCAATTACTCAAGGCGACAGTTCAATTAAATATACTTTCTCATTTGTTAAATGTTTTTTCGATTCAATGGTGTTAGTCGGATGAAATCAAGTGGCAACATCGGCGCTCCAAATCGAATTCTGAATGCTTTGACTAATCAGGACCTGCTATCAATTTTGAGCCTTTTAAAGCGCCTTCAGAACCCTTTATAACTGTGCCAATTTTAATTAAAATACTGTTAGTGAGATTCTCTCGATATTAGAAATTATGATCGGCGATTATGGGCTTTTTGCCTTAAGTGCCATCAATGCGTAAAAGGATTGTACATTTTAATTAAATGTAATTGGTCAGACGAAAATATTTTTAAATTAATGTGTATAATTACTAGAAATTTTCATAATGCTGACTACAATATATCACTACATTTATAATTTTATATTAATGCTGCTATTATATTTTCGATTATTTATATCATTGTCAAAATTATGAGAAGTATCAAGTAACAAATAGTATTATAGTAACAAATATTTTTCTCATTTGAATATAAATGATTCATATCAGTGTGATATTTTAATTTAGGAAAATTTCTAAAATTGTGTTCTGATTATACAAAAAAATGAATATATGAGAAACTGATCTAAATCTGCAATTTAATATAATTACTAAATCGAATATAAATTTAAAAGAAATTAATTTTAGTATTGGATACATCTTGTATGAAATTTTGAAAAACTATGTGATATATTAATATGGTATACATAATTCAATGCTACCATAATAAGCATACCTACTGCAATGTTACTTTTCTGAAAACTATACTATTTGCATTTACAATTTAACTCTGAAAATATTTCATTTACTTTAATTAATATTTGATATTTGCAATTATTCATTTTTAATTAATTCCTTTAATAATATACAATTGAATATTAGGATAGAAAAGAAATAAATTATATAATTCATGGAAAAAGCTTTCTTAACAAAATGTTTAATTTTTGAAACATGTTGTATGAAGATCCAGATTTGCTATCCCATAAAATAAAGTCAGATATATTTATATAGAAAACTGAAATATTATATATTTTCGATGTAAAAATTGTCGAAATTTTCAAGGTAAAAATTGCACCACAATTGGAAAGTGCACATTTCTTGATGAATTAAAATACTGTTATCAGACTTGATATAATTATAAATATGATATTAGGTTGGCGAAAAAGAAATTTATTATTTTTGGTTTAAAATTTTGGTTTATTGTTTTATGATCGATTTTTATAATTGCTAACTGCCTTGACCGGCATTCAATCATTTTTCGGATTTTATCGACATTTTTGACGACCGGTCTACCTGTTCGAAGTGCAGCTTTAACATCAAAAATTTCCGAACGGAATCTGCAAAACCGAAATTGCACATAATTGGATGTTACAGTATCGGAACCATATACACATTTACAATTTTAGCCGCCTGGCTTGCATTTTCGCATTTGTCAAAGAAAAATTATGAAATACACCGAATCTTCTTTGTTCACTTTCATTTTTAATACTCTGTAATTCACAACTGAATGCACAAAAAAAATGCACAAAATGTTTTTACTGCAAAATGTCACATTTCCAACGAGCATAGAGTTCTGAAATTGTTTGATCGATACTTTACGAGAATCATTCAGTACAGTTATCTACCGAAATTTTTTTTTCTATGGACCTGATTTAATTACAATAATAAGTAATCATTATTACTATTGAAAAATGATTTTTATTTTTATTATAAGTTCGAATTTTTATTACTTCTTATGATTTAATTTTTGCTTCAAAAAAATTCAATTAACAGTGAAAAGTTTTACTATTGGGAAGCCTTCCGAAACTCTTTATATATTACTTTTGAAATTACTTAATTTTTTTTAAGCTAACTTCTTATAGAGAGAAAGGAAATGAAAGAAAATCTTGTTACCTCGACTGTATTGTGAATTCTGTTTGATCGTCCTCTCGGCGTTTTTCCTCGCAATGTAGAACCATTCACTCGTGTTGCTCAGGTACTTGTATTCGACTGCGAGATCCTTGGCCAAGATCGGTCCTTCGGGCAACCGATAGGCAAAAGGACAGAACAACTGGTACTCCTTGTATTGGTACTGATCGTAACAATTGCCGGCGGCGAATATGTCGTCATCGAACTCGACCATCGAGATTACGGAGGCGTGCAGCAGGTACTCAGAAGCCATCACGCTCGGATCGGAGTATTTCCATAATCTGGAAGGAGGAAAATATCTATATTTAGTTCCTTATCTTTCTTTCATTTTATGAAATTCACGATAGATATTATTAATAAACGTCCTGTATCGAATGCGAATTTATACTTGGAAATGAATATTAGGACAACTATTATCGAATTACTGCGAGATCAATGATAGTCTAGTCATATGGTATTGACACCCTACCATATGTAAGTTTTGGGACAACTTTAGGGTGTTAATATACAAGTATTTACAGACTTACATCTGGCTATCTCAAATTCCGAGATTCTTACCTAACTTAAGCTTAAATGACTCAGACTATGAGAGAATCGAGGACATAGTAGCTGTTATCACAGGATGCCACTATCGAGCAAATTGAATTTTGATTCGTAAAAGAAATTTGCAAATAGTATGAAATTCCAGGTACTGTCATGTTCGGTTATGATTGTGACAGTCGTCATAACAGCTAAACTATACCGATTTTGAGATAGGGTCGAAATGGAGAAAGGTGGAGTATGTTTGTTCGAACAAGTTTCCATTATTGCGTTGAGTCTGCGCCCTAGATTAACATGAGCTTAAGACCAAATTGCTTTTAAAGAGCCAAAAACAAGTATTTTTGTTCAATTTTTTTCTAATAACTGTTACTTTTATACATATAGATTACTTTGTTATTCTTATTTTGCTGGTAGATATCAGCAATTAGTTTTGTTCCATGTGACATGCATATGTCGTGCTATGCATTTATTGTTTTTTTGGCGATATTTAAACAGATAAAAAAATATAATTTAATCAAAACAACATAAAAAGAGAAAAAAAATGAAAATTCGCTACAAGAAAACACAATATTATTCCGAAATTTCTCGTTTACAAAATTATTTTATATATTGTTAAAATATATATAAAAATAATTGAATAAAATAGCTTTGTTTAAATGATTATGTTGTCTTCTGTGCCATATTTCTGACAATTAAAGTCGTTATAAACCATTTTAGTGTTTATAGCTATTGTTTTTCAACCTATTTTTATGTCCATAACAAAAGTGTTTCGGGTGTGGACGGTTGTAACACTCGTTTTTTTCTTGTCTGATTTGATTTAATGACTGACCAATCTCTCATCGTATTTAAAGACAGTATTTCGGTATTTCCTCATAGAAAAAAGTTCGAATTTCCATTTAATTTAACTTTCCCAGGTAACTGGTAAATTGACAAAATTATTGCGGATCAAAAAGCGGCAAACTAAAACTGTACAATTTAGAAATATTGTGGAATAATGGTTAATATAAAAACGACCTATGAAATAAAAACTGACGAAGGATTATGAAACTGGGTTAAACTTATTATAGATATACACTATGATCGAATATACAACAAATGAACTTGAAACCTAATGATAAATGCAGATAATAAAAATTGTACTTTGAGAGAAAATACAGGAAATTCAAAAACAGGGCAATGGATAACAGAGTTATGGCAACATAAATTAAAGAAAAAAGTGAACTAAAATCAAGGAAAAATGTATTATAGCTTTTACTCCATGCTGTTGTACGAAGCGCTGAATGAAATGAAGTAAAATATATAACAATATATTACAATAACAACACCTACAGTTTTTTTGATCGTTTTGGGAAAGAATTGCGATTATTAACTATCCATAGGGTAAGCTATTGTAGTCATCAAAAAATCGAAAACAAAAATTTTTGCATATCTTTTACGTTTCAAAGGTTTCTGAACATTTGAGCAACTTTCAGGAAAAATTGATATATGTGAGCGTGCACGTATTTTAAATTATGCTAAAATTATGATGCTCACTGATATAATTAAAATAAATAGGGTAAACTTTCCAATTCAGTTTATATAATTCTTAGAAATACGAGATGAGGTTCTTCATTGTAACTCCTCTTGATTAAGTTTTCTTTATTTACTTTTCATGTAAACGTTATAAGCTCTTACATTTTGTCTATAATATTCGAGTAACGAAAGTACCATTATTTATAACATTTTATTTGGAAACATTTAGTATTCTTCGAGTACTGCGATAAGTGCAGTTCCAGCAATTTATCGCATCGGTTACAAATAATAATGAATTATTACCTGATCTAAATGTACTAAAACAAATTATATTATT
This sequence comes from Ctenocephalides felis, assembly GCF_003426905.1. NCBI lineage: Eukaryota > Metazoa > Arthropoda > Insecta > Siphonaptera > Pulicidae > Ctenocephalides > Ctenocephalides felis. Next base: position 104,801,074 of record NW_020538040.1, read on the forward strand.
ATATATTAAAATCAATATAATTGAATGCAATTTATGTAATATAAAATGAATAACACATTATTTGTCACATTATATGCTAAGAATATAGAACCATTTTCAAACGGTAATTTTTCTCTATAATTTATTACTTTCCATTGAATTTTGTACAAACTATAGGTACTTTTTTACATTAAAATATTACATTAAGATTAAAAGTGCGATATGTATTACTTAGTTTACAATTAATATACTGCAATAATAACAAAGTAATAACTTCTAAAAGTTTCAGAAATATTTAAAACAATTCTAGTGCCGCTAATTTTTTTCCCGAAGGCAGTGGCTATTTTCATTGGCATCTTTTAAAATAGAGCATATTTCCTTTAAACATTCAAAAGCTTCTACCAACATCTCCAATTCTTCTTATATTAAAAAACAATTGTTTTTCTCCACAAATATAAATCTTTTGTTGGCTTATTTCACAACCATTGAGCAGAGAATCATAAATTCAAACGAAAAGTTAGAATGAATTTTGCTCCGAGATTATTTTGTTTCAAAGATTCAATTGAAGTATTTTGTGGTACGTGAAATAATATTCGAAGAGAAAAGACTTTGTTGTTTTTATAAACAATATTGATGCAGACAGAATAGTAAAAATATTGGTAAAGTGAGATCGGAAAAAATCTGGTATATTCGGAAGAAATTCCAACGAAAATTACTGTTTATTAAAAAAAGGTTAAAATAGAAAAATTCTTCGTTCTATTAAACGTTTTGACACTTCATGTGGGTCACCATTCAGTGATTTATAAAAAAATATATATAATATATATTTATATATATTGTTTCAATAATAAACAAAAACCATATCACTAATTTTTATAAAACAATTCTGTTACACACTAGTTAAAAATTTGTTCATATATATATATATATATATATATATATATATATATATTTGTGATTTAAATTAAAATATATATATATATTTAAATTATTTGTTAGAATTATTATCAAAAGAACACAAAATGATAATTTGTAGTACTAATTGTTAGTAGTACCAGTAGCTAAATAAATTGTATTATACTTTATATTTTTGTACAATCAAGAATTTCGACTTCAAAATGTCTCGTTGAGAAATGTTTAGAGTTTCCTTTTAATATTTTAATGCTATTAGACAATGTTACATAATCTAGTATTGATACCATTTATTTTAATAGAAAGATTTCGAAAAATATATCTAAAAATTCGAATAAGAATTCTTTCATCCAACAAATCTCTCAAGTAGTATCATTTTATGCACGTTCGTACTCCTATTATACGAAATGACATAAAATATAAATTCAGGAAAAATATTTCACGTGTGGTTCTTTTTCGATTAAGAAGGAAATAAATTACGCTACCTTTATAACAAAAAACACTGATTTTATAAAACTTAATTTTGTATTGTTTGTGAACAAAAAGAAAACTAGTGGTGCAAAGCGTCGTGTCTTAAGGTTGCCGAAACTTTACGTACCGAAAATTAAAATTTTTAGCGAAGCTTTGAAAATTTTTGAAAATTTTGAAAAAAAATAGATTTTTGAAAACTTTTAAATTTTTAAAAAGAATTGATTTCTTTAGAATTATTTTTTTGCAGTTTTTTGTAAGCTTGAACTTTTTTCCAAAGCAATTGCGCTGTGTTTGCTACGTAGAGACGCAATATTGAAGGGCGAAAACGCCGTGTCGCAGTCCAACGGATAAACACAAGTACGACCCCTATAGAAATGTAAACATTTGTACTTCTTATTAAAATCTATATAAAATACCTGATAATTTATGTGCATATGTCTAATGATTTTTTTTTACCCCAATTTTTTTTACATATTTTATTGGATTTCCGCAATCCCTGGATCTGCCTTCCCCTTCCTACAATTGTTTATTTTACCAATTAAAGTAAAACATTTTTTAAATCATTCAATTCGGTTCATCCGTGTTCTCTAAATCGTCGACGGAAAATTACATTCGCACACATACACATGCACACACACACACACATACATCCATCTAAGGTATACCAAAATGTTCAAAAGGTTTTGAAACGTAAAAATATATGAAAAAATTATATTAATATATAATATAATATATAATATAATATATATATATATATACATATATATACTAGCAAACCTGACAAACTCAGTTTCGCCACCAGATGGTTTCGTGAGAAAGATGAAGAAATTTTTTGGTTTGTTTTATATTTGAAAAGAAAAAAAAATGATTTTATTACACAACAGTAATGAATTCATTTCGATTACAAAATTGAAGTGTTTTTAGTTGAACTTCTCCAAATAAATAAAAGTGAATCCGCAAATTATCCGTTTCATTGAAGTGCTCTTTGGTAAACCACATTTTTTGTTTTTTGGTCTGACGTTAACACAAACAAAGCGGATGGTTTTCTAAATAATCAATTTGAAATTTATCCCGCAAACACTAAGCGATTGGCATTGCGACTTGTTATTGCAAACGCAAGGCGAAATGGAAATTGTAATCGTTTGAAGTCAAACGGAAGACCAGTCGGAATCATTGATGTCACCTAATTGCCAGCAATTTTTGATTGAGTGGTGAAATTCGGTGCGTGTACATCATTATTCTTTGCGGCAAGAATTGCTCGTTTACTTAACCAAGCATAATTCTGATAATTCTCACTAATGCCATTACTCGAATTTTTAATTACGGGGCGTGAAGTTCCAGCAATTTGCATTAAGGCACGATGCCTAATTTTCTTGGCTATAAACCTTGCGGAGCCCGAGACCTTTCCAACGAATGCAAAATTGTCGAAATCGGTTCTAAACGATTCTCTGAAAGTTTTAGCTCTTAATATTGTCTTTTAGATAGAGCGCAATTTAATAAAAGTTTTATATGAAAATAGCATGAAAAAATTTTCAAATATTCTGCAGAGCGTCGAATTTTCAATAGAAAATAACACGAATTTTCACTTTTAATTCATTTATCGCTAAGTTATACATAAACATTTTTTTTTTAAATTTTCTAAATTTTTTCATGCTATTTCCATACGAAGTTTGATTGAATTGCGCACTATCTAAATATTAATATTAAGAGCTAAAACTTTGAGAGAATTGTTTTTTATTAATTTGGAACCATTTGAGCCCTTGGGAGCAAGGAAATTCGAAAATGTCCATATTAAGGTCCACCCTAATGTATATATATATATATATATATATATATATATATAATATTGCATGAATGTATATGAACTACTTGAATATTTTGGTAGCTTGATTCCATTGGGTAATACATTAGTGCAAGCAAACGACAAAGATTTTTGCTAAATATTTACGTAACATTTTGCTACTATAATCGTATGCACGTGATCCTTTAATGGGTATAAGTTTGTCTGCAGTACCGTAATATAAAATATGACATATATTGTTATATATTCTAATACCTCTTTGGTAGGAATAATATGCTATAAACCCAAACAGTTTCCAGAACAAACACTCGAAAGCCCTCGGGCGTGCGTGTCTGCTTTTCATTGTTTAGTGATTAGGATAATTGTTGAGGCACTTGAGAAATCAATTCGAAAATTCAGCGAACGTGGATTAGGAATTCCAGAAAATGATCTTGGTCTAATAAATTTAGCATCTCGTAATGGAATTCATGCAATTGTGATTGTGTCGCCAGTCTGTCTGTCTGTCTGTCTGAGGTAATAATGAAATAGATTATATATGCAGCTCTTATCATTCAATATCATCAATTAGTTAATTTAACAAATAACGGGCAATTAATTAATGCTGCATAAAGTAATATATCAGCAAAAATACATATCTTTGCGTTTCAAAGCATTCTGAACATTTTGACATACCATAGAAAAAAATGTTTGTGTGTGTGTAGTACCTATGTATGTATTTATGTATGTATATGCGGATACAAATTTTCGTCGACGATTTCGAGAGCAAAGATTTACCGACTTGAATGTTTTAAAAAGTATTCGATTTCTATTGGCAAGAGCAAAAAATAACAATTAAGTTTTTGAGAGGACGGAGCGTTTGATTTGAATGATTTAAAAGCATTTTATTTGTATTGACAAAATGAAGAACTGATTAATTTTTTAGAAAAATTAGAAAAAAGAAAAAAAAGTTTAAAAAAATAGAATTTGGCGGTTAAAATTGATCATTAGACATAAACGCATCAAATTATTGGATACTTTTAGGCCGATTCTGCCGCATAACAGAAAAATGTTATGGCAAGGCCGTGTTACGCTCTAACTTCTTCACATTATTCTGCTGAACCATACTGAAAACTATTAAAATGTTATGTATTTGCTGTGCATTCAGGCGTTTTACACATAAACTGGAATGTCACTAGTCTGTCATGAACCCGAGTCAGAAAGACTCTGTTCTCTAACATCGTTTTCTTGACATTTGTGCGATTTTTAGGTTTGGTTTTTTTATGTGACAACCTGAGAAAGTTGCCTGACTGCACAGCAACCACATGACTTCTATCAAATTTAATATAGAAAGTTCTCTATAACATAGCCTGGCCATAATATTGGTCTGTTATGCGGCAGAATCGGTTCATTTATATCGATTTTAATAAGAACAAATTTTGCAGTTACATTTCTATGGGTTTCGTATCAAGATATATGTTCAATGTTTAACCCTTACACTATATCAATACTTTTGATATTCAGTTATTTCATCAATTAACTAACTGATTAATTAACTAAATTACATCATATACTAATAACCTGTATGGAAAGTTATTAGATCACATTTATAACAGAATAATTAAAGAAATCATAATGATCTATTTTGAGTTTACTAATAAGTTTATACATTGATTTACTTTGTTTGTTTGTTCTTTCTATTAACACTATTTTCCGATATCTTTCATGTTATACTTTATTTTTCTTTGATTATAAATGTGGACATATTTTCTTTTAACTTATTATGTACTCTAACTAATCAATTTCTGATACTCGTTGATTACGGTGATTTGATACTCCTGACAAAACAAATAAAATAAATACAATAATAAACGCACCTGTGACAAAAAATAAAATAAATACAATAATTAATTATCAATGTTTAACGTATAATTGATTATATATAATGTTCAAAAATAATTATCAAAGCGCAAAGAGTTTTACAACTTAAATCATATCAGTTTCACAGTTATGAATAATTTAATGATTTAGACTTAGACTTTCAATTAACACTTCAATATTAATACAATATTCATATAAATTAATAGTGAATAGAGTAAGTAATCAGTTTAATTCTCCAGAAATATACTAAATGATTCTGTATATATATATATATAAATATTTTTTTTCTGTAACATCAGTTTATTATCAATAAATAACATTTGTAAACTGTCATAAGGAAAGTTGTATAAACTTTTCCTAATCGGAATATTATCTAGTTAATAAATAAGAATTGAATGTTTAATTTGAAAAATCATGACAAAAATAAAATAACCCAAAAATAGCTCACCCATGCATATCTTTTAGCGCTAAGTGATTCGAAATGACATGGAGTCTAGAAAACCTTCTGACTAAAATAAACTCGATTTGGAAGCTGAATATTTATCAATTAAGTTGTGGGCTGATAATAACATTTTTTTAATTAATTTATCTTGAGATCGACTGATTATATGTCTACATAATAAAAGATGGATATTTACTGTAACTATATCTGTAACAAAGCAGGTAACTATAATTCTACAATTGTCGTTTATTATTTCACAATAAATAGTGCAGGGTTACAACTTACCCTGTGTTTCGGGCTACTTGTAACGTCTAACAATGCAAGTGGTAACAAGAATTTTACCTCAGATAATTTTACTTTTTACTCGCTTTAAAAAAGAATACTTGCTTCAAAATTCTTTCATATTTTTTTTTAGAATCAACATAAACTATAATTAATACAAATATTTATTAATACATTACATGACGTTTCTTGTAATATAAATTTTTACTATAACTCAACGAATATTTCATATTCTTTATTTGAATCTGGATGTAATTCTTGTATGTTACAATTAGCCCCGATGTTTGGTTTCAACTAACCGCCCAGGTGTGACAATAAATAATATAACTATTTCAACAATTTAGAAGTCACAAAAAATGTTGCATATTATATAAGTTCGAAGAAATTGTAATAAAATAATAAATACATAAATTTAAATTAATCGATAATAATAACTGAGAACCGTCCTATGATAGATCAATTTTTTATCACCTGTCAAAAATATGACGTCTCTGCACACTTTTGTAAATCGTGTCGGCCTGCGGTTATTCAGGCCGGTTCACTAGTTATGTCAATATTATGCAGGGCGGTTTACAAGTCCAATGGAGATAACAACACGAATTTTCATATCGTTAAAAATCATATTGAAATACGCCTGTTACTTGTTATCCCTATTACATATAGCCCTATCTCCCCTACCTTTCTATTTATATATATATATATATATATATATATATATATATATATATATATATATATATGATATTCAGTTTTCAGAGCAATACATCAATTAAAAAATTTGTATGACTTTTGAAGTGTGAAGATGACACATTGTTTTGTGTCATCTTCAGTGGACTCTAGATTGAAAGAACAGATAGAAATTATCAAATAAAACTAATATATAAGAAGTGATATGGTATGAACTTACATGTAATTGAATTAATCCTAATTATTTCATATTATAAATGTTCACAATGCACAATCCTAATTATTTCATATTATAAATGTTCACAATGCACAAACCTAATTATGTCATATTATAAATGTTCACAGTGCACTAAAAAACCAATCCTTGTCATTTTAAGTTGAACAATATATAAATTTTTGACTGAGATTTTTATGAATTTGTGAAGTACATCACGCCGTACATTTCTGTGCTCCGATGTACGGGTGACTACTGAATGTACGTCAATGTGCGAACCACATGTTGAGGGCTAAGGTACAAGGCAAACGAACTGACCAAAGAATTTAAGATTTGACAACGCGAGAGGGTACATATAGTGAAATATGAAAACATGACAATTGTGAGGGTGGACATAATTAGTAAAATTGAGATCAAAATTAAAAGAAAAAGAAAAAGAAAAATTGACAAGATGACACAAAACAATGTGTCGAAACGTATGGAATAAATAAAAATGTTTTAAAGTCATACAAATTTTTTAATTGATGTATTGCCCTGAAAACTGAATATCACATATTTCAACATCAAAATTATATAAAAAATTTAATATAAATTCCTGGGCTGAAAAAAGGACATTTTGTATCACACCTCTCTCCAACTCATTACCACGCACTCCATCAAGATTTTGTTAATATTAATTTTAGTTTAATTACCAATGTTTTATTTAATTATTTTTGTTGTATTACGTGTATAATAATTTTTTTTTTATATATTTAGCTAAGTTTCTTAGTAAATTGTAATAACTTTCATAATAATTTTGTACACTATTCTTGTCATTTTAAATTTCCTTATTTAGTTTTCCTTTTTACATTTTTACCTTTACTTTAATTTACTGGTTCTTCTTTTATTTACATCATGAATCAAACGACTTTCAACCGCGCGTTCTTCAAACGAACTGATTATTCTCAAAACAATTACCCCCTAAATAATTCGTTTTACTCGTTTATCAAAAAACATTACGGTTTTTACATTTTTTCACAATTAAAACACATTACTAAACTGAATACGAAATTAATAACTAACATTAACAAACAGATTTTCTTAATAAGATGCAGAAAAGAAAGTATAATTCCTAAGTTCTATCAATTCAATACAGACAAATTTTCGCACTTACATAGTTCGCTAAAAAACAAATTTTCATCATTAAGCCTCCACATGTTATCCATTGAAATCAAGAATTGTATCTGCAATGTCAATAATTTGAAACTAGCTATTGATAAAACGTACTCTTGGCTCACTCATACTGTCGAAGCGGAGATTCTGCAAAGCTTTTCTGAATACGAATCGACTCGTAACAACAAATTTTTCATTAAATTAAAAAATTCTTATAAAATTAAATTCGATAAATTATTGCAGGCTAAACGCAACCGTTCAAAAATAGTTTTAAATAGTACACTAATTAACAAATGGCTAAAAAATCTTTCCAGCGTCACAATTCCAGATAGATTACTTTACATTTTTGCACTAGGTCCCAACTTTGCTATCCCCAATAATTGCCACAATTTAAATTTTATTAAAGTTTTGAGCAGACTAGAAGCTGGCCTTCATAATATCAAAAATCCTGAAGTAAAATCTAACATTCGCTCCCATTTCTGCAAAAATTTTCTCTCCTACATCAAGTCCTTTAACTCCAAAAAAATTGTTGATTACAAAGATATTTTAAGAGACATAAAACTTTGTAAAAACTTTCTCAAAGATAATCCGAATATTTTAGTAACCAGAGCAGATAAAGGAAATGTCACAGTAATTCTCGACAAAACTACCTACTTAGAAAAAATCACTAGTCTAGTTAATGACACTAACGTTTACAGTCCTATCAATAGCGATCCTACAGATCGAATTAACCGCACGTTCCACAAATTCATTAATAATTTAGTTTTTACTAAACAAATCCCACAAGACTTGTCCTTGTCGTTAAAAAACCTACATCCTAACAACCCAAAATTATATGGTCTCCCAAAAATCCACAAAACCAATGTACCTTTTAGACCTATAGTTGCAGATTTGAATTCACCACTAAATAAATTTTCCAAATTTCTGAGCAAACCCCTCTCCATAGTTGCAGTTAATTCTCCTTTCTTTATTAAAAATTCCTTCGAATTTGTCAACAAAATACGTAATACACAATTGCCCAACAACTCCCTCTTAATAAGCCTAGACGTAGTTTCTCTTTTCACAAATGTCCCACTAGAACTAATTTTAGAGTCAATCACAGATAGATGGGATGAGATTTCTTGCCACACCACCCTTTCCCTCCATTGGTTTCGAGAGTCCATTAAATTCATAGTCGCGAATGCTTATTTTGAATTCAATTCACAATTTTATACACAAATTTTTGGTACCCCCATGGGATCGCCTATCTCACCTGCTCTTGCTGAACTCTCTTTACAACATCTTGAAAAAAATGTTTTTAAGCTATCTAATGTTGAATTTTTCCTTTACTACAGATACGTTGATGATATAATTACTTGCATTCCTAAAAATAACTTTGATTCTTTACTAAAAAATTTTAACTCCTTTAATAAACACCTAACCTTTACCTTCGAAAAAGAACACAATAGGTCAATTAGCTTTTTAGATGTAAATATCATAAAAACTACAGATAATAAAATTATTACTAACTGGTACCAGAAACCAACGTGGTCTGGCAGATATCTCAATTTCCATTCTTATCATCCCACTAACATGAAAATCGGTACCATTATCAATTTAGTTGATCATGCTATTCTCTTGTCAGATAAAAAATTTTGGCCTTTTAACCTATCTCTAATCCACAGAACCCTATTAAATAATTGCTTTCCTCCACACCTTATAAAATCAGTAATTAACAACAGACTTTCCGTCCTTAACACAAAACATAATCTTCCTTCTCTCGAGTCCCAGAAAAAAGAAGAAAATAAGTTTGTTGGCACTATTTGTCTCCCTTACATTAAAAATCTCTTTCCTATTTGGAAAAAACTATTTGAATTCGCGGATTTGCGTTTAGTTTGCAATATTGATCAGACTCTCAACTTTTTATTTTCGAACTTAAAATCACCGACAAGTTTAGATCGTATTTCTAACATCGTGTATAAAATTGACTGTACAAATTGTGAGGCCACTTATATTGGCGAAACTGGACAACATCTAAAAAAACGTCTTAGACAACATTATAACAATTCCAAAAATAAAAATCAAAATCAAACAATGATAACTGACCACATACAAAGTTTCAATCATATTTTCAATTTTGATGTGGCCACAATTTTATATCACGAATCGAATACATCTCAGAGACGCTTTTCAGAATCTTGTCTGATACACCTTTACAAAAATAGTTTAAACAAAAGATTGGATACTTCCTCACTGTGCGAGAATTACCAAGTAGTCTTAAACAATGTCTCGAAATGCATACCTTTAAAATAGTTACCTATCATGATCGACGTTTAATTATATTAATTTTAATGCCAATTTTTCTTTTTCTTTTTCTTTTAATTTTGATCTCAATTTTACTAATTATGTCCACCCTCACAATTGTCATGTTTTCATATTTCACTATATGTACCCTCTCGCGTTGTCAAATCTTAAATTCTTTGGTCAGTTCGTTTGCCTTGTACCTTAGCCCTCAACATGTGGTTCGCACATTGACGTACATTCAGTAGTCACCCGTACATCGGAGCACAGAAATGTACGGCGTGATGTACTTCACAAATTCATAAAAATCTCAGTCAAAAATTTATATATTGTTCAACTTAAAATGACAAGGATTGGTTTTTTAGTGCACTGTGAACATTTATAATATGAAATAATTAGGATTGTGCATTGTGAACATTTATAATATGAAATAATTAGGATTGTGCATTGTGAACATTTATAATATGAAATAATTAGGATTAATTCAATTACATGTAAGTTCATACCATATCACTTCTTATGTATTAGTTTTATTTGATAATTTCTATCTGTTCTTTCAATCTAGAGTCCACTGAAGATGACACAAAACAATGTGTCGAAACGTATGGAATAAATAAAAATGTTTTAAAGTCATACAAATTTTTTAATTGATGTATTGCCCTGAAAACTGAATATCACATATTTCAACATCAAAATTATATAAAAAATTTAATATATATATATATATATATATATATATATAATATTATTGAACTCAGATAAAATGTTTTGTTTATAAATCAATAAAACCAATAACTAAAAAAGTCCTAATCGGCTCCCACTCTTCTCCACATAAACCATTTAAGAAATATGCGAACTTCGATTAAAAATGGAAATTGTAATCAAGCTCGAAATTGGATTATTTACTCCGCATTGCACATCACTAGGCAACCTGTATGTAGTATATTTCTACATTAGAGGCATGTCATCAGGGTTTGGTGATTGAAGTGCACGTCAATAGGAAACTGATCAACTGGTGATAATTACGATCAATGAAACCTTGGTGCAATCATGATCTCGGTCAGATACGAAATACAAGGGAATTGTATTGGGTTGCATCTAAAGTCAATTAATTTATATACCGCAATGTATCGAGTGCGTTAAACTTACATCCTATAACAAGGCAAGAAAACTGTTATTGATTTTTATTTATTATATGATTCCGAAAATTAATTGCATATACTGTACTTTGACCACCAATCTCCTGTTTTTAAAAAAAATTATTACATTTTTTTATTTTCATCTGTAATTTGATACGTGCATAAGCAATGATATTTGCAAGAATATATGAAGGATAAAATTAATTTTGTCAAACATTTTTTTTATTTTGCTTTACTCATATATTGGGTAGAGAGGAGTTCCAACCTTCAAAGGGTATTATGTTTTGTGATGTAGTTCATTTGGTATAAACTACACCGACTAAACTAAATACTTAATATCAAATTGGTCTTCTGTGTCCCGAAATACAGATTTTTTTGATTATTTAAAATATATACTTCACTTCATTCAAAATATCATGTTCTTTACAGGTGACTTGAAGATGAATACAGATGAAGATGAATCGGACTTACTTTCAAGAAATTCGAAAATAACAGGTATATTCAAATAATATTTTGTTATATATATATATATATATATATATATTATTTCCAAGCAATTTTGTTATCTTAAGATTAGCAATGTTTTAACACTATAGATTTCATTATTAGTTTTTTATTTAAAAATCTTTGCACTAGGAAACCGGCAAAATAATAATCAAAACGTATGCACTGTATAAATGAAGGTTTCTTACTAATTAATAAATAAAAGAATAAATTAATTGAGCTACTCTCTAATATTATTAAATATATACAAGGCTCGAAGGCCCTCCGGCCGATATCAATTTTTTTTTATACTAGATGTAAATAAACGCGAAGAACGGATGGTGTAATAATACGTAATAAGACAAATGTGTACTATTCATAATATTTTAATTTAGTACTAACAATATACATATAAAAGTCGATGCAACTTGAATAATATTTGAAAAATCTATTTGAAATATGAAGACGAAGTTCAATACACGTTAAAGAACATCAGGAGCAGAGTGAAATTAAAAACATTTTTTAAGAATGAAGCAACCGCATGTGAAAAACAAAATTTCAATTTTTCTTTTGGAATATAAGATAAAACTTGTAAATATATCACTTAAAGAAACTATGACATATGTGAAAAATATGGAATCAAAAAAAGCAACTATGGATTAATATGATATATTAGAAATGGTAGGGTGGGGCACACTTTGACTTTGAGCAATTATATTGTGAAAAATAAATCAATTCTATCACAGCAAATGACATATACGAGGTCTGTTCAAAAAGTACCCCGAATTTTCGTTTTTTCAAAAAAATATTTATTTATTCGTCTACATTAATGTGGTCCCCTTCAAAGTAGTCCCCCCCAGATATAATACACTTATGCCAGCGTTTTTTCCAATTTTCGAAGCACCCTTGATATTCACTTTTTGATATGTCCTTGAGCACTCTCAGCGATTTTCTTCAATCGAGGAAAACCGCCGTCCTTTCATGGGTCTCTTCAACTTTGGGAATAGGAAAAAGTCACACGGAGCCATATCTGGTGAATTTTTGCACTTTGCAACACTTTATTTCATTTTTTACGCAAAATTTAATACAAATTCTTTGACTTTTCAATTCTTCCATTGTAAAAATCGCCGAGCTCAGAAAAACACGTCGAACCTTAGCGACTACCACAGACAAAGTAAACAGTGAATATAGCTGAAAATTTCATCATACTTTAGGGGCATGTATAATATGCTATTTTTCAAAAATTTTGTTACCTGGCCCTTTCGACCTCATAAGCGAGGTAATAAAACAAAAACATAATTAAACTTCATAATCTTAATATGTATTTTTAAATATAACAAACGAAAAAAAATCAACACTTACTACAATCATACTTATTTTGTAGGTATATCTTTTTTTATGTTAGACTCATTGTGTTTTGAAATACAATTATTACATATTAAGTGAATAGAACTTCTGTTCGAAATACATGTATTATGTACACATTTTTTATATAGATTTATTAGATTATTTTTTTTATAAAACTGCTTCTTTAACGTATATTACATTTTTATTTGCTACTTTATTATTGTTGACACAATGTAAAGGTTTAAAACTAGGTGGTCCATTTTACGCCACCCACATGTAATTTTTTTTATAGAGTTTATGTGAAAACTGTTAATGAAACTTAAAAATATCATCTTATGAAAAATGCATCACATAAAAAAAATTAAATAGCGTATACTTAAAACTTACATTCAGGTATCTCTATTAAACAATCGTGCAAAAAAATATTTTCGTTAAAAATTTGACAATGTGGCCTTGTATCGCCTGATTGCGATTACTAATTACAAATGATTTTTCCTCTACTTCAAAATAGTATTGTGGAAAAAGTCCGTACTTCACTTGTTTTTTTTTTTTAAATAATGGTGGTGGAACTTTTTACCTATGAACCTTTCAACTCCGCTTTATTCCCTATTAGAAAGCCTAGGAAAATCCACACAATTTAACGGTTTATTTCTCAAAAAATGGCTGCACTAGCAAATAACTCGTTATTATAAGTTCGTTAACTAATTGCGCTTTTTGTTTTTTTAATTCAATTTTATTGATTCATGATGTAAATGGTTTTTGTGTGCGCGTTTGCGAGTTTGTGTGTATATATTATAAAACTTTGATCTGCTTTAAAATTTTACGCATGTTCTATAATCTCTCACCCAGAAGCAAATTTGCGAAAGTTTTTGCGATTGGGAAAGTCTGTTCGTGAATATAATATGTTCTAAATTAAGTATTGGGCGGTATAAGTTTTCTTGTTCGAGCACGCGGTATAGAAGTCTTCAGTACCTCAAAACTTTTAGTATAGATTCGGATGCATTAAATCGAAAATCTTTACGAAACATATGAAAATTCACTTAAACGAATTATGAGATTATCTCGCGATTATATTGAAATTCGCTTTTGCAAAACACCGGTGGAAAATTGAGATAAAATTATTAAAGTATACGCGAGTTGTTATTTAGCGCTTAAAATATTTCTTTTATACTGAAGACCAATATGCAATTAAAAGCAAAACTCTGTTGAGAATATAAATAAGTACCTAACTTGGAACAGTTATTTTTTAATGAAAGTGATTTTCCTTGTAAAACGTTTTTAATGATACCGCAAATTTTGAACGATTTGTTACTAGGGCGAACAAATGGCTTATTTTAATATATATTTATATATAATATAGAGTACGGCGGGGCACCAAGGTTCAATTGAATTTTGAGAAATATTGTGAAATGCAAATCAATTATATCGCAATAAATAATACATATCGAACAAACAACTATCTGACTATATCCAGTAAAACTTCCATCATTTTCATTAATTGGGCTTGTCCGTAGGTAAGCGGTTAAGAGCGACGGGACTTGTTTCAGAGGTCCCGGGATCGATACCCACTTCGAGCAGCCTGTTCTCAGGCAGCAGTGTCAACGATTTTTACTTGGAAATATAGATAACAATATGTTTTCAAGTGAAAATAGCCCTTGCCCGGCATTGATGCACCAATAAAAAGTCAGCCCTATTAGATTAATTCTAATAACAAACTCATCAAATATGGATGGATTAACCATTGGGTTACCATCTAAAATACGAAGTAAGGAGAAGTTTCAGCCCAACCGCTCATAGGACGTAGGGTTCTGATTGCTGTTAAAAATATAAAAAAAAAATCATTATTTGCTGTTTTTTCAAAAATTTGTAACTTATTCATTTTTATTTTATCGGTAGTGTAATTTGGGATGGTCAGAGGGCAAACTGGTCCAATGTCTTATTTTAATTTTGAATGTATTTCACAAAATAATAGCTACATTTTTCAACCAATGCAAAATATAAATTTTATGGGGGCATTTTTTTACAGAGATAACACTGTAAATAATATGTCGTTCTGGTATTTCGTCAAAAATATTCATCAGCAAAGGAATAACTATTTATTTAGTTATCACAACTCAAAAAAAAACTAACAACAAAATAACATACTTTTGTTGTGGATTTTCAAACATTGCTGTTTTTCTCCTGATATCAACGTCGTAAAAATCAAGGTGATGGGTAGTTAGTTATGCATCTTTTGCCTTATACTTTTAAAAATCGTTTTTAATAAACTGGTTTTTCGGATATTGGTTGTGGACCTTTTTACTTGCGGAGTTTCAAGTCTTGCTACCCTATATATATAATAAAAATAATAAATGGTAGTCTTCCCAAAGGCAGGTCCATGGTGTGAGAGCCACCACAACAAATGATTTCCTTGCCCTTCATCCCATTATCACTATTCCCTATACCCATTTTTTTTATTTCATGTATTTTCCTTTCCATGCTTCTTGATCATGTGCTTCGGCTTTCAGTTTCCTGTATTTTCTCTTCTCGCGTAAGTCGTCAATCGTCTGCATTCTTCTTCTTCCCATTCCTTTTGTTCCTTCTATTTTATCCTCGACGACGTCGTGTAGGAGGCACATCTTTTTGCAAAAGATGTCCGATTCAGTTTCCTTTTCTTCTCAGAATTGTGCTCAGTAGAGTCTTTTCTTCGCCCACTCTTTTCAGGACTTCCACTTATATAAATACTCATATACATATATATATATATATATACTAGCAAACCCGACGAACTCCGTTTCGCCACCAGATGGTTTCGTGAGAAAGATGTAGAAATTTTTTGTTTGTTTTATATTTGAAAAGAAAAAATGTGATTTTATTATACAACAGTAATGAATTTATTTCGATTACAAAAATAAAGTGTTTTTTAGTTGAACTTCTTTAAGTAAATGAACGTGATTCCGCAAATTATCCGTTTCATTGAAGTGCTCTTTTGTAAACTACATTTTTTGTTTTTTGGTCTGACGTTAACACAAATAATGCGGATGGTTTTCCATCTCGTGAACAGGCAACGTATAACTGCCCATGTGAAAAATAATGATTTTCTAAATAATCTATTTGAAATTTATCCCGCAAACACTAAGCTATTGGCCTTGCGACTTGTAATTGCGAACGCAAGGCGAACTGGAAATTGCAATCGTTTGAAGTCAAACGGAAGACCAGTCGGAATCATCGGTATATCACAAAATCGCCAGCAATTTTTGATTGAATGGTGAAATTCAGTGCGTGTACATCATTATTCTTTGCGGCAAGAATTGCTCGTTGACTTAACCAAGCATAATTCTGATAATTCTCACTAATGTCATTACTCGAATTTTTAATTACGGTGCGTGAAGTTCCAGAAATTTGCATTAGGGCACGATGCCAAGCACCACTAATTTTCTTAGCTATAAACCTTGCGGAGCCCGAGACCTTTCCAACGAATGCAAAATTGTCGAAATCGGTTCGTGCGTTCTGGAGTTATTTCGTCAGGAAGGAAAACCCGACTTATTTTTATATATATAGAAGATAATCTATTTGAAATTATTTAAAACAGTTATTGATTATTTTTATTACTCG
Source organism: Ctenocephalides felis (assembly GCF_003426905.1). Taxonomy (NCBI): domain Eukaryota; kingdom Metazoa; phylum Arthropoda; class Insecta; order Siphonaptera; family Pulicidae; genus Ctenocephalides; species Ctenocephalides felis. Next base: position 104,817,714 of record NW_020538040.1, read on the forward strand.
AATTTTTAATTACGGTGCGTGAAGTTCCAGCAGCTTGCATTAAGGCACGATGCCATGCACAACTAATTTTCTTAGCTACAAACCTTGCGGAGCCCGAGACCTTTCCAACGAATGCAAAATTGTCGAAATCGGTTCGTGCGTTCTGGAGTTATTTCGTCAGGAAGGAAAACCCGACTTATTTTTATATATATAGAAGATATATATATATATATCTGTGTGTGTGTGATTATTGAAATCATTATCAAGTTCAAACACATTCTAAATATTTATGAGTATTTGAATGTTTAAATTCCGTAGATATCGATTTACGCTGAAACAAAACAAATTATCAATTTCCCCCAATACAAGTTACAACCCTTTGTCGATTTATAACAAAATTACCATATTTTCACTGTTTTAATCAACATATTTTTCGTATAAATTAGTATCAGTATCAGTACACCTTTGGGACGATAATAAAAATATATCTTCCTAAAGTTAGTCCCCTTAGAAAAATGCTTTATGTACTTTTTGGGGCAACTGCCCTTTCACTAATTAAAAATGTTGCATTAATTAAATGTAGTCGCCTTAGTTAATTTTTAAATTAATGACAGTAACAGGTATAATGATATCTTAGCTTTTTCTCGCGATATATATTATGCATTATTCACTTGGGAAGTGACTCCGAAACGCTTTGTTGTCGTCGACGCCATCGATATTAAATATTAATTTCCATTCTTTCCACACTTTTTGAAAAATTATATACTTTGCACACATTACGGATTAATTTATATATATATATATATATATATATATATATATAGGTAGAAAGGGGCTTAAAAGTCCGAGGGTAAACAGGTCCATCACAGATATCTCAAAAATTATAAAAATAAGAGTTTTCCACAATATTTGAATGTAGAGGGCAAAAGATTTATAACTAGCTATCACCTTGATTCTTACTACGTCGCTATCAGGGGATAAACGAAAATGGTTGAAAATACAAAACAAAAGTATTTTCTTTCGTTCTTACTTTATTTGGTTGTGAGCACTGTTGTTCAGTTCAGGTATTGTTCTTAGAATGTAATAAATAATATTATATATAACATGTTCTATTAAATGTATTGTTAATTTTAATCTAGACTCAATAATTTTTTATGGCTTACATGTGTGGGGTACAAAAAATAGTAAATGTCTAGTGGTGTATGGCAGCGCGCTTTAAGGCAATTTGGTGGAACTTTCCGTTCTTCAATAAAATATAAAATCTTTCCAAGTGTAACTTTCATTATTTTCATTTTATAGAAAAAACATGAATTGGACGGCAACGTTTATTTGACTTCGTTAATAAGATTTAAAATGAAGTACATTTTGTATAATATTTATATGAATTATATAAACTGAATTGCAAAGTAAAAATTAATTATTTGAAGTATGTAAGTAATGCTTAAAACTTTAGCTAGAATTACTATCAAAATCCGAATTAGTTTTGACATTCAAAAATAAAAAAACAAAAAATTTTGCACATTTAGTTCTGCATCTCCAAAACAGCTGGACCTGCCTTTAAAAAAAACTCACCACTTCTCCGCATCATTGCATGTTTTTCGGATCATTCAAATCGGATGCTCAGTTCTCTCAAAAACTCGATTTCTATTTTCTGCTCTTTTTTGTATCTCCGAAACTGTGCTGGACCAACTTTTTCCAAAATCGATTGTTTTTTTTTGAATCAATTTTTTCTAAGGTATGCCAAAATGTTCAGAAACTTCTGAAACGTAAAGATATGCAACAATTTTCAATTTCGTTTTTTTGGACGATAACACTAATTTGCTCTATGGAAATTTAAAAAAGAAAGTTAAATTACAAAAAAACTGTAAAAATCATAAATTAAATCGATAGTTCTTCCAACTCCGCTGATGAATATTTCTGACTTGGTAAAAATATAACAATAAAACTTATAATAGTTTTTATTGGTTGAATAATGTAGCTATTATTTTGTAAAAACACTTAAAAATGACAAATAGGACATTGGATCTATTTGTACACCCTGGCTGTTCCATTTTACCTTGCAATGGGACAACATGACATATTTTAGAAATACAGTGAAAGAACACATTTCTTTAATTAGGAATTTACTGAGAATTTTACTGAACATGGTTCGATTGTTGCTTGCTTGATACGTGTTGTGTTATATTATAATTCATTTGGTTTAGACAGCATAATTACTTAAATTCAAATTATATCTTGTATTCCACACTATAGTGGTGTCCTGCAACTGCAATGAATCTACTCTAAATGATATGAATCTGCTAAAAGAGAATAAATTGAAACTTATAGACAAAAGCATATTATCATCTTTGTACGCCATCCATATTTAATGTTTAAAATAATCTAATATTATCTGGAAGCAAATTAAAATCTTTGTGAGAATGTTTATAATTTACGTTTTGCCTTTAGAAAAATGAAGTTGAAACTATCTGAGCAAATTTAATATTAATTGTTTGTTTCAAGAAACGTTTAACTAGTTGCTAGAAAAGCTGTCAGTTCTGTAATAATTTCAAGTTTGGAAAGAAATTACGGAAGAAAATGCACGGCAAAATTTGATGCTTTGAAAATAGAGGATAATCTAATAATATTATTAGATTATCCTCTTTTTTAATATTTCTAATGTTTCTATTAATTCCAATAATATTATTTATAAATATAAATATATAAAAAGGAGAAAATTGTACATACCAAACCAGAAAAAACAACAGAAAAAATTAATAATGTAAAATTTATTGAACCCTAATTTTGTGTAAAAGAATAATGTACTAATGTATTGATAATCGAGGAATTAAAGGAGCACATATTGCTCTTGATCAGTGTTTATAATGCACCGCTATTGAAAACATACAATATAGGAGGGCAATATGTGCTCCTTTAATTCATCGTTTATCAATATATTAGTATATTATTCTTTTACACAAAATTAGTGTTCAATAAATTTTACATAATTTTTTTTTCTGTTGTTTTTCCTGGTTTAGTATGTATAATTTTCTACTTTTTATATATTTATATTTATTATCAACTTTTGTATTTTTGTAATATATTTTTTAGATTACTGAATAATGGCACACATCAAGTGTTGAAACGTTTAATGGAATAAATAATTTATTCTATCTATTTAATCTTTTTTAATTCGACGATTTGTCTGCAAAAATATTTCAAATATATATATATATATATATATATATATATATATATACGAGGTGTGTTCAAAAAGTACCCGGAATTACTAATAATTAAATTTCGCGGGTCTGGAGTGTCTGATTGTCAAAATTTTTTGTGTGTTGGTATACATGCCCCTAAAGTATGATGAAATTTTCAGCTATATTCACTGTTTACTTTGTCTGTGGTAGTCGCTAAGGTTCGACGTGTTTTTCTGAGCTCGGCGATTTTTACAATGGAAGAATTGAAAAGTCAAAGAATTTGTATTAAATTTTGCGTAAAAAATGAAATAAAGTGTTGCAAAGTGCAAAAATTCACCAGATATGGCTCCGTGTGACTTTTTCCTATTCCCAAAGTTGAAGAGACCCATGAAAGGACGGCGGTTTTTCTCGATTGAAGAAAATCGCTGAGAGTGCTCAAGGACATATCAAAAAGTGAAAATCAAGGGTGCTTCGAAAATTGGAAAAAACGCTGGCATAAGTGTATTATATCTGGGGAGGACTACTTTGAAGGGGACCACATTAATGTAGACGAATAAATAAATATTTTTTTGAAAAAACGAAAATTCCGGGTACTTTTTGAACAGACCTCGTATATACACCCTTTATATATAAGTATTTTATTAAAATAAAATCTCGTGTTGAACAAAAAAATAAATTTCCATCCCGATTCAAGAATAAGATTTTAACGTCGAAATTAAAAAACGTACGTTCTATAGACAGATATTGACAATTTTCATCATCCTGATCGAGTTTTTTCAATTATGGCTGTTTTCGTATTCATTCAATATATTGATCGAAATGTAAATTGCTTTCTTTATTTGTTTTATTGTCTAGACTATATGTTTTGTCTTCATATTTGGATTTTTCAATTGATCAATATATAAAATAAACACATTTGTTCGCTAAGTTCTATGTAAAAAAACATTTTTAAAATTTTTGAAATTTTTTTCATGCTAATTCCATACGAAATTGTGATTAAATTGCGCACTATCTAAAAGTTAATATTAAGATCTAAAACTCTTAGAAATTTTTTTTTATCAATTTTGAAACATTTGAAGCTGGGAGCAAGAAAATTCTAAAATGTCCATATTAAGGGCCACCCTAATACGTATTAGTTTACTTTTCAAAAAACTTAGGTTTTTTTCTTTTTAAACTGGAATTTCCGAACTGATCTAGCTTATTCAGCTTATCTGGTAACTAGTTAAACGTTTCTTAAAACAAACAATTAATTTCAAATTTACTCACAATGTTTCGGCATTATTTTTCTGCTAATTCTCATCTTTATGATAGCTTTAAATTTGTTTTTATAGAAAATGTTAAGTTAATGTTGAAATTAGAATGTTAATGATATATTTTTCGATGTGGCTTTAATTTTATTATTTCCGTTGGTTCTTAATTTAATAGTAACTTGTAATAAAACATTTTCTAAAATGATTAATATTTTATTTTTGCTAAAACTGAATTTGAATTTAATGCAAAACTAGTTATTATAATTTGTCTTAAACCTAAATTCTTGTCTCTCTTACCTTGCTTCTGATATTTTTTGCTAGGTAAGGAAAAATATAAAAGTAGGAAAATAATTCATTTGTTTATAATATCATCATTCGAACGAATATTTTAGAACGGTTGTAGTATTAAATTAATTAATATTTCATATGTACTAATAACTAGCTGCGTTGTTTGTTTTTTATTTAAATTTGGATTAAAACTAACTAGTATGACTTCTGTTTGTGCCTTTCCAGAAACAAAAATTGTGTTCTCGTATATCTCAAATTGTTTCTGGTTCTTTTTTCCTGCATGTCTAGAGAAAAAATAAAAAGGGCGAACCTGGACGTTGGACAAGGTATAATTGGTTGCCTATACTATTTATTAAAGTGAATTGTATTTTTTTATTTTCTTACTGATTTTGAATAATTTAGTATATTATTTGGCTTCTATCATCATTTCAACATTGCGATTCTGGTGTTAAAAAAATTATTTTGTTTGCATATAAGCTACCTCATATATATTTTTTTTAAGTTAAATTAAATTTAATGCTGACCAGTAATGCTTCTTCATATACATTTCCAAAAACCGAAATTAAATGTTAGTATCGCTTGCATTGCTTCTTATTCGCTTTTTTCTCTGCAAATCAGAGAAGTATAAAAGTAACGCCTTTTTCTGTATACTGGACAAGAAAGTATTGGCTAAATTTTTCTTTCTTTCTAAAATGGCTTATTTTGCTATCATCGTTTTGAAACACATTTCATAGCGATTATGTTATTAAAATAATTAATATTTTGTATGCACAGAAGCTCCCTTACGTGTTTTTTTAATTAAATTTAATTCAAAACTAACTAGTATGAATCCTCTTTGTACAATTCCAAGTACAAAAGCTAAATTCTCATATTTCGCATTGCTCCTGGTTTGTTTTTCTCTGCAGGCCAGAGAAAAATGCAAAAGTAACGCGCCTTGCTGGAAACCGGAGTTCATGATGAACGGCCTTGCTTAACCGTAATGAATAGCTGCGCTCTTATTCACATGCAGTTTTCTGGACTTGCAACACATTTTTCCTTATCTCAGATGACGAATGTTTCTTTTAATAAATGCTTGTTGTGTTTTTCTTTTCGTGAACAGAATCTTAAACAAGTTCTAGGTTGTTACAACAACTACTAATTTAGAATATTTTTTCTTTTACTTTCAGATTATATCAAAAACTGATTAAATTTTGTCCTGATTAGCGTTTATTTTATGTTTTATCAACTATAAGACATTATGTGATATACATTTTAAAATATATTTTTTAAAAATATTATGTTTAATTATAATTATTTTCTGTACAATAAGTACAAAAACATTTTTGGGGGTACCGGATAGAGTAGTGGTTTGGTATATTATAGAGCGTAAAGCAAAGTGAAATACTAGTGGGGCGCATGGCATCGTGCTTTAAGGCAAATTGTTGAACTTCCCGTACCGTAATTAAACACTCGAGGAAAGAATATAATTAATAATTTTTTTGAATATTTTCAATTGGATTAGTCATTATAAGTACATAATATACACATAAAATACACAGCATAAATGTAAATTTATAAGTGCTTTTCAAATTGGGCGTTTATAAAAAACGCTATTTTTTAAACAACTTATGTGTACGTTTACAAGAGTCCATTTTTTTGATGATTTAGAAATTTTTTGATAATTTAAAATATTTTTCAAAATTTTGAAATTTTTTTTTGAATTAAAAAAATTTTTTTTTTAGATATTTTGAAAATTTAGAAACCTCCGAAACGGCAAAATTACCTTTTGCAAAAACGCCTCGCGATCGAGTATGAACCGAATGATTTTTTAATCAAACTTGCGATTCGTATTGATAAGGAGACGTGTGATTTGTTTTTGGCGAAAGCAGGTCTAGCCGTTCCGAAGATATGGGGCAAAAAGTGCCAAAATGGTAACTCAGTTTTTAAGAGAACGGAGCGTCCGATTTGAATAATTCAAAAAAAAAAAAATTATTTGTATTGACTAAATGAAGAACTGTTCAAATTTTTGCAAAGGGAGGTCCAACGACTTTAGAGATATGGAGGAAAAAGTACAAAAATGAGCCATTTGGCGGTCAAAAATGAATATTAGACATATGCACATCAAATTATTAGATATTTTATAGAGATTTTAACAATAAGTATACATTTTGCTTACATTCCTATGGGTTCCGTACCAATGTTTACGCGTTTGACGGCGACGCGGCGCTTATGCACTTTGATATTTCGTCTTTATGAAGTTAAAGCAGTACGATTGCTTCGAAAAAAAGTTCAGAATTTCCAAAATATTTCAAAATAAATGATTTAAGTTAGAATTATTTAATATGGTTTAAAATTCTATTAAAAGTTTCAAATCATTGATCAACTTTTATTGATTATTATTATTGATTATTTTTAATTACTCGAATTTTGAATTGCGGTGCGGAAAGTACCAGCAATTTGCCTTAAGGCACGTTGCCCTAATTGCCTTAAGACAGAATTTCACTTACAGCTAGTTGAAAGTTTGAGATACTCATGCATGTCGGTTGATCGATTCTGTTCGCCAAATAGCATTTTTTAAACTTTTTTCATGGACCTCCGAAACAGCTGGACCTTGCACAAATACAACAGCATTGCACAAATTCAATTAATTTTTCATTACGTCAATACAAGTCAATATAATTGAATTATTTAAATCGATGCTCAATAACTTAATTACCATTTTCTGCTCTTTATCTCGGAATCGGCTGCCCAAACTTTTGCCAAAAACTAATCTTCATGTCTCCTTATCAATAGGAATCGAATGCTTTCTGAACATTTCAAATAGATTCATCCGTGCTCGCAAAATCGTGAACAAAAAATTGTATCCATACATACAGAACAATAGGCGCGCGCACTCACACACACACACACATCATTTTTTTCTAAAGCATGCCAAAATGTTCGAAACCCTTGGAACGTAAATTATGCAAAAGTTTTATTTTCGATTTTTTGTGATTGCTATAACCTACCCGGCGATGATTGCTAATACAAGGATTTAATAAAATGCTTCTGTAGGTTGATAATTAATAGAGATACAAACATGTAGCTATATATAAATTCGAAGTGTGGGTATGTTTTGTGTTCGTGTATGTATATGTAATATCATTATTATAACATTTTATTATTCAAACGCAGTGTATTTTATGTAATATATTTTGCAAACAATACGACAACGTGTGTACATTAGCCGGTAGCATCAAGGCCTATTTTCGTTGACGAAGGTACTGCTGGCCAAATCTGTGCTAATATTTGATTTGTATTCTGAATAAAAACGGATATGAACAACTCACGAAATATAATAACGCAGTTTCAAAACATTTGTGATGTACCTATCATATTTTCGATATTTCCAAGAACAAATATTCTCGAAAGTATTTCAATATGCGCATGATAAATATTTGTTTTTCCGTCCGTTTTGAGAAGGAACGAGATTTCAGTTCGCGCGCACTAATTGCCGAGGTCACCATGGAGCATGCAAAGCGTTTTTGCAGATTGATGCTCATTACAGGCGTTTTGGGGAAAAGTACAACATGAAACAACTTTAAATTCAAATCAAATACAAGAGAGGAATATTAAACACACACGGAAGCTGCAAGCCGGCCGAACTTGCAAGACTGAAACATTTTAAAATACACACATTTAGTCTTTGATGGTACTAATAGAAATATTATTAGCCGGTGGTATTAGAATTATTATAGCTTAATTTCATATATTAGAGTAATACTTTATAATAGCGCATTTATAATAGCGTATTTCTTTTGGTTGTGAGCACTGTGTTTTAGTTTAAGAGACGTAAGACGTATTTTATGAGATGAATTGTTAATTTTCCGTTTTTTTACACTTACACTTGGATGGAGTGAAAAGGACCAACTGAACCTTTACCCTATCACAGGCGTAAAAAATAAAAAATAGCAAATAAAGAGTAAATTAAGTTAAATAAAAAAAATTTGCAAAAGATAAATTAAATAAATAGTTAAATATAATAATATGACAAAATATCAGATCCGGGGTATATACAGTGTTATCTATATAAAAAATGCACCAAATAAATTTATATTTTGCATTAGTTGAATAATGAAGCAATTATTTTGTTAAATCTTTTTAAAATTAAAAAAAAATTGGCCCCGTTTGCTTCCTGCCCTCTTCAATTTACTCCACCTATGGGGTAAAACGGACTATGTTACAAATTTTTGAAAAACAGCAAGAAAACAGCTTTCTACAATTGTGAAGTAGCTGGGAGTTTTACAGAAAATAATCAGGTATTTCCTTTTTGGTTTGGTTTTCACAATATAATTGCACAAAGTCAAATTGGACCTTTTTGCTCCGCCCTATCATATTGAGAAATTAATCTTTAATAATTTGTGTGCAAAAATTAGTGTGTTACAGACGTGTAATAGTGTAATAATAAATGACTAAACTTTGCACCTAGAATTTCTAAATAATTGCCGAATATAGTATTTTTTACACAAATCTGTATTACATATAGTTTGAACAAAATGAACAAGTGAAATATAGTTTTAAGGTGCGAGAAGTATCCTTTTGATTTCATAAATACTAATTGTGTAAAAATGGCAATTCAGAGAATTTGACGAATGAAAGTAAAACTTGTGGTGCATGGCATCGCGCCTTAAGCCAAATTGCTGGAGCTTTCAGTACCGAAAATTATTTTTTTAAAAAAAACTTTAATTTAAAATAGGACTAAAAATAGGATTTTTGACAATTTTAAAATTTCTATCCAATCTCAGTAAAAGACGTCTCTCATTGATAGGACTGCATGTTTTTTGAAGCATGCAAATCGGTTGATCCGTGTTCACGAAATCGTCTACGAAAAATTGTATCCGCACTTACATACACACAAATAGGGGGAAGTCCCCGAATGCCGGACACCTAAGGTTATCTATAAATAAATCAAAAAATTTTACGAAATGTTTATTAAATTATGACTTATGTTAAATAACAAAGTTAGAAATCAAACTAAATCAACAAAAACGCAATCTTTGCTAAACCATAATTATTACTGTCAATCAAACTTTGGTAACAAAAAATGTGATTTTACGAAGTGGCACCTAGTACCGGACATTTCAAAATAACCAGTATTGAACACATAGGTAGCCATTTCCACACTCTGGAGTGTCTGCACATTTGTATTGGACGAATATTCTTAGATATTGCAAAAAAAACACTAATTATCCACCCTTTTGGATGGGCCACACCGATGCTCTCAGCTGGAGCATTCATCATAAGATTTTTATTCTTTGATTAGAAAGTACGAAAAATTGGGGTGTATAGTGACCGTTAGCACTCATACAGAACAAAATTAAATAATTCTAATAAATTACGTCCATTCTCACAAGAAATATCAATATGTTTACTTGCGGCGCTGAGGGACGAGTTAGAGTCCGGTGCTAAGGGACAGACAATTTCGTTTATTTGATGGTACCTCTTAAAATTGTTTAAAATATCTAATAATTCTACCATTATACGGATAATAATCAAGTACTACTTTCATTTTTGAATGCCACTAAAAGATAAATGCATAAATACACTAGAATTACTTCCATTGATATTTAGGTGACGCCGTGTTTTTGCGCCTAAAACAACAAAGGGTTGCTGCCGCCGTGGCCGCGTGCGTCACAGGTGAGTCTTGGCGCGTGATCATGCACCTGTGTGCCCCCCGCGCCCCTTTCACTTGTATTTTGAAATAAAAAGATTTATACTCGCTTAAATAATACGGGTTAAATAGAGTGCCCGGCTTTAAGTGCCGTCCGGCGTTACGGGACTTCACCCTACATGAATTTTTTCTATGGTATGCCAAAATATTCAAAAACTTCTGAAACGTAAAGATATATAATAATTTACATTTCCAATTATTTTGCGATTACTATAACGTACCCTACGCGAAGTTAACAGGGAGGAAAAATACATTTATTTAAAAAAATGAATTTAGAAATATCAGCAATTACTCAGTGGTTACTTTGTACTTTACGCCTAAAGAAGTGTCATTACTTTTGTTAATGTTATTTAGTACATTTGTATGAATACAATTTTACATTGTCTATATATCTTAAACTGAACAGCAAAGCTGATTACTTATAGCGTTCGTTCAAGTGGGCAAAATACCAAAACAAGAAATCAAATCGTGATTGAACTTCTTCTTTAAGTATAAGAATCTTCGAAAAAAGTACATGTAGAAATAGGAAACCCGTTACAGTCATGTCAGTGTAGGTGATTAAATGTGATTTACTTCTTACACCGTTCTGCACTCGAAACAACTTATCTTGACGTCTGCAACGTATCCAGCCTCCGTATAATCTCTCTAATTAAATTGCCATTCGGATGTGCACTCTGGACCATTGCAGTTGAAAATCCAGGTCTATCCGATGAGAAGCCATTAGTAAATCCCAATTATGTAAAAGAGTGGAAATTACTGCATTTTGTTTATTTGTAGATTTAGAGTCTACTCTATTGCAGTAATGTTTATAATTATGTACTTCAAACACAATTGTTTGTTGAGGTTCATGCATTAACGAATATGCATTTCTATGAACATCGACATCAAAATTATAATAAATATTAATGCTTCTATATTCAATAAGCTTTTAATATTCAAGGTATGTAGCTCATATGCATGATTATTTATTATATATTTTTATTGTTTTATTTTAAAAAACAATCAATAAACAGTTTGATTTTATGATCTGTTTAATAATAAACAAAACAAAAAAGAAAGATTAAATAACAAAAAAAATTATAGTGGATATCACTTCAAAGAAAGAAGTTTGGTTTGATTTTGTTTAATTTATTTATAATAAAACAATTTATAAATAGTTTACTAAACGCAAAATATGTTTTAAATTACTATATATTTTTGTAATATTTTTAATAACTAATTGTAAGTTACGAGATTATTTCTCTCATTCCATGTAAATATAATTATTATTTTTTGTTCTGAGTCTCTAGTATCAATATAGCATTTGATTGGCAATAAATCACTGGTGAATTCAATTATTAATATCTAGTTATTTATATTGCAATATTTTATATATACACTACCCTGCAAAAGTTTGGACACACTTAGGAAAATTGTTGTCTTTTTTATTCATCACTTTATTTATCGTTCTCCTGAGATAGTTTAATGTACGTATTGATATAGAAAAACATTTCAAGAGAGTTCCCTTTAAATTCTCATTTATTTATTGTACTGAAATATGTTAATTTTCGAAATATTGTAAAATGTACAATGTTGCAAATTATCACTATTTTTTTGAACTCGAAATTAACTTTTATTCGATGCATCATCATTTAAAAATGCGCGCTAATGACTTCTAATCGAAAGGCGAAAATATTGATGAAAAACGGCTGGATTGATTTTTTTTTTCGTTTTATTCACAAAAATTAAAAAATATCAATAATTGCAAAAATTAAAAATTTCAAAAATTATCAAAATTAAAAAATAAAACATATAAATCTTTTTATCATGTATATTGAATGTAATTCTCAACGAATATGTTACATTAAACTGTTTGAGAATGATGAATATAGTGATGAATAAAAAAGACAACGATTATCCTGAGTCCAAACTTTTGCAGGGTAGTGTATATATATATATATATATATATATATATATATATATATATATATATATATACGCCCTCCAAGAAATCAATCATATATATATATATATATATATATATCAATATATTTGTACTGTTTGTGCGTATCTTGATAAAAATGATTTTTTTTTCAAGTGGAATTTATGCTTTATTATAAAGTCGAGAAGATATGAATTAAAACGTAGTAAAAAACACACTGACTAAAACGTGGTGAAAATTTATTCGATTGCTAAAATAGCTATTATAAATTAGAGATTCGTGAAAAGAGGATGAAAATTTAAAATCATATGCTTTTTTTTAATTCCGCTTAATTTACAAATTAATAATGGCCTAAAATGACTAGTAATACTTCAAAAGCGCAATTGTATATAGGAAATTAAACTGAATGATTTAAGTGCTGATTTAGTTTCCATATTTTTCATGAATCATTTCACATAAATGGATAAATATACATTTAGTTAATCCAGTCTTTAAATGTAAATAAAGCATGAAGCAAGTTAACTAAAATTTAGTAACTTACATTTCTACATTCTATAATATGAAAAGACTCCGCAACAACTCGCACCGCTCATAAGTCATAATAAAAAATGAAAAATATTCTCTACGCAGTGGCTTATGCTAAAGACAATTATTTTCTTATATAGAATCAGAAAAATACATAATAATACATATTTCTGATTTAGAAAAGCAAGAACTTGTGCATTATTCACAGTTGAATTAAATCTTTAACGTCTGCATTAATTATAATATATATTTATGGTCATATTTTTTGGCAGGTGTCAATGTACCAACCAATCGATAAGTAGTATTGGTGGTATGGAAAATAATATTTCTCAACCTTCTTTCAAACTACAAATTAATGATGTATGTATTTGAATATTTAAGTGTATTTTTCAGAGTTATAAATTGTTTCTATCTAATTTAACCATTTCAAAAAACATATAGGGTTGAGCGAGGTTTAAAGGAACTTAAAGCTTAAAGTGTGTAAAGGTTGTTTACCACCGATATCTGAAAAACAAGCAAATAATTTTTCAACAACAATATTTGAAGATACATGGAGAAAGATGTATAATATAATAAGCTATTAACTTGATTCTTATGGCGTTTCTCTCAGGAGATGGAAAATTTGAAATTCCACAACACAAGTATTTTCTTTCGTTATTTTTATTTTGTTGTGAGCACTGTTGTTTAGTTCACAAGTCCTTAATATAATTTTTAATTATAGATTATTTAATGGTTTTATAATATGTATCATAAATTTTAAGTTAAATATAACTATTATTATTGATTCAAGTTTTTTTTTATAAAAGCTCTATAAAAGCTCACACGTTGGTGGGGTAAAATGGGCAAATTGAACCTTTACCATGGTAAAGATGAAAACAATAAAAAATAGTCATTAAAAAAGTAAAATTCAGGAGCTTACTAAATATAGTCAGATAGTTGATTGTTTGGTATGTACTATTTTTTGTGATGTAATTGGTTTGGTTTTCACAATATAATTGCTCAAAGTCAAATTGCATATTTGTGCTTCGCCCTATCCTACCTTGTTATTGGTGGCATTTAAGCCATTTTTTTTAAATTTATTCTATTTATTCATTTATTATTATATTGATAACTATAAATTAAACAAACAATGTTTCAATAAATGATTTATTATTGACCAAAATCCAGAATTCAAAAAAAAAATCAGTTCCAAAATATGGAAAGTAGAGACTTTATTGTTTTCATTTGGATTATTTATTAGAAACACAATATATATATATATATATATATATATATATATATATATATAAATCTCGTGTCACGATGTTGGTTCGCGATGGACGCCCAAACTACTGGACCGATTTTAAATTTTATTGGCTCATCGTGTGCATATATATCCAACTTAGGTTATAGGAAATTTTAAAAAGTAAATTTAAAATATAAATACATAATTTTTATAAATTTCAAAAAATTTTGACAGAAAATGACCAAAAAAAACAAAACACTAAAATGACAAATGTCAAAATTTATGAAAAATTCGAGAAAAAAAGATTAACGTTTTTGAAAAAAAAATTTGACAGTTCAAAAAATATAATTCAAAAACAAATACATATTATACATATATCCAACATTTATATCCAAATTAGATGCAATGCTATATTCAAAATCACTGTTTATAGTTTGAAATGACATTTGTCAATATTTATAAAAATTATTAGATAAATAGATTTATAATTTATATTTATTTGATTTGCTTACGAAATTAGTTCGGATACCAAAACTTTCTCAAAACATTATAGATATCAAAAAAAAACGACATATTAAGTTTAACATTAATAATAAACAAAATTTTGACAGCTCAGAAAAATTGAATTTTTAACGACTTCAATAAGAAACAAATACATTAATTATTCCAACTTTTGTTATAGGCTATATTGTAGATACAAAACATTATTGAAAAATATATTATATCATATTATATTAAATTTCGACCAAGAAGGAAATATTTATTTAGTTTTATATTTTTTATAAATTTCCATAAATTTTGACAGAAATTTACTAAAAAGAACAAAACACTAAAATGACAAATGTCAATATTTATGGAAACTTCGAGAAAAAACGATTTATGAAAAAATTGACAATTCTAAAAATATATTATTTTTACTAATTGAAAAAGGAACGGATATATCATAATATATCTAACAGTTATATCCAAATTAGGCAAAATGCTATATTCAAAATATTAGAAATATATAATGTTTATAGATTTAAATAAATTTTGATAGTTGTAAACTAAAAAAAAGTGAAATGTCATATGGAAAGTATTAGATGAATTTATATTTATTTGGTTTGCTTAACATATTACTTCGGATACTAACACGTCAAAATTTTGACAGGTCAAAAAAATTAATATTTTTAACGAATTCAAATAGGAACAAATACATCACATTTAAGATACAGAATAATAGAATTTATCAAATTTAAATAAATTTGGGCGGTTGCGAATTTAAAACAAATGCCGAAAATGACGTTTGTTAATATTCCGGGAAATTTATGAATAAATAGATTTATGATTAAGATTTAATTTGCTTAAGTTGTTCATTCAGGTAAACATTACAAAATTAATATAAATCATGATTGAAAACTGAATATTATATCATATCATATTAAATTTCGAAGTGCCAAAAATCAAGCATTTAATAGATTTGGACTCGAATTCCTCTGAACTTTATCCATGTTAGTTTCAGGGATAGTATGAATATGAATTTATAGTCGGAAATTTATATTATAAGTGTTTCCTAAGTAATAACAAATTTTAAAAAATGCATTGAAATCGATGAGTGTCTAATCATAAATTTATGGAAAATTTTCAAAAAGAATATTAAAGGCTTATAAGCCTTATATAGCTATATATAGCAAGTTCCCAATAGTATGTGAAACCATTCCTAAATAAAGCATCGTAGAACATGTTAAAATGTTAGCTAAAGGTAAATAGGACGTAATACCAAATAAGATATAACAAGTTTATAAAAATCGCTTGGTTATTCATTATACATTTTGTAATGTACACAGTTTATTTATTATTTAAGTTAAAAAAAACTTCATTCAATAGTATTGATCCATCATATTCAAATTTCAATCCGGATTTTATTTATTTTTGGATTGATATGAATTTTTTATAACAAAAGGTTTGAAATTTAGTTGTCAAATGGATTCAAATTTCAATCAGATGGATTTTAATAAGGGCCGTTGCAACGCAAGGCTGGGTATGCTAGTATATATATATATATATATATATATATATATATATATATTTGATATGTTTATGATATTTTTCAACAATTTCTTTGTGGATAAATCCTTATTTTTAGAGAGCACTCGGAGATGAACTTTTCAATTGCTACCGTATTTTCTTTTCATTACAGAACGATCAAAAAATGAAAAATATGATTCAATGACGCATACAAAGTTCATCCACCTTTCTAACAATGCCTTATTCGTCTTTAATCATTTCTGGTATTTTTAAAGCTATATATAGGAAGACAATTTCCTACAAACGGCGAAAAATATTTCATTATAAAATAACCAAAATATAAAACTGGAAATATAATTTTAAGTAATACAGTGATAAATTATTTAAATTTGAAAAGGCTAAATACAAAATTTTAAGTTATTCTGAAACTTAGCTATACTGAAGATATTTTATTGACTTGAGTTTCACTTTGAAAGTAGCTTTTGAGGGCATTACTGCAAAAATATTTAAGTCTGTTTAAATATGGTAAATATATTGCAACTACTAATAAGAATAACTACTGTGTCTCCTTCTAATAGTCATCTGTTAAATTATCAAAACAATAACTTTATCTATCGTCTATGTCTTTATTTATTAAGACATATTGTTCTTGAAAAAGAAAATTTAAAACATTATTTTCCTCTTGATATTTAAAAAAATAGTTCATTTAGTTCATTTATTTGATTGAATTATTTATATTTGCAGAAGATGTTCTCAGATGTTTTACTTTGTAGAGTTACTTGTGTTTTCAAATTTATTCGTTTTTATTGGATAAATATATCTTAACAAGAAAAAGAGTGTTTGTAGTATGGTTTTTATTCTGGTAATATTAAATTGTAGAAAACTTTAAATTGCATCCTTGCAGATAAAACATGCTTGAAAACAATAACGTGGAAAAGTTTGCAAATGATACCAAGTTCTTGTTATAGATACACGAATTGATCTTTGAAACAGATGTTAGACATGAAACCGTAAGATGTGTATCAAGCAAAATAAAAGTAAAAAACAGCTCGTTTACTGAAAGTTTCGTACAAACTGACATTTTATTTTAAAATCAACATCGTATTTTTGTTATGTCGAAAACAACCAGCTTTCAGTTCAGACTAACGACGTGCTGTTGCAATATATTCGTTTAGTTATTCATATTCCATTATTTTTGTTTTAAATAAAATTTAATGAATATTTGCGTGAACACAATATGATATAATACAAATACTTACTATAAATTTAGAAAACAAATAGTAATAAATCAATTTACTATTGATTACTAATTGACGTCGTCTGCAACTCTACTGCTTTATATCACTTCTTCAAATAAAATCCATAATTTAAACAACTAGTAAAGGCCAGGGTACGGTAGTGACAGTCGCCATAACAGCTAAACTATAATGATTCTGATATAAGGTCCTAAGGGGGAAAGATATAGTATTATATGTTCGGTTGAACATGTTTCCATTGCTTTGAAAGAGTCAAAACAGTTACCTTGTTCGATTCATTTTAATAATATCTATTATGTGCATACAGATGTGTGCTGCTGATGATTTGTTTTCAAAAGTTTGTGTTGGGTACGGTTGTGACATGTATTTTTTGTCCTTTCGGGTGAAAATTAAACAGATGAAGAAAAATCTCACCTTACTAAGACAAAATACGAAAGAAATAAGGAATGGAATATTTAATACGAAAAAAGTTTTTTTTATATATATATAAAAAAAACTTTTTTCGTAATAAATATTAAATATTATATAGGGATTATAATCCCTATATAAATGCTAAAGTGTGGGGTAAGAAGGATGAACTGAACCTTTATCCTGGCAAATGTATACACAATGGAAAAATGGTAAATAAATAAAAAATTAAGTTAAAGAATGCAATCAAACTAGTGGGGTATATGGCATCGTGCCTCAAGGCAGGAAATGTTCGAGGAATACTGAATGTTTTCAAATAGATTATTATGAATATTGTAACATTGTCTATTATTTATAAGAATTATATAAACTGAATTGCAAAGTTGAAATTATTTGTATAAAGTATATTAGAATTTTCGTCAGAATTAAAAATAAAATCTGAGTTATTTTCGATATACAAAAAAAATTTTTTTTGAAAAAAAAATTGAAAAAAAAAAATATTTTGAAACATTTTTTTTTTCAAAATCAATTATTTTGTTAAAACAAGCAGAAAGTTCTTTGAATCATTTAAATCGGCCGGTTAGTTCTCTCAAAAACTGCCATTTTTTTAACATTTAGCTCTGTATCTTCGAAATGGCTGGGCCTACCTTTGCCAAAAACTATTAACCACTCCTCCCAATCATTACTAATTGAATATTTTTTAGATCATTCAGTTCTCTCAAAAACTCGATTTCTATTTTCTGCACTCTTTGCTCTTTATCTCCGTAACTTCTAGACCTGCCTTTGCCAAAAACTAATCATCACATCTCCCTATTAATAGGAATCGAATATTTTTTTAACCATTCAAATCGGTTGATCCGTGCGCCCCAAAACGTGACCGAAAAATTGTATCCATACATAATTACACACACACACATTTTTTTTCTGAGGTATGGCAAAATGTTCAGAAACCTTCAAAACGTCGAGAAATGCAAACATTTTTAATTTCGATTTTTGGACGATTACAATAACTTACCCTACGGAAAGTTAATTAATAGTTACCCCAACTGTGGTGATAAATGTTTCTGACAAAATACCAAATCAATGTTTATTTGTAATATTTGTAAAAATGTGCCCAGAAAATTTTTATTTAGCATTGGTTATACAATTTAGCTATTATTTAGTAATATTTCTTATTACATTAATTACAATTATATACATGAATTACAAATAAGACACATCTGTTTGCCCAATGATTGTCCTCTTTATCCAGCCTATGGGGAAAGAAAAATAGCTAAAAAACATGTTACTTGGAATTAACTGGGAATTTACTGAAGATAGTACAATAGATGTTTGTTTGATATGTTTGTTTGACATGGGTTATGTGTTGCGGATGTAGTTTATTTAGTTGAGACAGTATAATTACAGAAAATCAAATTGGAACTTTCTGGACCGCCCTGCCCTAGGTATCAGTGTCGTTTTCAAATACGGAAAAATATAAGCATCTAATTAAATAATATATTACTTTTATGTTACAGAAAAGGCAAAAACGGTGATGAAGCCAAAAAAAATTGTTCAAATAAATACAAAAGCTCGATGCTGTAGCGACAACAGTACAAAAACTCGTCTTCGGAATCTGGAAAATTGGATGTAATAAATTGCATGATGTAAAAGGGCACAATTATCGAGTTTGTTTTCAAAAGCCTTCGCAAGCAGTATTTTTATTCCCGACAAAGAATTCAATTCACATGTGCGCATAAAAGTACAAATAATTACTGCACGGAAATCTCCTCGGAAGGCGCCTCGAGCCTTATTAAAACTTCAAGTGTTGTGTGCAATCGTTTAAAGTCCGTGCAAGTTTTTCAGTTTCAAGGAATACGATGCTTTTCTGTTTACTTGCAGAAAGTCGCGCCTGGGGAAATAAAAAATAACTACACATGCTCTACTATGGTAACATACACATTCTGAAACTAAATAATTGATTTTCAGATTGTTAAAGGAAATTACGTTTTAAGTGAACAGATTCGATGAAGAAACTAATTTCTTGTAGTTTTACAAAGTTCTGGATTCATATCTTACAGTTACTTGTTAGTATCTCAATTAATTTCTGTTACTCTATCGTGATACCTATAATGAATATTTCAAAATTTAACTTTAAACTAGTGGGGCGCATGGCATCGCGCTTTAAGGCAAATTGCTTTAACTTCCCGTACCAAAAATTATTTTTTTTTAAAAGATTAACATTTTTGAAAAAAAAAATTACTCTGAAAAATTAGATTTTTGAGAAACTATAAGTTTTACAAACATTTACTTTTTTTTTGAAAAAAAAAGACTTTTTGAAGAAAAGTGTATTTTGAAATATTTTGGAAATTCTGAACTTTTTTTCAATGCATTCCATAAAAACACAATGTAAACAATTGGCAAAAATCACTTTGCAATTCAAAGATTATATATGTCTATATAATATACTGAATATTTACTTGACCTTTTCTTGTGAAAATTCGATGACAAATTGCGCAAAAGCGTAGAGGATAAAAACTTTCTCGGCGAAATTTGAGATCGTTTCTCTTTATAGTGCGAGAGTAGGTTTATAACCTCCAAATGCTTTCTAATATTGAGCAAGTGTCAAAATGTGATAAATATGTGCGCGGTTCGACAAACATGTCATAAGTCTTTCAATTATTTGGATGGCCCACTCCAACCTGTAGCCCGCATCTGTACACCGCACCCTATTGTTTAAAAATGTATGTTTTTTTATATATTGTTATATTTATAAGTTTTTTACCCTATTTTTATGCTTGTCACAACCGTCCTTAGGAGTGTGGGCGGTTGTGGCACTCACCCTTTTTTGTATGATTTGATTTTATTATTAATTCATCATATTTAAGGTCAGTAATTCAGCACTTACATATAAACTTCTGTCTAATTATGTTTAATTATTCAAAAAGAAATATTGTCATGAGTATAAAATAACAATATTTTGTTCTGTTTTAAATTTTAATATTGATTAAATCAATAATTTTAAAGAAATGTGTATTATTTAATAATATATATCAACTTTGAACTTATTTCATTTATTTACAAATACATAACATTTGCATACATAAAACAAACAAAAAATAATTTAATAATGTATAATCTTGTTTAGTTATTTTTATGAATTTCTATGGTTTCGTTGTCTATTTTCAGAAACAGCATATTTGACCACAAATTGCTATTTTGTGGCTTGATTTCCAGCTCCTGATTAAATTTGTTCTTCATCAACTTAATGAAATATCGAACTATATTAATAATAACTATGACAGATGTCAAATTTTTCATATATATTTACCTTGAATTTTTCTATAATTCCAATCACAACGTTTTCAAAAATCTTAGCATTAACTTCACTTGAATTTTGATGAGATAAAGAATTAATTCATAATAAAGCAAAAATCTAAACATGAAAAAGTATACTTCAAATTTTGTTAAATTTAGTTATTTTCTTCTGTCGAATTCTTGGGATATATAACTTATATTATACTGCAAAAAGAAATACTGTAAGTGCATCATATGATATTTTTAAATTAATTTAAATTGTATGTAAATATATATTTACCGATTGTTAGTCATTATTTTGGTTTCCAGATAACAGTAATGTTTGATCTTTCTCTTACTAATCAAGCTTCTTTTTACTTAAATATTCATTACTTTTAAAAGTTTTTTTTTAACTAATAAATATTTCAATTTTGAGTCCATATTTGAAATTATTATTGTCGTAAATATTTTGTTTAAAAAATCATGGCATATCTGATAAAAAAACATAAGTTGGTATATTTTACATTGTCAAAATTAACTCAACTAGAAGTTTGAAGTTTCATCGAATATATATTATTCTGTATTACTAAAGATTATCAAACTTATGTCGATAATATGCTAATTCTGAAACAAATTATCAAAATGTGATGTAAAATTCTGATTATAAATGAAGTTCCAATTAGTCATAAAATTAAATTATATCCGAAAAAGGCGAGAGGCACAACCGTCCACACCCCCAGATTTATGACGACTTTTATTGTCAGAAATATGTAACAAAGCACAGCACAATCATCTAATAGTATTATATTAATGCTCACAACCAAAAAATAACAACAAAACAAAATACTTTTGTTATAAATTTTGAAACATAGCCTTTCATATCCTGAGAGCGACGTCGTAAGAATCAAGGTACTGACTGGTTATATATATTTTAGTCTCTTCTATCAAATATTGAAAAAAATCCTAACTTCATCATATAACAATTATTAGGCAATAATTGCTCTCTTACTTTACACCCTCTTGTGGATTGAAACTACTACGTTCGATTATTTTGGAAATATATTTTATTTAATAATTGTTACAACAGCAATCAGAACTCTTACTATTTATATGTTCTATAAGCTGTTTGGTTCAACGCTTACGATCTAAAGGTATTATTATGAGAGGCAACCCATCGGTTCACCATTCTCCTATGTGTGGATTTATTATATATTAGCTCTTACGTCTAATAGTTTACATATGATTGAGTGATGCAACTATGTCCACGAAGGATGATTTTCACTTGTAGTTATATTATGATCTATAATCATAAGTGTAAATTTGACATCAAATTTGCCTGATGTCGGGCTACGGCGGTAGCGGGAATCGAACCAGCGAACCCGGAACTAGTTGCTCTAACCGATATCGCCACCGCTGGCCCGGAAATAAATTTTGTGCTCGATTTTTTTTTCGAAAAGGTGCTACAAATTTTGATCATTTACCAGTTATGTAACAGAGAGAGAATTATTTGGTCTATCATCTTCAGTAGTACCTCAATAACTTTGTGCAGCTTTGTCATCAAAATTGCCAGATTGAAATTGCCCAACTTTGAATCATATCATATTCAAAAGAACACAGGCAAATACTGCAAAGACTTTATAACCACTTTACAGGATTTTCAAAAACCAATTCGGTAATCGCTCTATTAAATAGATTACTCGAAACGTATTATTCTGCCCTCTTCAATAGTCCTTCCAAAACGTAGTGCATTTTTGAAATCAGAATTTTTCAAATTAATTTAGATTACATGTAGTCTACCTCGTTAACGTATTAACATATATTTTTAATGAAGTAGAGCATGGTACGTATTAGATTGTTCAAAATTAATTGAAATTGTTATGAAACTAGGTCAAAATATGGTTAATTAAAGGTTGAAGTGGTAATTAGCCGATGAATTTGATGATTTTAATCTCTATGGTGTAGGTGCACCGTCATACTGGTCTGATTGACATTTTTCATGAACAAGTTCGTATGCGGTTCTTGATATTTAGGATTTATAAATTTAGTTTGATATTATATAAATTATAATGCCTGAATTTTTAAATTTTAAATTTACTCTTGATTTGCTTGATGAATACAAAACTTAATATGTTCCTAACGATTAAATATATTGATATGCATAACTGTATTAAATATTTACTACTTACAATAAATATAAACAATGGTTTATGGTTTATGGCTCTATGGTGTAGGTGCACCGTCATACTGGTCTGATTGACATTTTTCATGAACAAGTTCGTATGTGGTTCTTGATATTTAGGATTTATAAATTTAGTTTGATATTATATAAATTATAATGCCTGAATTTTTAAATTTTAAATTTACTCTTGATTTGCTTGATGAATACAAAACTTAATATGCTCCTAACGATTAAATATATTGATATGCATAACTGTATTAAATATTCACTACTTACAATAAATATAAACAATGGTTGATGGATTTTCATTAATTTTTTAAATTCCCGTAGGGTAAGTTATTGTAATCGTCCAAAAATCAAAATTGAAAATGTTTGTATTTCTCGACGTTTTGAAGGTTTCTGAACATTTTCGCATACCTCAGAAAAAATGGATGTGTGTGTATGTATGTGTGTATGTATGTGTGTGTGTATGTGTGTTTTGTGTGTCCGCATTTTTTCGTTTACGTTTTCGGGCGCATGGGTCAACCGATTTGAATGGTTTGAAAAACATTTGATTTCTATTGATAGGGAGATTACCTTTTGGCAAAGGCAGGTCCAGCAGTTACGGAGATAAAGAGCAAAGAGTGTAGAAAATAGAAATCGAGTTTTTGAGAGAACGGAGCATCCGATTTGAATGATACAAAATCCTAAAAATTCAATGATTTAGGATGTGGTTATTAGTTTTTAGCAAAGGCAAGCCCAGCCATTTTGAATATACAGAGCTAAATGTGCAAAAATGGCAGTTTTTGAGAGAATTAAGCGTCCGATTTAAATGATTTCAAGAACTTTCTGCTTGTTTTGACGAAATAATTGATTTTGGAAAAAAAAATGTTTAAAATTTTTTGTTTCAATTTTTTTTTTAAAGAATTTTTTTTGTATATCGAAAATAATTCAGATTTATTTTTAATTCTGACTGAAGTTCTAATATACTTTAAACAAATAGTTTAACTTTGCAAATTGTAATTCAACTTTGCAATTCTTATAAATATTAGATATTGTTACAATATCTATAATAATCTCTTTGAAAACATTCAATATTCCTCAAACATTTCATTACGGTACGGGAAGTTCTAGCAATTTGCCTTAAGGCACGATGCCATACACCCCACTAGTTAGAAATAAGATCAATAATTTCGATTTATATATCGCTACCTAATTTTTTGATATCTCTTGAAAAATAAAACTTATTTTTATAAAAAAAATATTTGAAAAAATGACACTACAAAATTCTACATGTAATATGTGTTACAATAGAAGTTAGTGAAAATAGTCGCAGTAATAAATATGCTAATACTTACTCTAGGCGAGATAAATAATTTTCCAGGAAATTTAATTTATTTTATAATACTTCACTAACACTTAAAATATTCGAATTATTATTCAGTACAGCTTCTATGTAAATAAACAAAGCAGAAAATAAATAAAGACCGCTGCCTATCTTCTACAACGATGCGAAATGGTGTTAAATCGTTATACGGGAATCCCTTTGAGGTTTCTAGATAATTACTTAAGTTTATGAGCCTGATATTATCAGTAGAACTTTCACTTTTCTCTTAGATTATTGTCTATAGGGTCTAGGATATGTTTCCTTTGGGAATCGCAACCAGATTCCATATATATTTCAATTGTGAACACTAAAAATGTTCAGTAATTCAATTATCTGATTGGGAAAACAATCCAATTATGAAATTGATTGTGTCACTCTTTAATGAAAAATCCATTTATTCCGGATGCATTATTTAGTTCCGGTACTTTATGAATGCTGAAAATTATATTGCATTCATGTCAATTCGAGAAATTCTATTTATACAGAGCGTTTACAATTATATTAGTGAAATAATAATCAAAATACACGAAGCATAATGCAATTGGACAAACTGTCCTATTTAATTTATAATGGAATTGCTAATTTTATACGCACATATTTAATCAAGAATTAGAGTTTCAATATTCCGCGGTGCTCGTGCAATTATTTGCTTTGGTCTTCTCAAAATATATTCATTGTAGGTTGGTATTACAATTAATTACACTTCGACATAAACTACTAAAATACGCGGTTATACTAAACGAGATAATTGTCGAAATCTAAAATATGGAAGTTACAGAATTAGTAACTTGAATTAATAGTCAAATTGTACTTATTAGGTAATTTTTGTATTCGCACACACATACACACACATACATCCATTTTTTCTATGGTATGCCAAAATACTCAGAAACCTTTGAAACGTAAAGATATATCAAAATTTTCATTTTCGTTTTTTTTTTTTGCGATTACTATAACTTGCCCTAAGGGAAGTTAAAAAGTTTAGAATTTCCAAAATATAAAAATAAAGAAAACATTTTTTTTTCAAAAAAGTTTTTTGTTTTCAAAAAAAAAATTTTTTTTTTTCAAAAGAAAGTAATTTTTTGTAAAATTTATAGTTTCGAAAAAATTTAATTTTTTCGAAGTAAAATTTTTTCAAAAATGTTAATCGTTTTTTAAAAAATAATAATTTTTGGTACGGGAAGTTCCAGTAATTTGCCTTAAGGCACCCCACTAGTTAGTTAGGCAGTAATTTTGTGCTTAGTAAATTACAGATATAGTTAATTTCCAGGTTAGCTGTAGAGACATTTTAAAATACGTAGAACATTAGAAACATCAATTCAGAGAAAGATGTTTTGGATATATCAAAACCGGCGTAGATAACTAATCTATATAGTGACATAGAAAATAGTCATAATATTTAATTCAAGAAATTTTAAGAAAATTAATATCAGCAATTGTGGTGCAAAAGATATGCCAGTTACTTACCACATAATATGGAATTTTAGGAAATTTACGGTTTCTTGTCTATTGCCATTCCTAATGGAAAGGCTGTTTAGCGGGAAAGGAAGCAGACAGGACGTCACTAACCAGGAGATTTAAGAATAAACCTTACAAAACTATTATTAGTTACTGATAATTCATCATAATTAATTATTTTATTCGATATAAGCTTTCACTTATATCTTACGTGAATTTGTTATTTCAAATTGAATTAATAAATGCTCAACTTAACATGCGTATTTATAGTCAATTTTCAATGCTATGATCCATTTAGTTTGAAACTAATAAAAGCATCGATAATCATATCAATAGCAAATCGGGGGTCTATTACGAAACAAAAAAAACATCCCAAGGAGTCCACGGCGGAAATTATTTTGGGAACCTATGGTCTGAACGTTAAAAATTAATTTATATTTACAGTGAGTGGTGTTTTTAAGACATACAAGCGCGTGTTCGTGCATTATAATTAATGCAATTGCATTGCTTGTATGGAAGGTATTGAACACATTTATTAAAAAAATTCTAAGTATCTAAATTTCAAACCTAAAATGGATTAAGTCGATTATTTATACATATCGGGAAGTTCATGGAACTTGCCTTAGGGCAAAATGCCACTAGTTATATTTTAGTTATCGAGTTATATTTTATTTTCTTATGTGTGTTTAGCTACAGAAAAAATACAAATTTTACTTGTAAAAAGTGATTAATACATTTTTTCGGTGTGTGGATATTTGTATAATCGTTCCCAATGGGGGACATTATGTATACGGTCATCATCTAATGGAAACGTCAAACACGGCTAATGAACTAATGGACATGGAAAATTTCCTCCTTACGATGAAGAAGGATAAGTCAATAATCAGACACAAAAGAATAAAGCTGAAACTCTTCTAAAAGCTTCATCCCAACGTGACATTAACTCAGATTGTTAATGTGATTTCAATTGAAAGAAACCAATCGCTAGTATATTTTTGAGTTGGATTGAAGTTAAAAATTAAGTCTTAACTTTTTCAGACGGAAGAATCACCACACAACAAAAAAACTTTGGCCTACTGGTTAAATAAACTACTAGTACCTTTTTCGAAGTAACCTAAAATATACTGCAGAAGTGAGTGAAAAAGGTGCAGTCAGACCACCGCCAATTTTCATAAAAAGCAGAAAATGAAGCTAGAAGCGTCTATATCAAAAGTTATTGACGATGCACAAAATAGAATTGATTTGAAAATCGCCAACTTTACAATATAGTCTTGAAGGTATTTGAAGATAAAGATGCAAAAATGCATTCATTCTAAGACAAAACTTGTCGACGCTTAAAGTAGTCGAAGTAGTTAAAGAAGTGCCGGTTTCGATATCTTACAGAAAGAAAATCGTGGTATGGATCACAGAGAAGTTCGAATTACTAAGCTTTCTCTCAACATGTTCACTATAAATCTTGAATAAAATCCGAACAATAAAGATATTTATAAGATCGATTACTGACATAAAAAAAGCTGCGATTGAGGTCACAAACGCAACTACTGTGACAGAACTTCGAGGTGTGTAAACTGCGTTTAAGATCATATAACGGAGAAGTATTTGTGCAACAATGTTGGATCTTAACGATCCAGTCAAATACAAAGGTTGTTGAAGAAATTTCTTTCACGAAGTCCAAGAAGATGCAAAAATATTCAGAAAGCTTTGAAACGTAAAGATATATAAATACTTTCATTTTTTTAACTTCCCGTAGGGCATGTTACAGTAATCGCAAATAAATCGAAAATGAAAATTTTTAAATATCTTTACGTTTCAAAGGTTTCTGAATATTTTGACATACCTTAGAAAAAATAGATATGTGAATACAAATTTTTGTCGACGATTTTGGTAACACCGATCAACCGATTCGAATAATTCAAAAAACATTCGATTTGTATTGATAAGGAGACGTACCGTTCCGAATATACGGAACAAAAAGTGCCAAAAATAGTAACTCAGTTTTTAAGAGAACGAAGCGTCCGATTTCAATATTTTAAAAAACATGTTACTTGTATTGACACGATGAATAACTGATTAAATTTTTGGGAATACAGGTCTAGCGGTTATGGATCAATAAAAATAATTTAAAACAATGGCATTTGGCGGTCAAAAATGTTTATTGAATATATGTACATCAATTATCAGTTATTTTGTAGAGATTTTAATATTGTGTACACATTTTGTGTAATTTTTTTGAGTTCCGTACTAAGATTTTTAATTTTGCAGTTTATTTATATGGTTTAAACAAATGTGCTCGATATTTTCGACAGTGGGGAATAACCGAATTGAAAAATCATTCAGTAAAATTTCAAAATTTTGAAAGAATTTCTAAAATATCAAAAAAAAAAATTAAATTATCAACAAAATCAAATTTAAAAAAATTGAATTTTGTAAACGTACACATAAGTTGTTTATAAAATACGCTCGTCGTCCAATTTAAAAAGCATTTATAAGTTTACAGTATGTTATAAATAATCTATTTGAAATTATTCAAAACAGTTATTGATTATTTTCATTCCTCGAGTGTTAAATTACGGTACGCCAAGTTCCAGCAATTTGCCTTAAGGCACGATGCCATGCGCCCCCCTAGTTCGTTTTTTTTTACGATTACCATAACTTGCTCTACGGGAAGTTAAAAATGTCTTGGCCGATCTTTTCTTTAACCGAGGTATTCCAATGGCTTTTAAATTTGTGAAATACAATTTTTGACTTGTCACATCACAAAAGCGACTTTCGACACAAATGTTGACTAGCATATTTTTCAAACTTTTATAGGACCATGATGTCTTTCAACATAAGAAGTTTCATAAAAATTAATTCAACAGTTAATTTCAGTTAAGATACGGCTCGACCTATCTCTGTCCAAAACTAATCGGCACGACCCGCAAATAATATCTTTCAAATAGTTATAGAATTTTTAAAATTAATTCAGAAATTTTGGCTGAAACGTGGACGAATTTTCACTTTTGTCCTAATCACTAATAAAACGGCTATTGTCAAACAAAACTAAGAAACAATAGTTCTCATCGAGATACAAAGGCATTGAAACTTTTATTATCGGTTCAGGCGTTTTTGAGAAAACGTCGATGGAATGGTCCAATTTTGTAAAACGCCAAAAAAAAACTCGTCATTTTTTCAAACATTGATGAACTTTTATGATTGAACGACTTGCCGTAGGCCCGTAATATGTTAGTATGTTCTAGAAGACCATGACGTCTATCGTCAAATAAAAATTTAAAAAAAAATGTTTCAACAGTTAATTGATTACAAGAACTTGTGCCAGCGAATCTGCACTAGCAACTATTCAGGTCGATTCCCAATCAATATCTTTCGAACGGTTTTTGAATTTTTGTTTTCAATTTTTTGCTATTCTACGAAGAAACGGCTCGGCCGATCGTCGCGCAAAACTGACAAACGCTAGTCCTTATCGAGTTACATCGAATGGCTTTTAAAATTTTGAAATCGTTTGAGCCGTTTTTGAGAAAATGCCGGCGAAAACGGTATATCTTACGGATAGTCTATGGAGTCTAAACTTTCTATATGCTTTTATGATGATACTTTTAAATTTGCTAGAATGCAAACTCACCTATATTTGATACATTTGTATTACCAGAGTGATGGCAATAATTTTTATTTGATGCATTATTTTCGCTTGCTATCATGTTTCCATCTATATTTTTAAGTACCGGGGTGGGTATCGAACTTTCAATCTTGTGGTTACAGGACCCAAGCACTAAATATTTGATTTGAAAAAGACATAAGTAACTTTTAGTTTTCAAGCAGCTAATCGACTCAAGAACCCCGCAAGCAATTTTAAGTACATCACATAATATTGACCGAGCAATAATCAAAACATACATAAAATACACAACAGAGCAAAACATAGGACGGGAAACTGCCCTATGCGAGGTAGTTTAGTTGTTCGTTGAGTTGTTTGCGAACGAAGTTTATGGGATGTTCGGTCGCGTTGTGCATACAAGCATTGTTACCGCTTTCGGAAGCCTGCGGATGTCGCCTCCGCATCGAGACGAACGGTTTGGAAATATATCATTTTAACAAGATATCGATTTAATACTTTTATGATAACTATTAGTTGGCCCAAAGCCCTCACACTGATGAAATGTCCAATATTGGTGAATAATTGCCAGAAATATTTTCACTAGTCATTGGTTCTGTTATAAAACAGTGCTGAAATAGACGTTTTGCCTAATTGATGTCACTCATCTATTTCTTGCGGCTTCTACATCTTTGAAAACTAGTTTGGTTAATGCGAACACTAATGCTATAGAAAGTCCAGAGTGAGATGTATAACAGTAGAGAGCCTGTTATAGAGAAATGACCGTTTTTCCGAATATTTTTCTTTTGTTTTTTTTTCTTCCATGGCCTATAAGCAGTAGCTCATTTAAGAGCATATTAAGGTTATAATAACTCACTATTATATTGATTATTTTTTACTATTATGTCTTGTTATTAACTTATAGCTTATAATAATATAAAAGTTTTCAAAATTCAACAGTATGTTGATTTCTACATACTGTTTCATTTTACATTCTTTTATATGCCTTGCCATAATGTCTGTTTTTTTTTAGTTTTGGGATCAATTTTTTCATTTAATTTTCTTATAATTCGTAATTAAAAAATACAAATACTCTTAAACTTTCACTCTCTCATCACAAATCCCAATTTCGTAAATGTCATTTTAGTAATCGAATAATATTTCATCCCGCACGCAGGCAATGAATGTTTTTAAACTTACAACAGTTTTTGAGAAGCAACCACGCTCCATACAAATCTTTGGAAAAGCTATAAGTTTCTCAACAGGATTTTTGAAATCCTTCTTGATTCGATTTAACCCGCAGGATAATTTAAAAATGAATTTTTAAATTTGTAAATTCAATTTGAATAATATTAGTATAAGTTTTGGCTAGTACTTGCAATGCCTATTGGCAGGCCTCAAGAACATTCATATGTCGAATTACATCCATATAATTTATGTTGGCACTTATAACACATATTTCTACATTATAGCCCGGTCAATTAAATCCTAAGATCAGGGCGAAGCCTACAACAATTCATAATAGGATATAACTTGGTAAAATTGTCATTGTCAAGGCCGATCGCGTTCTAATTTTGATTAGCTTACCGCCAATTTTTAACAACCCAAATTCACAAATATTATTTTGCAGTAGTACCGAAACGAACAAAATCACAATAGACCCGTGAAATAGGCCTAGTGGGGAAACTTTAAAATAAAATCTTTAAAACGGGGGCTATGAGGAGAAAAAATATACATTTTTTAATTTTATTCTTTACAATTTTGTCTGAAGTAATTTTGCGATAAAACTGACCATTTAGCTAAAAATATCAAAATATTCATTTTCTAAACCTTTGATTTTGTGCTACATCATTAGCTCGCATCGGAACAATGAGGACTTTCAAGATTTCTTTCATAATTGAATTTCAATCAATTTTACCAAGTTACAGCTCAATATGAATTATTGTAACCGTGAATGCGTAAATTGACTGGGCTATTAACAATCAGTTATTTTTATACTGCAATTTGAAGCATTTTTTATGGCTAAACAACGTTTGCCGAGCCAGCTAGTTTATATATATATATATACATATATATATATATATATATATATATATAATTATAACATGACATCGATTACCACTACTAGATAGCCCAGAGCCTCTTCTTCGTGAGATATTTGGTCTCATAGATGATTATACTCACAGATATTTTCAAAGTCACTGCCGAGACTGAAGGAAATGACATTACATAACACAGCTTATTAAATCATGACTAGACACATGTTATAAATAAACTAGGTTGCGACCTGATTTTGTTCTATAAATATCTATAATAACATATTTACAATCACTTACATACACCATATCCCCATATTATCCGTATTTAAGAAACTAGTTGGTTTGGTATTTAGCCCTGAGGCGAGTTACATGAACTTCCCGATATGTTTAAATAATCTACTTAATCATTAAAAAATAAATCATTTTATGAGTGATTAATAGTATTCCGAGTGGATTTATTACCCATAATTAAAAACGAACATGTTAACTCGGATTATTTTCTAAAAGCAAATTTTCAAAAATCAACAATTTTTATGTTTGAACCAGTTTCCGCAGGACTTTAATGGTTTAGTATGTTGATTACGACCAAGTACTCTATTGTTATACCAAGTAGATCATCTAATTTTGATTTTAACAAACATAAAAAAAACTACTCATTTTCTCAAATTTTGATGATTTTTTAACATTAAACTACTTGTTGTAAGGCCGTAATATTTCAGTAAGTTCTATAAGACCATGATATATATATCGCCAAAAAGAAGTTCCATAAAAATCGGCTTCATTTTTTTTTCATCAGTTAGTTACAAGAAAACTGCTTGATAGATTTTCACCTAAAACCAATGAGTACCATTCCCAAATTATATCTTTCGAACAGTTTTTGATTTTTTAAAATCGACTCGGTAGTATGAGCTTAAATGGTGACAAAAAGTTTAACACTTATTTTTAATTTTAAACTAAGTAGTAGGAGTTTTCCACCCCAAAGAATTTTTTAAATTTTTTGCGTATATAAATAACACATAAATCCCTAAATTTTTTCCCTCTTACCACAAACCCCTATTTCTAAAGAATTGTTTTAGTAATTACATCATTTTTTATCATTTCTCATATCATTGATCGATAACTGGTAAATTATCGTCTTTTAGCGTTTGTTTTTAATTGAATTTTGACCAAATGAACCTCGACACTGTCAAAGGTGTAAAGAAAAGACAATGATAAATAAAAACGTGTAAATAGTTAAAAAAAAAATTTACGAAAGATAAATTAATTTAATAGTTATTTCGAATATGGTGATGACTATTTACTATTTAGGAATATTCTTTGTGAAAACGTGCCAATGAAATTTGATTTTGGCAATGGGTAATCAATAATGTAGCTTTTATTTCCCAAACTCCCTTATGTTTGTGTTCGTTCCCTATGGCGGAGAAAGGGACAAATAGTTTTTTTAGAAAAAATAGCAAATACACATCTTTCTATATTTAGGCAACAACTGGAATATATATATTGTGATGAATATTAATTTTTTTTAACTTTCCGTAGGGCAAGTTCTAGTAATCGCAAAAAAATCGAAAATGAAAATTTTTATATATCTTTACGTTTCAGAGGTTTCTGAATATTTTGGCATACCTTAGAAAAAATGGATGTATGTGTGTGTGTGTGTGCGTGCGTGTGTATGTATGTGCGGATACAAATTTTCGTCGACGATTTTGAGATCACCGATCAACCGATTTAAATAATTCAAAAAAAAAATCGATTCGTATTGATAAGGAGACGTGCTGATTAGTTTCTGGCGAAGGCAGGTCCAACCGTTCCGAAGATACGGGGCAAAATGTGCTAAAAACGGTAATTTAGTTTTTAAGAGAACGGAGCGTCAGATTTTAATAATTCAAAAAACATTTTAGAATTTAGAGTTTAGAATTTAAACATTTTACGTGTATTGACGAAATGAACAACTGGTAAAATTTTGGGGAAGGCAGGTCTAGCGGTTATGGACTCTCAATAAAATTAAGTTGAAAAATTGTCATTTGGCGATCAAAAATGTTTATTGTACATGTGTACATCAAATTATGAGATATTTTATAGAGATTTTAGCAATGTGTACCCATTTTACAAAAACTTTTTTGGGTTCCGCACCAAAATTTTTAATTTTAAAATGTATATGGTTCAAACAAATGTCCTCGACATTTTCGACAGTATAAAATAACTGATTTGAATAATTTAAAAAACATTTAATTCGTATTGATAAGGAGACGTGCTGATTAGGTTTTGGCGAAGGCAGGACTAGCCGTTCCAAATATACGGGGCAAAAAGTGCCAAAAACGGTAACTCAGTTTTTAAGAGAACGGAGCGTCCGATTTTAATAGTTCAAAAAACATTTTGCTTGAGTAGATGGTGTGCAAAAATGCATTTACAAAAAATTTAGTGATTTTGAAAATTAAAAACAAAAATCAAAATTTTCAAAAAAAAATTCAAGGTTTCAAAAAATTCAAATTTTCAAAATTTTTCATCCTTTTTAAAAAAAAAATTAAATTTCAAAAAATTAAAAAAAAAAGATTTCTTACATATATTTGAGAATTTTTCGAAAATTACAAAAAAAATCGAATATTTTCAAAAATTTCCAAATTGTCAGAATATTTAAAAAACGTTTTTTTTAAGATTCCAAAAAAATTTAAACTTCGAAAAAAATCTAAATTGTCAAAAAAGTACGGGAAAAGGTGCGGGAAGTTCCAGCAATTTGCCTTAAGGCACGATGCTATGCGCCCCACTAGTTAATTTTAAAATTCACGTATATGTCTCAAACAAATGTCCTCGACAGTATGGAATGACCGATTTGAATAATTTAAAAAAACATTCCATTCGTATTGATAAGGAGACGTGCTGATTAGTTTTTGGTGAAGGCATGTCTGGCCGTTCCGATGATACGGGGCAAAAAGTGCCATAAACGGTAACTCAGTTTTTAAGATAACAATTAAAATTCGTTAATTAACTTCCCGTAGGGTAAGTTATAGTAATCGCAAAAAAATCGAAAATGAAAATTTTTATATATCTTTACGTTTCAGAGGTTTCTTAACATTTTGGCATACCTTAGAAAAAATGGATGTATGTGTGTGTGAGTGTGTGTGTGTGTATGTGTGTGTGTGTGTGTGTGTGTATGTATGTATGTATGTACGTGTGTGTATGTATGTGCGGATACAAATTTTCGTCGACGATTTTGGGAACACGGATCAACCGATTTGAATAATTCAAAAAACATTCGATTCGTATTGATAAGGAGACGTGCTGATTAGTTTTTGGCGAAGGCAGGTCCAGCCGTTCCAAAGATACGGGGCAAAAAGTGCCGAAAACGGTAACTCAGTTTTTAAGAGAACGGAGCGTCCGATTTTAATAATTCAAAAAACATTTGACTTGTATTGACAAGATAAAGAATTGATCAAATTTTCATGAGGGCAGGTCTAGCGGTTTCGGAGATCTAACGAAAAAAGTAAAAAAAAATGCCATTTGGCGGTCAAAAATGATCATTAGACATATGCACAACGAATCATCAGATATTTTATAGAGATTTTAACAATAAGTATAAATTTTGTTTGCATTCCTATGGGTTCCGTACCAATATTTATTCGTTAGACGGCGACGCGCCGCTTACGCGCTTTAACATTTTGTCTCTATGCAGTTAAAGCAGTACGATTGCTTTGAAAAAAGATCTTACAAAATATGCCAAAATAAAGAAGAAAACATTATTTTTTCCAAAAAAAATTTAAAAAAAAAAAAAAAAAAATAGATTTTTTTTTGAAAAAATTTTTTTTTCAAAAAGAAGTAATTATAATTTAATTTAATAATAAAATATAATTTTGTTTAATTTATAGTTTCTCAAAAATCTTATTTTTTCGAAGTAAATTTGTTTTAAAAATGTCAATCGTTTTTAAAAAAATAATAATTTTTGGTACGGGAAGTTCCAGCAATTTGCCTTAAGGCACGATGCCTTAATTGCCTTAAGACAGAATTCCACTTACAGCTAGTTTTTATTTCAAATTTTGCGTCATTAATTTGAATGCCAAAAGCAGCGCCTTCACGTCTTAGCGGAGGACCCTTTGTATCCCTTCTGAACGTAAAAATCGGGAAAGAGAAACGTCTATATGAATACATCGTATTCTAATATTGTCTAGAGAATACATAGTTAAAATTATATCACAATCACAGTAGGCATGTAAGCATATGCGAAAAAAACAAATGCTTTAAGTAATGCGTATTTCAGTCTGACTGAAAATTTTATAGAGACTATTTATTCGTAAATAAAGTTCGAAATTTTAAAAATGAATAACAGAAGTGTTAAACGGGTTTCAAATGCGGTCGATGGTGGCGAGGAATTGAATCGTAATACCCAAAGGCAACCATCGGACGACATGACTGAAGCTATACCCTCCACCAGCAGTGCGAGTAGTAGTCTTTCCGAATCAAGTAATGAGAGACTAGAGGCTCCTTATGAGGCTAGTGAAAATCATCCTGGCCAAAGCGACTTTATGGAATACATGCTTATGAGTGCGCTCGATGATATCCAAGATTTAATGGAATTTTTTTTACTAAAAAAACGCAGCATTCGTTATATTGAAAGAGTGGCTTCTGAATTAAGACGAGACATTGCGGAGTTACCGCTGGATTTAAATATTTTTCATGCGCGTCCGCCTGAAGAAATTCTACAGGAAATGCTAGGTAAGTTTCGCATAAATAGAGTTAATAAACTGAATAATTGGTAGGTCTTTTCGATACAGAGATATACACGCAAGCAACTCAAGACTCAGGAAGCTCGAATAGATCTCCATCTGGGAATGACGCGTCTTTAGGGCTACACAGGATGGATGGACATAATTGCAAAACAAGATTAAGAACTGATCCCGCTTTTACGGAAATCCAAATGCGTCATTTAAATCATTCGGATACGAGCAGTAGTAACAATAGTCCTAACCAAGATGATTTAAAAGCAAATTGTCGACTCGTGTTTCCAAACAATCCCTATACATCTTCCCTCCAACGCAGAATGTGTGTTTCAAATATGATTGTGATGCTAGATAAAATTGCATTGGGAGAACGTAAGGACCCAGGAGATCAGCAAGAAAAGAATATTAATATTTGCCGAACAAGTTCAAGTGCACCGATAGAAACACCTTATAATGATAACCGATTTTCTGCTAAAGCAACTCGCAAAAAAACTCAGCGAGATCCCTTTTACATCCGAAATCAAACTGGACGAAAACAGGGTCATTTCTCCAGAACTGGAAGTACTTCGAGTCAAAGTTTACACGAGGAACAGAGCAGCATTTCAGTTTTAAGGAGAAAACATCAACGTAAAAACAAGACCACTTTTCGGAACTTACATGACACATCGACTGAAAATTCCGAAGATAGCTCAGATGAGGTGCAAGATGGTCGTAGAAAACGTTTATAGATAGTATTATCTGTGTGTTTAAACTTTATCATTTATAATATAATATAATCAATTGTGTTATTAAATGAATAAAAGTGATGTTTTAAACTAGTATTAACATCATCAAAATAAAAATTAGAGCTTTATTGAAAAACTTAGTTACTAGAAGTTGTTTTTTTCCGTACAATTTTCGATTGCAAATTTGTAGTTTTTAGTAGTTAGTTACAAATTAATGATTATTTTGATATTAATGAAATTCGAATGAATTTGATTTATTTTCTTATGATGCAAATTACTATGAAGACTATAAATTGTGCTTCATTATTAATAAAAGTAAATATTTTTCTGCA
This sequence comes from Ctenocephalides felis, assembly GCF_003426905.1. Classification (NCBI taxonomy): domain Eukaryota; kingdom Metazoa; phylum Arthropoda; class Insecta; order Siphonaptera; family Pulicidae; genus Ctenocephalides; species Ctenocephalides felis. The sequence continues at coordinate 104,855,120 of NW_020538040.1, forward strand.
AATTGGAAAAAGAACCATACTAAATATATTGTATACTATTGAAATTATTTACCCGTAGGTGAAAGTTTTATTAAGGTAGAAATGTCAAATTAGTTATTTTCATGGTATTTAGAAAATGTTAATGATTCAGATATTGTAAAATTTTATACTAAACACAAAATTATGAAAATATAATCAAAATGGCGTAAATATAATGCAATAGAATATACGATTAAATGAAAACGTCGCACATCTTGAATAGAAGACACACCTACTTACTAAATATATATATATATATATATATATATATATATATATATATATATATTATATATATCGTTTGCATTAATAACATTTTCTTGACTTTCAACACTTGTTGTAGTATTCCTGTTTGAATAATAAGATTGCGCTTTTAATTTGGATATTGATATATCAATTTTATTTTATGAAAATTGGATTTCAACGTTAGTCTCAGAAAATTTAAATAGTCCTGTACATTTGTGCTATTAAATGAGAGCTATATTTCTAAGAAAGAACACGACTTTTGACGATCTCTTAATAGGGAATGACTGATTTGTATGATTAAAAAATCATTCGATTCGTACTCGATCGCGAGGCGTTTTTGCAAAAGGCAATTTTACCGTTTCGATGCAGTTTTTAAGTGAACCGATTATCGGATCATCCGATTATATTAATTTAAGAAACATTTTACTTGAGTAGACGGTGCGCAAAAATATTTTTACAGAAAATTTCGTAATTTTGAAAACATTCAAAAAAAAAAATATTCAAAATTTAAAAAAATTCAAAGTTCAAAAAATTTCAAATTTTTCATCATTTTACAAAAAACTAAACTGAAAATTTTTAAAAAATATCAAAATTAAAAAAAAAGATTTACAAAAATTTCGAAATTTTCAAATTTTCAAAAAAATTTAATACGTTTTTTTTTATTCCTACAAATTTCTAACTTCTAAAAAGAATTCAAAATTTTCAATATAAAAAAAATAATTTTCTTATAAGCATACACAAACGCCTTATTTAGAAAGCACTTATAAGTTTACAATATGTATTTATAATAAATAATATAAATGAAATAATTCAAAACAATTATTGATTATTTACATTCCTCGAATGTTTAATTGCGGTACGGGAAGTTCCGGCAATTTGCCTTAAGGCACGATGCCATGCGCCCCACTAGTTTATATTATAAATATTAGTTAATTTGCGGACGAAAACATATAATGTATTTTCACTGGAAATAGCAAAGATATCAATGAACTTGAGGCTATCGCCGAAGGCAAAATGTACTGAGATATCGATAGGCGCCCTTCAGTTCTAACGAAAATTCGAGCTCAGAGTGATAGGTGGGTGTGCTAGATATTTTTATATTCGATGAAAATAATAAAAATTTATGGTTTATTGCTAGGAAGGCCAGATATTATGGAATCAATGGCGTTGGTAACCTAGAATACACATGGCAATATAAGTAGTAAGAGATGATTACGTTCATTGAATTCTTGTATGGCAGAAATTTTTAGTTTCGACAGTGTACAAATACTGCAAAGTTTATTTTGTAATGCATATTGCTATTATATATCTATTATAATGAAAACCTCATATTATTATGGGGTTTATGTTCTTGAAGTTCAGTTACTTTCAATTATAATGCATTTTTTATCCTGGTGCTAAATTTAGGTATTAGTTGATCCTTTTGTCCTAAGCACGTGCTTATTTAAATCAAAATAGAGAATATTTATGTATGTAGTGTTTTTAATTTATCTGAAAGTAAAAAACCTTTATGCTATATTATATATATATATATATATATATATATATATATATATATATATATATTGACAAATATAGATTGAATAATTACTTAGATATTAACTACACCTATACTAATAATAAGTCAGTTTTGCATAACAAAATACTATGATTATTTTTTAAATTGAATTATCCTAAAAAGTGTAAAAAACAATGCTATAGCAGAATAAAAACTTTTTCAATAATCGAAAATGTCACATACGACTGCAGAAACTTTTATAATGTGGGCGTTTGCACTTACCAACAGATAGTGGTTAGTTGATATATTGATATAGTCTTATCAATATAGCTAAATTTAATCTATTTTTGAAAATGGTCTATCGTGAATATTGTGGTTTGTTTTGTTTGTGCTTGTTAAAACACACCCTGACGCACTAATTCTGCAAATACTCTCAATTTTATCAATTTTAGTATGCGTGTTTAATGTATTTTAATAAACTGAGATTTAATCTGATATTTATGAATTATTTATTTTAAATAACTTGACAATCATAGACATTTAAACCCATTATTGATTTAATAATTGGTTGCAGTCAATAATGGGGTCGTATATAAATGATCAAACTATGAATAAAATTTATTTAGTTTGTTATAACTTTAAAACGTACCTATTATTTAATCACTTTATCTATTTATTTTTGAAAAACATTCTATGGAAAAACTTCATAATCAATGAAGCCACCCCCATCTCAAACATTGACAGATATTAATGTTCACATAAAACACAATAGCAGTACAAGTGCATTCAGAAAATATAAACCAATTAAACCCTATTTTTTATTGTATATATTCATACGAATGCAATTTTGTTTACATTTCAAAATAGTCCATAAAAGTCTATAGAAAATAAAAATGTACTGAGAGTGACAAACATTTTATATTGATAATCAATTTTAATCAATGGATTCATCCGAGAGTTAATACATGTCAGGCGGAAAATTCAGAATGATTCAATTTAGATTATCAAAAAATATTTGTGAAAATGAATACGAATGTGGATATTTGTTTTTGGAGTTGTTGTGCAAATATATCAAGTTGAATATGGTCAATTGCAAAAACTGTTTCCATTGTCAAAGCAAATAAAAAATATTCGATTTTAGCTTAATTCAAAATTGGTTGTTAATTTAGTTTTTCAACAAAATTGTCACTAACCTCATTTTCATGCACTTAATGTAATTATTATTTTTAAATCTTTTTTTAAATTATAAATCTTACCCGTAATTTTTTGTATATCTTTGCGTTTACCAAGTTTCTAAACATTTTGGCATACCTTGAAAAAAAATAGATGTATAATAGTGTGTGTGTATGTGTGGACGATAATTTTTCGACGATTTCGGGCATGCGAATCAACCGATTTGAATGGTTCAAAAACAAAGGATTTCTATTGATAGAGAGACGTGCTGATTAGTATACTATTCAACATGTCTCCACATTAGTTGGAATCGATTGTTTTTCTAATTTATCTAATCGGATATCCCGTTCTCGCAAAAATCGAATTTCTATTCTCTGCACTTTTTGCTTCGTATCTTCGAAATTGCTGCACCTGCCTTTGCCAAACTAATCAGCACATCTCCCTATCAATAGAAATCAATTCTTTTTTAAATTACTAAAATTGGTTGATCCGTGCGCTCGAAATCGGGGACAAAATATTGAATCCGCATATACACATATACACACATCCCTTCTTTCCAAGGTATGCCAAAATGTTTAGAAACCTCTACATCGTGAAAACGAATTCGAAATATAATTTTTTTGTAATATTATTTTTATTAATTTCTTTTAGGATAAGTTATAGTAATCGCAAAACAATCGAATTTTCTATTACATTTTTGGCACACATTTTTTGGAAAACAATGAAAGTATGTGTGTGCGTGCGGATACAAATTTTTGTCGACGATTTCGGGAACACGGATCAACCAATTTGAATAATTCGAAAACATTCAATTTCTATTTCAAAAAATTCAAAAATCTATTTTTTTTTTCGAAGTTCTAAATAAAATTGTATCTTTTTCAAAAAAAAAGGTGCGGAAAGTACCAGCAATTTGCCTTAAGGCAAGATGCCATGCACCACTAGTTTTTGTATGAACTAAACGTTGGATTTCAATTGTATTAAAAATACACACAATTAAAGAAATTAATAAATAGAGAATTTTCTATTTATCTTTATTATTTACTCTACTTTGATGAAACGTAACCTCCTCGTTAAGCAGGGTATTACAGTATATATATATATATATATATATATATATATATATTTTTGAATAGTCTTGAATTTGATGTTGATATATATGTTTAATTTGAGTTTAATAATCGGGCGTAACATCAATAAAAATAGTATGAGTTTTTTTTTTAAATTTATTTATTTAAAATCCATACGTTTCGGCTAGCATCTTAGCCATCATTCAGTGGTAATCAAGTTAACTATAAAAATTGAAACTAAATAAATTATATGAAAGGAAATTTTGTGGAAAAACAATAATAATAATAATGGTAATAAAACACTTACAATTTTGTATCCTAATATAGCATATGAAACCATTATTAATCCATGGTATGAGTATGTGCACATTGATAAGATATATATTTTTTAACACAAACATCACAAATGGTAAAACACACTAATAATCATGATAACTTAACAAGTTGTCGAAACTATGTATTTACTCTTTGGAGTTTAGGATAGAAATGCCACATTTTTCTCAAAGCAGTTTTTAGCATGTGTTGATATTTTTTGGAAAATTTAAAAGGCGATGGGATTTTGTTATTTTTTAAGGAATTTTGACACGCTATTAAGAAACCACGTGTTCGTTTCGATAAGGGCCGTATTGTCATTGCGTTTATTTATGACTCTGTCGTTATGTAATTGTAAAAACAACCCCTCAGCGAATCTTCTTTTAATTGTATTCTCTTCAAAATGTAAAATTTTTAGGGTTAAAAAAATCGATATTATGATTTAAATTTTTAATATGCTCAGTTAACATTGTTTTAAATTGCTTAGGATTTTTTGAATTATTTTTGTGTTGATTAAGGCGTTTACTCAGGTTTTGGCTAGTTTCTCCAATATAAAAGAGTTCGCAATTAGAGCAATTAATTTGATATACTAAATTCCTGAGGCGGTCAAAATTGAACTTAGATTTCATTTGTGTAAAAATTGAACTAAGGGTTGCATCACAATTACATACCAACAGAATGCCACATTGTTGAAATAGTTTTTTCCACGAGAAATATAAATCTTTTACGTACGGTAGGCAAATGACACCAGTATATGATTCTAAGTCTAAGCGGTTTTTATGATCTGTGAGGTCTTTTTGTTTGTTAAAAATGTAACTGCGTCTGTTATTTATGACCGAGTTGATTATGTTCGTAGGATATGAGTTGTTTTTCAGTGTGTTTATAACCAGGTCAATGTTCGTGTCCCAGAAGTTTTTGTCAGATAGTAATATGGCGTGGTCTGTTAAATTTATTATTGTCGCAATTTTCATTTTAAGAGGGTGGTATGAGTGGTAATTTATGACTCTTAAAATGAAAATTGCGACAATAATAAATTTAACAGACCACGCCATATTACTATCTGACAAAAACTTCTGGGGCACGAACATTGACCTGGTTATAAACACACTGAAAAACAACTCATATCCTACGAACATAATCAACTCGGTCATAAATAACAGACGCAGTTACATTTTTAACAAACAAAAAGACCTCACAGATCATAAAAACCGCTTAGACTTAGAATCATATACTGGTGTCATTTGCCTACCGTACGTAAAAGATTTATATTTCTCGTGGAAAAAACTATTTCAACAATGTGGCATTCTGTTGGTATGTAATTGTGATGCAACCCTTAGTTCAATTTTTACACAAATGAAATCTAAGTTCAATTTTGACCGCCTCAGGAATTTAGTATATCAAATTAATTGCTCTAATTGCGAACTCTTTTATATTGGAGAAACTAGCCAAAACCTGAGTAAACGCCTTAATCAACACAAAAATAATTCAAAAAATCCTAAGCAATTTAAAACAATGTTAACTGAGCATATTAAAAATTTAAATCATAATATCGATTTTTTTAACCCTAAAATTTTACATTTTGAAGAGAATACAATTAAAAGAAGATTCGCTGAGGGGTTGTTTTTACAATTACATAACGACAGAGTCATAAATAAACGCAATGACAATACGGCCCTTATCGAAACGAACACGTGGTTTCTTAATAGCGTGTCAAAATTCCTTAAAAAATAACAAAATCCCATCGCCTTTTAAATTTTCCAAAAAATATCAACACATGCTAAAAACTGCTTTGAAAAAATGTGGCATTTCTATCCTAAACTCCAAAGAGTAAATACATAGTTTCGACAACTTGTTAAGTTATCATGATTATTAGTGTGTTTTACCATTTGTGATGTTTGTGTTAAAAAATATATATCTTATCAATGTGCACATACTCATACCATGGATTAATAATGGTTTCATATGCTATATTAGGATACAAAATTGTAAGTGTTTTATTACCATTATTATTATTATTGTTTTTCCACAAAATTTCCTTTCATATAATTTATTTAGTTTCAATTTTTATAGTTAACTTGATTACCACTGAATGATGGCTAAGATGCTAGCCGAAACGTATGGATTTTAAATAAATAAATTTAAAAAAAAAAACTCATACTATTTTTATTGATGTTACGCCCGATTATTAAACTCAAATTAAACATATATATATATATATATATATAACAAATGTATTCTGAGTGGATAATAGATATTAATTTGGAAATATGAACAAACAACACTCTTTTTTGCACTGTTTTATTAAATAATAATTTTCACAAATGTTTCGAGACTAGGTTTGTCTCATCATCAGTGTGTTATAATTCAAAATTTAAAATATGGAAAACTAAATTAGCATTATGTGTTATCCGTTACACGTTGTTCGAAATTAAGAAAAAAAATCATTTTTTTCGAAACGTTTCGAAAGTCTCGAAAAGTTTGTGAAAATTGTTATTTAATAAAATCGTGCAAATAAAAGTGTTGTTTGTTCATATTTCCAAATTAATATATGTATATATATATATATATATATATATATATATATACTTGTAATGTTCAACTGTGCAATGAGTCATTAAACAAAATGGAAAAACACGCATATTTCCAATCGATTGCGCTAAACCAATATTAAATTTTAATCATAATTTAATTCGGCACGTAAATAACCAGCCAATACGTAAACATAACAAAATCATCATTTATATTTGAAATGAATAATTCGTTTTGTGAATTGTGGAAAGAGCTATAAAAACGTTCACAGATCAAAGGGAGAATATAGATTATTAATAGATTTATTACATCCTTTGATGATGATAGCACCATACCGTGTTCCGTCGTGTTGTCTTTATTGCGTTCTGTTTTTGATCGTTCGAATTACGTGCACAATGCAACAGCTCTGGGCGTTTGTTCTACTAGTACGATCTGTACCTGAAAGTTGTAATAACTTCGTGTTCAAGAGTGAGATTCGTGCACGAGGCGGTTTCATAAATCAAAGATAATACTAGTTTAACAGGTGTGTTAATTGTATACGAGGATTTAATTAATCGACGTTACATGCTTGCCCTGTGCATGCAAATGAATGCTTTCCCGTAAAATTCTATGGTCGCCTAGACGTTCATGACTCGCGTGCGGTGTGCGATAGATTCTGAACTTCGATTTTTATATTGAATTTAGCGCATAGAATTTTTATGGGCGTTAAAAGAATTATTATTAACTTGAGGTGTGTGGCGTTATGGTTTGGGATTAATTTCTGAACAATTTTATTTTTTGTGGGGTCGTGACATCGTGCAGTATCGATGTCCATTTTCACTTGAAAATATAGATGAAAAATATGTTTCCGATTGTAAATAGCACATTTGGACACTGTGGTATGAAATGCAGTGGTAAATCTCTCACAATATTCTTTCCTGCATCGAGTTGGAGTTTAACTCATCTCACGGACCTAGGGCAGTACTACCCATGTGGGGAATAACATGTTGAGTAGGGCAAGACATAAAAGTCCACTTTGTCTTTTAGTAATTATAAAGTGAAAACCAAAGCAACTGCAACTCAGAAAATACCTCATATCGATCAAATAACTATTAACACATTTGCGGACAGTAAATTTTTCAGCAAGGTACAAAAATTAACAACATTTTATTTTTCACTTCTCGAAGGAAAGTTTGTTTTCGCGCAAAATGCTATTCGCTAATTTTATGTTCTATCGACGTTTCAAGTCATTCTGAGTCAAAGAGATCAAATCAAATTTGGAAAAGTATGCGCGCACGCGCGTGTTTGTGAGCCGATTTTTGACCCTTTCTCAAAAACGACTGGACCAATTTTAAAAATTTAAAAGCCATTAGATTTGATTCAATGAGGATTAATTTCTCAGTTTTTGCGATAATCGGCCGAACCGTTTCTTTGTAATTACCAGAAAAGTGCCAAAATCAATTTTAAAAATTCAAAGACTTTTCGAAAGATATGATTAGTTTTTGGTGAAGATCTGCCGGGCCCTTACTTGTAATTGACTATTAAAAAAAATTTTTTTTGATGAGTTTGTAAAACTTTTTATGTTGATACTAAAATATTACGGCCTCACGAGTCGTTTGATTTCAAAAATTTATCAAAGTTTGAAAAAAATTGTGACGAAGGCCGCTTTTTTGATGTGACAAAGTCAAAATTTAAATTTTCTCGAAGTTTTTACAAAAGCGATAGAACGATTGCACAAATTTATTTTATAGGAATTACTCGATAAGGAGGACCCGTGAAGAGTTTAGCGAGACCATTTTTTAAGAATTAGCAAAAAAGTGCTTTATGTCACAGTTTTTGCAGAAATCTTGTTCTCTTAAGTTTATGGATTTGTACATTATTTACAAAAATTAATAAATATTATCTAAATAGATTGTTTATATCAGTGTCACCAAACGAGCAGTCTACAAGACTTCTAGTTGTGTAACATATAATACCACTAATTTTAATGATTAAATATTATCAAGAAATGAGCAGATCAAAATTTTATGTAAATATCTAAAACTCAATTTTTCAATTTGGTCAATTTAATTATTACACTTATCCTAAACGTTTTTGCAATTTTCCTTAGGGCAAAAAGACACTTTCAACTAGTTGAATTGGTTGTGATATCTGAAATTTGATGAAACACCAGGTATAATCACAAAAACAAAAGATTATATGAAATTAATTTCAAAATAGTTGACTTCAAAATTTGAGTGCTATTCTGCATTACAATGACAATGAATGGTATAGCATTCACTTCCGCGAACGTATCTAAAATTTGTCATGTGGTCCTTTGTACTTAATTTGCGTGGTGAATTAATTAAGTAAAAATAACATCTAAACTTACCAAGTTTTAAATTAAATAGAAAATTGAAACAAGTATGAGTAACAAGTATAATTCATAGTTCAAACAAATCTTTATAAAATTTATGATTGTTGTGTATGTTTATAGCATACTCATAAAATATCTCACAAAGTTCTTTTAATTATTTTTTTATTAAGTGCGCAACACTGCAATTTCTATTCGTTCCTTTATAAAGCACCATTTCTAACTACTCAACTTTCGCCCGTATCAAACTATATCATTACTAATTACGTTAAGATTGTCAAGGTAATTAGCGATAGAATCAACAAAAAAATGAAAAACGAACCAATTTGTCTTCAGATAATTAAAATGAGCAAACAACGAAGCTCTACTAATTAGACGCTTCCAACACGCGCCTTCCCGAGCAGAAAAATGCGAAGAATTACAACAAATGGCGCTGAGTCGACTGCAACGGGGAACGTAAAAAGTCTGTAATGGAATTAAATGCGCTTTCATATTTCTATCAAATGGATGAAAATTCATGTTATTAACTAAAGTGAGTCGGTTGTGGAATAAACATGATGCAGAATCGACTTCGACTACCTGCATAAATCTACGAAGTAGCACTTCAGTGAAATTGATTGAGTTCGTGCACGCTGCATATTTAAAATGATAATCTTCTAAATGATTAAAAGTATTCATGCAATGGTTAATGTTACATAGTTCACTTATTAGACTATCAAATTAGTCATGATTGGGCAATAAATATCTGTAGATGCTACACTTTGTTTGTGTTATAATTTCTCGTCATTCTTTCGCTTGACATAAACATTGGAAAAGGAATGTGTTCGCATGGGAATATCTGTTTTGCTATATTTTTAAATTACCTTTAAAATCTATAAAAACCATATACTTAATACGAAAATTGATGTTCATGTCGATAACCGGCTTTGTAAATTGGAGTTAAATTTAAGAAAATGTCCAACGTTTTCGCAATAATATTAGTTTGGAATCGTGCTGATTAAAATCCGCCAGGCTGTTTCTTCGTAATTAGTTATTACAAGAAAAGAGTGCGCGTAAGTTCACACGTGATTGAAGTCAAACTTTTTTGCTATTGTACGAAATGGCATTTAAGTTAAAAATAATACATCATATAACAACTTTGAATAATGTTTATTAGTAATATAGTGACACTCGTGATGCACACATTTATTAGTGTCAACCATTATACATATTTATATAATAATAAATTACAAATTATATATTTATAATAACAATAAAAATATTTATAATATTCGAAAACAATAATGTAATTAAAGTCATACTTCAGATATGACATGATCGGTCATTGTTTTTAGCATTTAGTACTTGAACCTTTATTACAGACATGAAGTAATTGCTGATTAATAAATTTTATAATATTCGTTCACACAGTGTATTATGTTAAACAACACTCAAAGAAATATTGTTTTCACAATTTTACTTATCATGTAATTGTGTTTGAAGAACTTTATGCAATTAAAATTAACATTCATTCATCGATTGCTTGTATTTTTTGTTTTACTTTTGCGCTGGCGATACAATCTCATTCTTTGAGCAGCTGTAATATCTGTATTGCCTATAAGATTTTCTATTTTAATAACTTCAAAGATCTATAGAAACTACGATTTATACAAACTATGATTTAGGCATTTTTCATTTAATTCAAAATTTGTATTACGATGTAACTTTAAAATCTAATGACATTTCGATCTACACGTTCATGTACACGGGTACGCATACAAGGAAAGATCTTTTTTCACTCGATATGACGACTAATCACAATCGACCCGAATAGAAATAATCTTATCGTGAGCGAATGATAAACAGTTAGGCTCAACTCACTTCCATTGAATTTTCACAGATTTACTAGTCGCGCCTAAAGTTTTACTTCAAAAATTTTGATTATACATTGTATGAATAAATTATCACAATATTGAATAATGGTCTACGTCAAAATTGTATGTTGTGTGTTGAAAAATGTTACGTGCATCTAGTCTAGTTTAGTAAAACAAGCAATAGAAATTGATAAATATATAACACTTTCGTTTGTACAAAAGTTGTTGAAAACAACATATATTAATAACTTTATCTTGCTATTTGACAAATATTTGTTTTTAATTCTTAAAACCAAGTAGGATAAGATGTGGCCCAAATCCAATCTGACTTTTGACAATTATACTGTGAAAATCAAATCAACTACATGAATATAAATAACACATATCAAGCAAACAAACTATTTAACTTTATTCAGTAAAATTTCCAGGTAATTAATTCTTGTAGAACTATGTTTGTTTTGCTATTTTTCAATAATTTGTTACCTTGTCTTTCTTACCACATAGGCGGGGTGAAATAGTGTAAGAAAGTCAGAGGCCAAACAGATCCAATGTTTTAGAATGAATTTTATGAAATAATAATTTTATTAGCACATTTCTTACAAAGAAAGCACTGTATATAACCTTGATCTAGTATTTATCAGCAGTATTAGAATAACTATTAATTTAATAAATTTCCTGTAAAAATGCTTTATTTAACTTCATTTACTTATTTATTTACTATTTTTCATTGTTTACACCTTCGTTAAGGTAAAATTTCAGTGTATCCTTTTTACTACGCCCATGTGTGTGCTTTTTTAGAGATTCTATGAAAACATTTGTTGAACCTAACTTATAAATAACTAGTGGGGCGCATGGCATCGTGCCTGATGGCAAATTGCTGGAACTTCCCGTATCAAAAATTATTTTTTTTAAGAGATTAATATTTTTGAAAAAGCTTACTCTGAAAAAATTAGATTTTTGAGAAACCATAAATTTTTGACAAAAATTTACTTTTTTTGAAAAAAAGACTTTTTAAAGAAAAATTTATTTTGAAATATTTTGGAAATTCTGAACTTTTTTGCAAAGCAATCATATAGCTTTAACTAGAGACGAAATATCGAAATAGAGACGAAATATCGAAGCGCGTAAGCGCCGCGTCGCCGTCTAACGGATAAACATTGGGTTAGTTTATACTTATTGTTAAAATCTCTGTTCGAGCCTCACAAATTTTATTTATCCATCTTCCTCTACCTATATACTGAACTCCCTCTAATCTGTAATAAAATAATTTCCTACCCTACTCTAGGTACTAAGATAGTTATAAAAAATTATCCATTCTGTACGTATCTCTTGACCCGATAACATCTAATACAACTTACTAAAATTAAATACATTACATTTCTACAAACAAATCCTGAATTAGTTATTATTTTTCACTCAGTTATTTAAAAGGTCTGATATAGCCTTTTTTGTATCAAACTATATCTAATGTCCGTGTGTAGTGAAGTTAATTATTGTTAATAAACATTGCGCCGGGCGCTTACATTTTTTGGTCCAATTCGAGCCGGATTTGACCTCCAGTGTTAAACTTAAACCTATATTAACTAATATAAACTAAAAAGTGCACAGTGATTTCCAACACAGCGTAATCCACTGGAGCCACTAATCTAACCTACAAAGTGCACAGTGATTATTAACAGCGTAATCCACTGGAGCCACAAATCTAACCTACAAAGTGCACAGTGATTATTAACAGCGTAATCCACTGGAGCCACTAATCTAACCTACAAAGTGCACAGTGATTATTAACAGCGTAATCCACTGGAGCCACTAATCTAACCTACAACCCAGACAACACAAGACATCCTGGAAAACGTCCACAGGATATCCACGCGCGGACATTCATTGTCCCTGCGATAGCCTTACGGATATCCTGCTTATCCTGACCTTATCCGAAACATGTTAATATGTCGCACCTATGGGACGTTCTGTAGGATATCCCGCGCGGGATATTCCGGACATAAACCGGACATGAATAGGATATAATTATGGAATTGTTTTTTACTTTTTAGATGAAAAATAAATTTGGATTAAAAATAAAATAAAAGAACACAATTTCACAAAGTAAACTTTTATTACAAAATAACAAAATCCTTAGATAATTTTATAACAAAATTTAATATATACAACTTTAATTCAAAATAACTTATTTTACAATATTAAAAATATAATTAATTCGGCATTCAATCCTAGTTTATGGTTGATTTTCTCTCCTGAAATAGAAAACAAATGAATATATGCATATATATATATGAGTAAGTTCTTTAAGAGCGATACAACAATCAAAATAGACAGAGATTTATAAAATAATCTCTAATTCCAAATATATCGACACAATTTGATGTCATTACGAGTGAATATTAAACTTGGTTTTTTACATCTAAAAATGTGTACACAGCACAAATTTTGCACTAACATTGATACAACTAACCAGTCAATAATCATGATTTTTTTTGTAAATAGGAAAAACATATAGTACACATCTCACAAAAATACCTTGTTATAATATTTATTGGCACGTCGCAGCCAGCTTTTTGCAGCCTCTGAAACAGTAAACTATGTCTCATGCGGCAAATTTTTCAAAGCAATTCCTGGAATTAATTATATATTAGTTTAATTCATAATTTACAACACATCATAAGTATAAGATATATAAATTACCTGTGACGACATCGCAAGGCACTAGATCACAAAATTTATTTTTGCCCTTTCCTCATCCCTAGCAAAATTTTTTGGCCAAACCATCATCAAAAATGGATTTTCATAGCTGGACTCTGATGGCTAAATACAGAATCTAAAGAGAAAGTTTGTTTAGTATATGATAAAGTTAACAAATAAAAATAAATCTATATAAACTTTTGATTACCAATTGTGTTTTGATATCTTTGCTCAGAAATATAGCCTCCACAAGTTGAAGCTCCTCCAACAAACATAGTGGAGAGCATTTCTTCTTTGTCAATCCTCTTTCAAACACAGCATTTGATACAAAATTAGGCATGGTTGCTGGATAAGCTGGCAGGGTAGAAATGTCAGCATTAAATTGAAAATTCTATTTGTACTAGTAACATAGTATTTCAAATAACAGTATACAGAAAGCTTTAATTACCATCGTTTATATCTGCCCCCTTTTCAATATGTTGGCTGCAATATTTATAACACACGCGCACATATAATTATATAGGCCACATAAAATTTCCACTATTATTACTCAATTTTTGAGTATTTTGATAAATAATATTAATTATTTATAACACACGCTCATATAATTATATAAAACAAATAAAATTTTCACTATTATTACTCAATTACTCAAAAACTATGATAATTCGACATATGTGTCTGTTTGATGACGCTAACCGGCTAACCTTAAAAGGCGCAAAACCGACGCGACGAAAGAGAAAGGGACAAACATATACGTTTAGAGGTCTCAAGCCGTGCGCGTATGAGACCGACATGTTCCTGAACCGTGGCGTTTATACCTGCTCGAGTCCTTTGGTTTTGAGACGTCCCGTTGCATATTCATAGGATATTCATAGGATATCGCGATATTAGGAGATTGTGAGGACAAGTGGGACATTCCCTGGCATGTCTTGTGCTGTCTGGGAAAGTGCACAGTGATTATTAACAGCGTAATCCACTGGAGCCACTAATCTAACCTACAAAGTGCACAGTGATTATTAACAGCGTAATCCACTGGAGCCACTAATCTAACCTACAAAGTGTACAGTGATTATTAACAGCGTAATCCACTGGAGCCACTAATCTAACCTACAAAGTGCACAGTGATTATTAACAGCGTAATCCACTGGAGCCACTAATCTAACCTACAAAGTGTACAGTGATTATTAACAGCGTAATCCACTGGAGCCACTAATCTAACCTACAAAGTGCACAGTGATTATTAACAGCGTAATCCACTGGAGCCACTAATCTAACCTACAAAGTGTACAGTGATTATTAACAGCGTAATCCACTGGAGCCACTAATCTAACCTACAAAGTGCACAGTGATTATTAACAGCGTAATCCACTGGAGCCACTAATCTAACCTACAAAGTGCACAGTGATTATTAACAGCGTAATCCACCGGAGCCACTAAATTTAACCTACAAAGTGTACAGTGATTTCCAACAAAGCGTAATCCACTGGAGCTACTTAATCTAACTAACAAAGCGCGCAGTAATTATTGACAGTGTAATCTACTGGAGCCACAAAAACTATTCATCAGTGTACGTTATTATCAACAGCATAATAACTGCATTCATCAAGAAAATCTACAAAGCGGTCAAGAAGCTACAGAATCACATCAAACAAGGTTAGTCAAAGCAATCCTTCCTAACTTATCCTAAACTCATCCTAATCTCTTACCTATAATTTTGTGTGAATCTACATTAAAATGGATTCATTAAAATCATTACAATCTTTACAAAACGAACTAACATTAATAAAAGCTCGTCTAGCAGAATTTGAACAAAATTGTAACGAAATGTCAAAAATTCCGTGTAGCGAACTAAATGTATTACAGATAAACGGTATTTTGGAAAAAGTGAAACCTATGATAGACACGTTCCAAAATACACTTGTCGAAATAACTACCTTTTTAGACGACGAAGACGAAATTGATCAATTATTAGAAACAGAACTAATTGATTTCGATGACGATCACACTATATGTCTATCAAAATTACATACACTACTTAATAAAGCATCCACTAAATCTGGTTCTACTAGCAGCTTTAGTGATCAAGCAATCAAATCGTCAAACAATATAAAACAACCTCCAATTTCGATCAAATTACCTGAGTTCGATCAAAATATCAATCATTTTCAAAATTTTAATTACCCTAAACCCGAGACAGGGAGCATAACTGAATCTTTACCTGTAATCGACAAAAACTATTCGTTAACGGCGGAATTATTACAAACACAAAACGAAAATACAACTGACATTCCGGACAATTCATTTAACGCAAATATTTTAAAAACTCCAAAATTTGAAAAATTACCAGACTCTACATTTAAGAAAAGTAATAAAGCAAACATTGTAATCGTCAACGACACCTTTAATAATAAAAACATAAAATTACATAACAATAAACCTGTTTTGCATATTACTCAATTTGGCTTAAACGGGAACACGCATCCCGAGAGTTTTACACTTTATAATTCTACCTCAAACCTGGAAAACCAGGTACTAGCCGAAAAACAAAATCTCACCTCAAACACTACGAGAATTACCTGGCGATTCGGTATAAACATTCCTTTCGACAACAATAAAAATCTGGCACGTAATAAACATACGAGGTGTGTTCAAAAAGTACCCGGAATTACTAATAATTAAATTTCGCGGGTCTGGAGTGTCTGATTGTCAATTTTTTTTTTATTGTGTTGGTATACATGCCCCTAAAGTATGATGAAATTTTCAGCTATATTCACTGTTTACTTTGTCTGTGGTAGTCGCTAAGATTCGACGTGTTTTTCTGAGCTCGGCGATTTTTACAATGGAAGAATTGAAAAGTCAAAGAATTTGTATTAAATTTTGCGTAAAAAATGAAATAAAGTGTTGCAAAGTGCAAAAATTCACCAGATATGGCTCCGTGTGACTTTTTCCTATTCCCAAAGTTGAAGAGACCCATGAAAGGACGGCGGTTTTCCTCGATTGAAGAAAATCGCTGAGAGTGCTCAAGGACATATCAAAAAGTGAATATCAAGGGTGCTTCGAAAATTGGAAAAAACGCTGGCATAAGTGTATTATATCTGGGGGGGACTACTTTGAAGGGGACCACATTAATGTAGACGAATAAATAAATATTTTTTTGAAAAAACGAAAATTCCGGGTACTTTTTGAACAGACCTCGTATTATGTTAAAGAGATTTGAATATTTTAAATACTACTTACGATCCAACAATAAATTATCTAAAGAATATTACATGTTTACCGAGGCAAATGAAATACTTTCATTACTAACAACTAAACAAAATTTAACAAAGCTTTTAACGAATGACAAATTAAATCTATATGATTTCAAAACTAATCATTTTAAACTGTTAGAAAAACCTTATCTTTATTTTGGCAAACTAACTGCTAAAACTTTAGATATATTTTGTAATTTACTAGATAGTTTTAGATTCAATAAGAGCGTTTTAGCTAATAACGCTATAAATAAAACTATTATTAAAATACTTATTTTGGAAGCTACAGCTCCAATATGTTATAAATTATTAACAACTCAACAATTACTACACGAATTTTCCGACGCGACAAAATGGGCATACGGAACTTTTACCCATTTATGCTCTACCGGGAAAATTTCTAATACTAAACTATATTTAACTACATCGAAACCTATAGTAATGACTTTAAAAAATATAACACTTCAACGACTTGAACTTTTAACAAATCTTATGCAGAAAAAAACCGCACATTAAACTTTACATTTGATAAGAAATTTTATTTGAATAACTATACGGTTACTTTATTTCTTATAAAAACTCGATCATACAAGCGGAAAGCCTTAGTAACTGATAGAGTAGACGAAATAGAAACAAATTGTGATATAAACATTTTGGCTTCTAATACTGCAGTTAATCTAAACTTACGATTTCCATTGCGGTTACGAAATTCTTTCGATACAAACGACTGTTTGAATTTTAAAATACTAATAACAAAAATGGATTCTGAAGCTATTGAACTTGTTTCAAACAATACCTTTATTATCTTGATTGATTGTTGTATCACTAAAGCTCTTCATATTGAACAGACTTTTAATTTGACTGCGAAATACTTTGTGGCCACACGGAAATGGTCCATTATGCAAAGTTGCAAAATTTACAAAATATATTCAAAAAACTGTTCAAATTTTGTTGACGTAGCATCAAACTTAAAACGATTTCATATGATACTACAACATAAATCAATTAACACAAGGGCAACAAATAATTTAGCAATTAAACTTTTAATAAATTATATCATATCAAAGACCCTTCATTTCGAAACTATCGATTTATTATCTATTTATCTATTATATCTCATAAAGCACGTTAAAATGAGATATCGGAAACACTTACATAACATACCAACATTCTTATGAATAATTTTACTTAAACACATTTTAACGCAGATTGACAAAATTCTAAACCTGAATCTCCTTTGATTCCAATCCTAATTACTAATCCTTAACAATTCACTTTCCAATTGGAAATTCTTTAACCTTTATACCTAACCCACTATTGCTTAAAAATACCTGTCAAGAGACTATTCCGGATCCACAAATGCAGGGATCTACCTTTTGGAAGCATGCGAGAAGATCAAAATTGCATACGCAATTATTATATCTAATTGGAATCTTTCAACCCTTGAACTGAACCGAGACGCGTTCCAGCATATCATCCAGGGGAAGGAAGGTACTGTGCGTGTTGTGACCAATAAAACAAACAATAGTGTGGTGAATTGTGCAACAACAAAACTTTGTGTACTAATAACTAACAGGGATATATAACATATCATACAAATCAATGCTTAAACTATTTTATCTTGAGACTTTAAACACCAAACCTGTGAGTGTTACCAATAGACATTATAATCAATAGTGAACTCATAAACTGTATTATCACAAGACTTTAATCAATACTAGAATTTAAGTGATAATAAAAAAATAATAATTTTTACATATTATTATAACTAATTAATCTTAATCATTCCTATACATTTATATTGTAACTTTACTATTATATATAACACCATAACTATATGAAGCAATGTTGAAAAATCATGTAAATTAATTTCCCATTGTTTTTTCAAATCGGGCCGGCATGTTCGAGCCTCACAAATTTTATTTATCCATCTTCCTCTACCTATATACTGAACTCCCTCTAATCTGTAATAAAATAATTTCCTACCCTACTCTAGGTACTAAGATAGTTATAAAAAATTATCCATTCTGTACGCATAACTTGAACCGTGAACATCAAACAAATAAATACTATTAATAACTAACTAATTTAACTTACATATTTTTAAAGGTCTGATATAGCCATTCTAATGATAAATTATATCTGGTCCTTCGAGGTAATTAAGTGTCCGTGTGTAGTGATTTTTTAATTGACTTTTTTAATAAACATTGCGCCGGGCGCTTACAATCTCTATAAAATATCTGATAATTTGATGTGCATATGTCTAATGATCATTTTTGACCGCCAAATGGATTTTTTTTTTTACTTTTTTTACTAGATCTTCGAAACCGCTGCCTTTTTGAGAATTTGATCAAAGCTTTATCTTATTAATACAAGTAAAATGTTTTTTGAATTATTCAAATCGGACGCTCCGTTCTCTTAAAAACTGAGTTACCTTTTTTGGCACTTTTTGCCCCATATCTTCGAAATGGATAGACCTGCCTTCGCCTAAAACAAATCAGCACGTCTCCTTATCAGTACGAATCGAATGTTTTTCGAATGATACAAATCGTTTCATCCGTGTTCCCGAAATCGTCGACGAAAATTTGTATCCGCACACACACACACATACACACACATACACACACACACATACATTCATTTTTTCTAAGGTGTATCAAAATGTTCAGAAGGCTTTGAAACGTGAAGATATATAAAAATTTTCATTTTCGTTTTTTTGCGATTACTATAATTGGGCCTACGGGAAGTTAACAATACATCGCATAAAACAATTAAAGAACGTATACTTAAATGTTATATTCTATTAATTGTATAGAAAAATATTTATGCTCATTTAGTTATTATATACGTATGTATTTTATGGAACAATCTAGATTCCTCTAGCGGATTGATCTAACGTACTTCTCTTTAATCAACTAATCGCTTCAGAGCAGATGCGCCCGTAGTGGGATTATTCAGTGGCGGTTGAATTGCTTCAATTCGAAATTAAGTCGGACGATTTATTCTTTTGTAATTGAACCATTCAGATAAGTAATTAATTGATATAGGCATCTCATCATGATGAATTTTATTGATGCATTTAATATGAAAATTGTTTCAATCATAATGAAATAAAGAGCGGCTAGTACGTCTCCTACTGCCACACGGACTTTGTTTCACAATTAAAAAGTGATTATAAAAATGTAAACAAAATAAATTAATACACAATAGTATGAACTTTCAAATGATTCTTGTGTGATATTTTGTCATAAGAGATTTTGACATAAAAAATATTCAACATAATAAAATCAATGAATATGATAAATATAATGAATATTATGGATATATATGGACAAAATGATACAGTGCTTATTGCTTATTTAAAAATTGGCTAGTTTTCTTAACATTTCCGCGACTGTATAACATGAAGAAAGCCATAACTACAATTGTGTCAGATGTTGAGCGTGATTGCCATAGTATTGTCGCAGTAATCCGTCCAAACGTGTTTTGCGCATTCAAAAGTTTATTTTGAGGATTTTTTTTCTGTTTGTTGTGAATTGTGCCAATGCTAGTGATTTTGATTAATTTTATTGCAATAATCAGGTGTTTGATGAAATTTTGATTAATTATTCATTTTTGTTCAATTTCGGAAAAAGGACATACTTATACAATGGACAAAATGACATAGTACTATTTTGCAAGCTTTACAAGGCCAAAATAATTATAACCTATTAGAGGTCATTGGCTTTTAACTTCTATTCCAAATATGCAAGAAATAATTGCTAAAACAGAATAAAAATCCACTGATAATAAGAAGAGACATGCATTTGTTGCAAAACTCTCTATTAGAGAAATTATATCAAATCTTTGAATAAAAGCTTACAAAAAGATTAGTAATTAAGTTTGATAATTAGATTTAAAACAATGAAAAACGTATTAGGAATAATTTTAATTCCACATAAAAATTAACCATGCTCATGTTTAATCTAAATCCTTTCAACTGTTATTTTGCCATTTTATTTCACTACTTTTCTTTTACCTATGACTCCACTACAATACAAATATTTTACTTCTTATATTATTTATATATAATATGTGGATAAGATTTCTATCATTTATGTATCAAATTATCATATTATTAATCTTATAGTTATTTATTAACTTCCCGTAGGGTAAGTTATAGTAATCGCAAAAAAATCGAAAATGAAAATTTTTATATATCTTTACGTTTCAGAGGTTTCTGAATATTTTGGCATACCTTAGAAAAAATGGATGTATGTGTGTGTGTGTGTGTGTGTGCGTGTGTGTATGTATGTGCGGATACAAATTTTCGTCGACGATTTCGGGAACACGGATCAACCGATTTGAATAATTCAAAAAACATTCGATTCGTATTGATAAGGAGACGTGCTGATTAGTTTTTGGCGAAGGCAGGTCTAGCCGTTCCGGAGATACGGGGCAAAAAGTGCCGAAAACGGTAACTCAGTTTTTAAGAGAACGGAGCGTCCGATTTTAATAATTCAAAAAACATTTTACTTGTATTGACAAGATAAAGAATTGATCAAATTTTCATAAAGGCAGGTCTAGCGGTTTCGGAGATATAACGAAAAAAGTAAAAAAAATGCCATTTGGCGGTCAAAAATGATCATTAGACATATGCACATCAAATTTTCAGATATTTTATAGAGATTTTAACAATAAGTATAAATTTTGTTTATTTTTCTATGGGTTCCGTATCAATGTTTACCCGTTAGACAGCGACGCCGCGCTTACGCGCCTTATATTTCGTCTCTATGCAGTTAAAGCAGTACGATTGCTCTGAAAAACAAGTTCCGATCTTCCAAAATATGTCAAAATAAAGAACATTTAAAAAAAAAATTTAAAAAAAAAATTTTTTTTTTTTTAATTTTTTTTTCAAAAAAAAGTAATTTTTTTCCAATTTATAGTTTCTCAAAAATCTTATTTTCTCGAAGTAAATTTTTTTCAATTTTTCAATTTTAATCATTTTAAAAAAAATAATAATTTTTGGTACGGGAAGTTCCAGCAATTTGTCTTAAGGCACGATGCCCTAATTGCCTTAAGACAGAATTCCACTTACAGCTAGTTTGCTATTATTTTTAACTTCCCGTAGGGCAAGTTATAGTAATCGCAAAAAAATCGAAAATGAAAATTTTTATATATCTTTACGTTTCAAAGGTTTCTGAACATTTTGGCATACCTTAGAAAAAATGGATGTATGTGTGTGTGTGTGTGTGTTTGTATGTATGTATGTATGTGCGTGTGTGTATGTATGTGCGGATACAAATTTTCGTCGACGATTTCGGGAACACGGATCAACCGATTTGAATAATTCAAAAAACTTTCGATTCGTATTGATAAGGAGACGTGCTGATTAGTTTTTGGCGAAGGCAGGTCTAGCCGTTCCGAAGATACGGGGCAAAAAGTGCCAAAAACGGTAACTCAGTTTTTAAGAGAACGGAGCATCCGATTTGAATAATTCGAAAAACATTTCACTTATATTGACAAGATGAAGAATCGATAAAATTTTCATGAAGGTAGGTCTAGCGGTTTCGGAGATATGGAGGAAAAGTAAAAAAATGAGCCATTTGGCGGTCAAAAATGATCATTAGACATATGCACATCAAATTATCAGATATTTTATAGAGATTTTAACAATAAGTATACATTTTGTTAACATTCCTATGGGTTCCGTACCATTGCTTATGCGTTAGACAGCGACGCGGCGCTTACGCGCTTTATATTTTGTCCCTATGCAGTTAAAGCAGTACGATTGCTGTGAAAAAAAGTTCAGATCTTTTACAATATGTCAAAATAAAGAAAAAAATCATTTTTTAAATTTTAAAAAAATTTCAAAAAAAAGTAATTTTTTGTCCAATCTATAGTTTCTCAAAAATCTTATTTTTTCAAAGTAAATTTTTTTCAAAAATGTTAAACGTTTTTAAAAAAATAATAATTTTTGGTACGTGAAGTTTCAGCAATTTGCCTTAAGGCACGATGCCTTAATTGCCTTAAGACAGAATTCCACTTACAGCTAGTTTTGTTGTTTCAGAAACTACTGGTTGCGTATGACAATTTACTGTAAGAGAAGTTTCTAGTTATATAGGTGAGTAAAAACTTAATAAATAAAATAAACTTAATAAATATTCATATTAAGGGCCACCCTATTTTATATATATATATATATATATATATATATATATATATATATATATATATATATATACTAGCAAGCCCGATGAACTCCGTTTCGCCACAATTTTTTGTTTATTTTATATTTGAAAAGGAAGAATGTGATTTTATTATACAACAGTAATGAATTTCTTTCGATTACAAAAATGAAGTGTTTTTTAGTTGAAATTCTCAAAGTAAATAAAAGTGAATCCGCAAATTATCCGATTTATTGAAGTGCTCTTTGGTAAACCACATTTTTTGTTTTTTGGTCTGACGTTAACACAAACAAAGCGAATGGATTTCCAACTCGTGAACAGGCAACGTATAACTGCCCATGTAAATAACAATGATCTTCTAAATAATCTATTTGAAATTTATCCCGCAAACACTAAGCGATTGGCCTTGTTATCGCGAACGCATGGCGAACTGGAAATTGCAATCGTTTGGTATGTCACCAAATCGCCAGCAATTTTTGATTGAATGGTGAAATTCAGTGCGTGTACATCATTATTCTTTGCGGCAAGAATTGCTCGTTGACTTAACCAAGCAAAATTCTGATAATTCTCACTAATGTAATTACTCGAATTTTTAATTACGGTGCGTGAAGTTCCAGTAGCTTGCATTAAGGCACGATGCCATGCACAACTAATTTCTTTAGCTATAAACCTTGCGGAGCCCGAGGCTTTTCCAACGAATGCAAAGTTGTCGAAATCGGTTTGTGCGTTCTGGAGTTATATCGTCAGGGAGGAAAACCCGACTTATTTTTATATATAAAAGAAAAAGATAAACTATCTGAAATTATTTAAAACAGTTATTGATTATTTTTATTACTCGAATTTTTAATTACGGTGCGTGAAGTTCCAGCAATTTCCATTAGCGCACGATGCCATGCACCACCAATTTTCTTAACTGTAAACCTTGCGGAGCCCGAGACCCTTCTAACGAATGCAAAATTATCGAAATCGGTTCGTGGGTTCTGGAGTTATTTCGTCAGGGAGAAAAATCCGACCTATTTTTATATATATAGAAGATAATCTATTTGAAATTATTTAAAACAGTTATTGATCATTTTTATTACTCGAATTTTTAATTACGGTGCGTGAAGTTCCAGTAGCTTGCATTAAGGTACGATGCCATGCACAACTAATTTTCTTAGCTATAATCCTTGCGGAGCTCGAGACCTTTCCAACGAATGCAAAATTGTCGAAATCGGTTCGTTCTGGAGTCATTTCTCCAGGAAGGAAAACCCGACTTATTTTTATATATATAGAAGATAATTATATATATATATATATATATAACTTAGGAAGGTTTTTAATATGGATGTTTTCGATTTTTTTTGCAGAGGCACAAATGTTTCCAAATTAATAAAAAATCTCTGAAAGTTTTATGTCTTAATATTAACTTTACGGTAGTCCGCACTACCTACGTTCCTTATTTTATGAAATATATCGAATTTTTATTGTAAATTTGTTGTTTATGATCAAAATAAGCATATACAATAATATTCTCAAAATTTTGATTTCGCTAAGTTATGAAATTAAAAAAAAACAAATGAAATTATTTCCATGTTATTTTTCTAAGAAACTTTGGTTGGAGTGCGAACTATCTTAAAGTTAATATTAAGAGTTAAAACTTTCAGAGTATTTGTTTATCACTCGGGAAGCATTTGAGCCCCTGGGAGCAAAAACAATTTGAAAATATCCATATTAAGTACCACCCTATATATATATATATATATATATATATATATATACAGTAGAACCTTGATTATCCGGACTAATTGTTGTCGATGGGCATCCGGATAATCGAAAATCCGGATAATCCAAATTATGAAGAATAATGTTTTGTTTATCAAAAATAACAAATACATACACAGATATCAACAAAATTCGATGTTTATTAGAAAATTAACACTTACATATTTCTTACAATTACATTACATTATACATATTATATTAATCATGAGGTAAAATATTGAAGTGGTACGTAAAGTATCAATGAAGAAGAAAAGTTGCTTACGAATAATTTGTTGATCGTTTTTGTAAAAACCAACAATATAAAGCTTTTTCTAAGACATAATTTTTCGGTCTCTTCAACATTTTCCGATTTTCACTCGCCTCTTCACCATCTAACTTGCAAGTGTACGAAAAGACAAAATTGAATCGGCAATCTTTTTGATATCGCTTATAGTGGATGTTCCAGTGGACCATACCTATCAGCTAATTTACGGCCGGTTTCGCTTTTTTTAATGATTCTATAATATTTATATTAGCTTTAAGGGATAACACCACCATTTAAAAGTGTATATACGCACGTCAGAACACACTAGTAAAATTGCAAACGAACTACATAAAGCGAAAAGGCGCGGGCGGAATATGCAAGTTCCGACGCGATTATGTCCGGATAATCGCGAGTCCGTATAACCGAGGTCCGGATAATCGAGGTTCTACTGTATATATATATATATTTACATATGATATATCAGCACGTAAATATACATTGTAAAATGATGTGTTGCACTTATGCATTTAATAATTTGCACCTACATTTAAAATATATGATTTACTCAAAAGTTTGTATATTCCGGTGTGCGAAATAAAATCGTTTACTTTATATAATAAATTCTAAAATAATCATATAATTCATGCTTATTATTTAATATCTATAAATACGCAAAGCACAAAATCCTGTATCTCCCCATATAAACCCACGAAGCGCGTATTAACATGTTAGCACGCGTCATGATTTACGTTCTCGGCCATTCTATTCGAAAAGCTGGGAAAGGATATATAGAATATTATTGGGATTACACCGAAATTAGTTCAAAATACGTCCATAGGAAAAGACTGGTAAACGTGCATAGGTAAAGACTAGTAAACATTTATATATTACTTATTGACAACTTTACACAGACATATTTGTCTTGCGTTTGATATTTTATTTTAATGGTAAGCACCGCATACACCCCACATTACATTTTTAAGAATCCCAATATTGAAATGTCGATAGCTCTTAATTACATATTTAATTCTGTTTCAGTTTTCTGACATTATAACCTTAGTATTACAATTCGTATTAGACGGATAATCGTGGATAATAGTAAGGGAGACTGGGTACGGTTGTGCCAATTTCTTTTAGATCAGCAATAATTTCGCCAATTTACTAATTAACTGGTAAATAATAAATTTAATGGCAATTCGAACATGTGTCTAAATAGAACTACTCCGTAAATACGATGGATTAGTTATCAAATCAAATTATAAAAGGGCGACTGTCACAACCAACTATCATTTTTTTTTTTTTTTTTTTTTTTTTTTTGTTACAATTTATTTTTGTTAATCAAGACTTTAATGTCTTATTTACAAAATTGATATGAGCAAAAAAAAAAAAATACAAAAAAACAAAAAATGCAATACATTGAATATAAAATGAAAAAAGTTGAAATAAAAATTAAATTAAAACAGTAATACAAAAATAATAACATAAATGAACGATGACGTGATGATGTATGCCGCGTACTACGTCAGGACGCGTGCAGACATTGGGCTAGGTGTTTGGTAGATCGGAAGGCCATTTCTTGCTCAATCTTCTTATCGGTCTCTGAATCGCTTGAATTGTAGGATTTGTATGCTGGATTAATTTGTTGTTAAAAGATGAACTTCTAATCTTGATCATTTCGTTGACTGTTGAGATTTTCAAATCCTTATGTAGACAAAAATTCGAAATATACCAAGGCGCATTAGTAAGGATACGCAGAATTTTATTCTGGCACCTTTGAATGATGTTTATGTTAGATTTGCAAGAGCAACCCCATAGTTCGATTCCATAAGTCCAAATGGGCACTATGATAGTTTTATACAAAAGTACCTTGTTATCGAGAGAGATTTCAGATTTCCTCCCAAAAAGCCAGTAAAAATCTTTTATTTTCAGTTGGATTTGTTTCTTTTTATATTCAATGTGCGTTCTCCATGTCAATTTCGAATCAATGTGCATGCCTAAATATTTAACAGAATTGCATAGTGGAATTATTGAATTGTTCATGATGATAGGTGGACTGTTGTGATGTTTTAGAGAAACAATTATGTGCTGAGATTTTTCGATATTGATTTTGATATTCCAATCTAAAAACCATTTTTCGAGACTAGATAAATAATTTTGTAGCTGACAAGTTGCTGTTCTAATATCGGAATTGCATGAAATAATTGCTATGTCATCGGCGTAAGTGCATATGGTTAGAAGATCATCTGTGGGCATATCGTTTGTGAAAAGAAGATAAAGTATAGGGCTTAGCACACTGCCCTGTGGTACCCCGCATTCTATATTTCTGATGCTCGAAGTCACATCTTTAATTTTGATTCTAAATTTTCTATTAAGCAAGTATGAGCTTAAGATGTTGAAGTAGTTTGGAAAAGTTGTTTTGATTTTATATAGGAGTCCTGAGTGCCAAACCTTATCGAAAGCCTGACTGACATCTAAGAATACGGCTACACGTTATTATCAACAGCATAATAACTGCATTCATCAAGAAAATTTACGAAGCGGTCAAGAAGCTACAGAATCACATCAAACAAGGTTAGTCAAAGCAATCCTTTCTAACTTATCCTAAACTCATCCTAATCTTTTACCTATATCTATACTTAACCATCTCTAGAATTTTGTGTGAATCTACATTAAAATGGATTCATTAAAATCATTACAATCTTTACAAAACGAACTAACATTAATAAAAGCTCGTCTAGCAGAATTTGAACAAACTTGTAACGAAATGTCAAAAATTCCGTGTAGCGAACTAAATGTATTACAGATAAACGGTATTTTGGAAAAAGTGAAACCTATGATAGACACGTTCCAAAATACACTTGTCAAAATAACTACCTTTTTAGACGACGAAGACGAAATTGATCAATTATTAGAAACAGAACTACTTGATTTCGATGACGATCATACTAGATGTTTATCAAAATTACGTAAACTACTTAATAAAGCATCTACTAAATCTGGTTCTACTAGCAGCTTTAGTGATCAAACAATCATATCGTCAAACAATATAAAACAACCTCCAATTTCGATCAAATTACCTGAGTTTGATCAAAATATCAATCATTTCCAAAATTTTAATTACCCTAAACCCGAGGCAGGGAGCATAACTGAATCTTTACCTGTACTCGACAAAAACTGTTCCTTCGCGACGGAATTATCAGAAACACGAAACGAAAATAATAAAACTACGTATAACATTCCGACAAATTCTTTTAACGCAAACATTTTAAACATTCCAAAATTTGAAAAATTACCAGACTCAACATGTAATAAAGCAAATTTTGTAATCCATAACGACACCTTTTACAATAAAAACATAAAATTAGGTAACAATAAACCTGATTCGCATATTACTCAATTCGGCTTAAACGGGAACACGCATCTCGAGTCTTTCACACTTTATAATTTTACCTTAAACCTGGAAAACCAGGTACTAACCGGGAAACAAAATCTCACCCCTAATACTACGAGAATTACCTGGCGATTTGGTATAAAAATTCCTTTTGCCAACAATAAAAATCTGGCACGTAATAAACATATTGAATACTACATGCGATCAAACGACAAATTATATAAAGAATATTACCTCATTACCGATGCAAATAAAATACTTTCATTACTAACAACTAAACAAAATTTAACGAAACTTTTAGTGAATGACAAACTAAATCTATATGATTTCAAAACTAATCATTTTAAACTTTTAGAAAACCCTTATCTTTATTTTGACAAACTAACTGCTCAAACTTTAGATATATTTTGTAATAGTTTTAGATTCAATAATATAGTTTCAGCTAATAACGCTATAAATGAAGCTATTATTAAAATACTTATTTCGGAAGCTGCAGCTCCAATATGTTATAAATTATTAACAACTCAACAATTACTACACGAATTTTCCGACGCGTCAAAATGGGCATACGGAACTTTTACCTATTTATGCTCTACCGGAAAAAATTCTAATACTAAAATATATTTAACTACATCGAAACCTAAAGCAATGGCTTTAAAAAATATAACACTTCAACGACATAAACTTTTAGCAAATCTTATACAAAAAGAAAAACGCGCATTAAACTTTACATTTGATAAGAAATTTTATTTGAATAACTATACGGTTACTTTATTTCTTATAAAACCTCTATCATACAAGCGGAAAGCCTTGGTAACTGATAGAGTAGACGAAATAGAAACAAATTGTGATATAAACATTTTGGCTTCTAATACTGCAGTTAATCTAAACTTACGATTTCCATTGTGGTTACGAAAAACTTTCGATACAAACATCTTTTTAACTTTTAAAATTCCAATAACAAAAATGGAATGTGAACCTATTAAACTTGCTTCAAACAATACTTTTACTATCTTGATTGATTGTTGTATCACTAAAGCTCTTCATATTGAACAGACTTTTAATTTGACTGCGAAATGCTTTGTGGCCACACGGAAATGGTTCATTACGCAAAGTTGCAAAATTTACAAAATGAATTCAGAAGACAGTTCAAATTTTGTTAACGCAGCACCAAACTTAAAACGATTTCATATGATACTACAACATAAATCAATTAACACAAGGGTAACAAATAATTTAGCAATTAAACTTTTAATAAATTATATCATATCAAAGACCCTTCATTTCGAAACTATCGATTCACTATCTATTCATCTGTTAAATCTTATAAAGCGCGTTAAAATGAGATATCGGAAACATTTATTTAATTTACAAACATTCTTATGAACAATTTTACTTAAACACATTTTAACGCAGATTGACAAAATTCTAAACCTGAAACTCCTTTGATTCCAATCCTAATTACTAATTCTTAACAATTCACGATCCAATTGGAAATTCTTTAACCTTTATACCTAACCCACTATTGCTTAAAATACCTGTCAAGAGACACTTCCGGATCCACGACTGCAGGGATCATCAACCTTTTGGAAGCATGCAACGAGATCATGATTGCATATGCAATTATTATATCTAATTAGAATCTTTCAACCCTTGAACTGGCACTTGAGACGCGTTCCAGCAAACTATGCAGGGGAAGGAAGGTACTGTGTGTGTTGTGACCAATACAACAAACAATAGTGTGGTGAATTGTTCAACAACAAAACTTCGTGTACTAATAACTAACAGGGATATATACCATATCATACAAATCAATGCATAAACTATTTTATCTTGAGACTTTAAACACCAAACCTGTGAGTGTTACCAATAGACATTATAATCAATCGTGAATTTATAAACTGTGTTATCACAAGACTTTAATCATTACTAGAATTTAAGTGATAACAAAATCAATCATTTTTACATATTATTATAACTAATTAATCTTTATACATTTATATTGTAGCTTTACTATAACACCATAACTATATGAAGCAATGTTGAAAAATCATGTAAATTAATTTCCCATTGTTTTTTCAAATCGGGCCGGCATCTTCGAGCCTCACAAATTTTATTTATCCATCTCCCTCTACCTATATACTGAACTCCCTCTAATCTGTAATAAAATAATTTCCTACCCTACTCTAGGTACTAAGATAGTTATAAGAAATTATCCATTCTGTACGCATAACTTGAACCATGAGCATCATACAAATAAATACTATTATTAACTAACCAACTTATCTAACTTACATATTTTTAAAGGTCTGATATAGCCATTCTAATGATAAATTATATCTGGTCCTTCGAGGTAATTAAGTGTCTGTGCGTAGTGATTTTTAATTGACTTTTTTAATAAACATTGCGTCGGGCGCTTACAACTATAACTTGCCCTACGGGAAGTTAAAAAGCGATAGCGATATAACACCAAAATGGTTTTTAACGACTTTTATTGTCAGAAATATATAATACAACATAACATAACCATTTAAGCAGAGCTTATGAACATAATATAACAAAACATATTTTTTTAAATATTCCTTTCTCTTTCGTATTTCGTTTTAGTTAAGTTAGATTTTTCTCTCTGTTTAATCTTCAGCCGAAAAGGACAAGACCCACAGTCATTATGTCACAACCGTACCCAACGTGTACACTTCTGAAAAAAATCATGGTTATTATAAGCTAAATTATCTACGTAAAAACTAATTGCTTGTACTTAACTACTAATGTTAAACATACAGCACAGTAACAGACAAACTAATCTATCTGTAACAGTATCAAAAGCAATCGTACAAAGAAACTTTTTTTGACTCTTTAAAACCAATGCGGTCTACAGATCATGTTAATGTAAGGCGCTGACTCAATGCAATAATGGAAACTTGTTTGAACAAACGTACTTTATCTTTCGTATAGTTTAGCTATAATGGTGACTATCACTACCGCATCCTGGCACCACAGTATTCAGTTTCCCCTACGCTGTAAGCTTGTAAAGTTTGAAATGTATAAGTCAAAAAATTAATTAAATTTAACATAAATGCATACTAGTTGCTTCACAGGAATTGGAATGTTTCATTCCGGTGAACATTTATTATTTTCACACTATATTTTTTCAATATTTATACACTTTTAATTTATTATTTACTTACAATATTTTCATTAAGACTCAGACGTTTAATGCTACTGATAAGATGTTGCAATATTATAAATACTGCATAAAATACTTGCGATATTTTATGCGATCATTATTTTTTATCCACGTTCCTAATTAACTTTCCGTAGGGTGAGTTATAGTAATTATCCAAAAATCCAAAATGAAAATGTTTGCATATCTTCACGTTTCAGAGGTTTCTGAACATTTTGGCATACCTTAAAAAAGTGGATGTGTGTATGTGTTTCGTGTGGATACAAATTTTCGTCCAAGATTTCTGGCGCACGGTTTAACCGATTTGTAATATTCAAAAAAACTTTTGATTCTTACTAATAAGGAGAAGTGCTGATTAGTTTTTGGTAAAGATAGGATCAGCCGTTTCGGAGATATGGTACAAAGAGTGCAGAAGATTAAATTTTTGAGGAAACAGAACATCCAATTTTAATGATTCAAATAACATTTAAATTGTGATAATGGGAAGAAGTGGTGATATGTTTTTGGTAAAGACAGGACCAGTATTTTGATTGAATGGTGAAATTCAGTGCGTGTACATCATTATTCTTTGCGGCAAGAATTGCTCGTTGACTTAACCAAGCAAAATTCTGATAATTCTCACTAATGTAATTACTCGAATTTTTAATTACGGTGCGTGAAGTTCCAGTAGCTTGCATTAAGGCACGATGCCATGCACAACTAATTTCTTTAGCTATAAACCTTGCGGAGCCCGAGGCTTTTCCAACGAATGCAAAATTGTCGAAATCGGTTTGTGCGTTCTGGAGTTATATCGTCAGGGAGGAAAACCCGACTTATTTTTATATATAAAAGAAAAAGATAAACTATCTGAAATTATTTAAAACAGTTATTGATTATTTTTATTACTCGAATTTTTAATTACGGTGCGTGAAGTTCCAGCAATTTCCATTAGCGCACGATGCCATGCACCACTAATTTTCTTAACTGTAAACCTTGCGGAGCCCGAGACCCTTCTAACGAATGCAAAATTATCGAAATCGGTTCGTGGGTTCTGGAGTTATTTCGTCAGGGAGAAAAATCCGACCTATTTTTATATATATAGAAGATAATCTATTTGAAATTATTTAAAACAGTTATTGATCATTTTTATTACTCGAATTTTTAATTACGGTGCGTGAAGTTCCAGTAGCTTGCATTAAGGTACGATGCCATGCACAACTAATTTTCTTAGCTATAATCCTTGCGGAGCTCGAGACCTTTCCAACGAATGCAAAATTGTCGAAATCGGTTCGTTCTGGAGTCATTTCTCCAGGAAGGAAAACCCGACTTATTTTTATATATATAGAAGATAATTATATATATATATATATATATAACTTAGGAAGGTTTTTAATATGGATGTTTTCGATTTTTTTTGCAGAGGCACAAATGTTTCCAAATTAATAAAAAATCTCTGAAAGTTTTATGTCTTAATATTAACTTTACGGTAGTCCGCACTACCTACGTTCCTTATTTTATGAAATATATCGAATTTTTATTGTAAATTTGTTGTTTATGATCAAAATAAGCATATACAATAATATTCTCAAAATTTTGATTTCGCTAAGTTATGAAATTAAAAAAAAACAAATGAAATTATTTCCATGTTATTTTTCTAAGAAACTTTGGTTGGAGTGCGAACTATCTTAAAGTTAATATTAAGAGTTAAAACTTTCAGAGTATTTGTTTATCACTCGGGAAGCATTTGAGCCCCTGGGAGCAAAAACAATTTGAAAATATCCATATTAAGTACCACCCTATATATATATATATATATATATATATATATATATATATATATATATATACAGTAGAACCTTGATTATCCGGACTAATTGTTGTCGATGGGCATCCGGATAATCGAAAATCCGGATAATCCAAATTATGAAGAATAATGTTTTGTTTATCAAAAATAACAAATACATACACAGATATCAACAAAATTCGATGTTTATTAGAAAATTAACACTTACATATTTCTTACAATTACATTACATTATACATATTATATTAATCATGAGGTAAAATATTGAAGTGGTACGTAAAGTATCAATGAAGAAGAAAAGTTGCTTACGAATAATTTGTTGATCGTTTTGTAAAAACCAACAATATAAAGCTTTTTCTAAGACATAATTTTTCGGTCTCTTCAACATTTTCCGATTTTCACTCGCCTCTTCACCATCTAACTTGCAAGTGTACGAAAAGACAAAATTGAATCGGCAATCTTTTTGATATCGCTTATAGTGGATGTTCCAGTGGACCATACCTATCAGCTAATTTACGGCCGGTTTCGCTTTTTTTAATGATTCTATAATATTTATATTAGCTTTAAGGGATAACACCACCATTTAAAAGTGTATATACGCACGTCAGAACACACTAGTAAAATTGCAAACGAACTACATAAAGCGAAAAGGCGCGGGCGGAATATGCAAGTTCCGACGCGATTATGTCCGGATAATCGCGAGTCCGTATAACCGAGGTCCGGATAATCGAGGTTCTACTGTATATATATATATTTACATATGATATATCAGCACGTAAATATACATTGTAAAATGATGTGTTGCACTTATGCATTTAATAATTTGCACCTACATTTAAAATATATGATTTACTCAAAAGTTTGTATATTCCGGTGTGCGAAATAAAATCGTTTACTTTATATAATAAATTCTAAAATAATCATATAATTCATGCTTATTATTTAATATCTATAAATACGCAAAGCACAAAATCCTGTATCTCCCCATATAAACCCACGAAGCGCGTATTAACATGTTAGCACGCGTCATGATTTACGTTCTCGGCCATTCTATTCGAAAAGCTGGGAAAGGATATATAGAATATTATTGGGATTACACCGAAATTAGTTCAAAATACGTCCATAGGAAAAGACTGGTAAACGTGCATAGGTAAAGACTAGTAAACATTTATATATTACTTATTGACAACTTTACACAGACATATTTGTCTTGCGTTTGATATTTTATTTTAATGGTAAGCACCGCATACACCCCACATTACATTTTTAAGAATCCCAATATTGAAATGTCGATAGCTCTTAATTACATATTTAATTCTGTTTCAGTTTTCTGACATTATAACCTTAGTATTACAATTCGTATTAGACGGATAATCGTGGATAATAGTAAGGGAGACTGGGTACGGTTGTGCCAATTTCTTTTAGATCAGCAATAATTTCGCCAATTTACTAATTAACTGGTAAATAATAAATTTAATGGCAATTCGAACATGTGTCTAAATAGAACTACTCCGTAAATACGATGGATTAGTTATCAAATCAAATTATAAAAGAAAAGGGCGACTGTCACAACCAACTATCATTTTTTTTTTTTTTTTTTTTTTTTTTTACAATTTATTTTTGTTAATCAAGACTTTAATGTCTTATTTACAAAATTGATATGAGCAAAAAAAAAAAAATACAAAAAACAAAAAATGCAATACATTGAATATAAAATGAAAAAAGTTGAAATAAAAATTAAATTAAAACAGTAATACAAAAATAATAACATAAATGAACGATGACGTGATGATGTATGCCGCGTACTACGTCAGGACGCGTGCAGACATTGGGCTAGGTGTTTGGTAGATCGGAAGGCCATTTCTTGCTCAATCTTCTTATCGGTCTCTGAATCGCTTGAATTGTAGGATTTGTATGCTGGATTAATTTGTTGTTAAAAGATGAACTTCTAATCTTGATCATTTCGTTGACTGTTGAGATTTTCAAATCCTTATGTAGACAAAAATTCGAAATATACCAAGGCGCATTAGTAAGGATACGCAGAATTTTATTCTGGCACCTTTGAATGATGTTTATGTTAGATTTGCAAGAGCAACCCCATAGTTCGATTCCATAAGTCCAAATGGGCACTATGATAGTTTTATACAAAAGTACCTTGTTATCGAGAGAGATTTCAGATTTCCTCCCAAAAAGCCAGTAAAAATCTTTTATTTTCAGTTGGATTTGTTTCTTTTTATATTCAATGTGCGTTCTCCATGTCAATTTCGAATCAATGTGCATGCCTAAATATTTAACAGAATTGCATAGTGGAATTATTGAATTGTTCATGATGATAGGTGGACTGTTGTGATGTTTTAGAGAAACAATTATGTGCTGAGATTTTTCGATATTGATTTTGATATTCCAATCTAAAAACCATTTTTCGAGACTAGATAAATAATTTTGTAGCTGACAAGTTGCTGTTCTAATATCGGAATTGCATGAAATAATTGCTATGTCATCGGCGTAAGTGCATATGGTTAGAAGATCATCTGTGGGCATATCGTTTGTGAAAAGAAGATAAAGTATAGGGCTTAGCACACTGCCCTGTGGTACCCCGCATTCTATATTTCTGATGCTCGAAGTCACATCTTTAATTTTGATTCTAAATTTTCTATTAAGCAAGTATGAGCTTAAGATGTTGAAGTAGTTTGGAAAAGTTGTTTTGATTTTATATAGGAGTCCTGAGTGCCAAACCTTATCGAAAGCCTGACTGACATCTAAGAATACGGCTACACTGTGTTCCTTTCTATTCATGGCTTCAAGAATACGAGACACCGTTCTGTTGCATTGTTGAATTGTGAGTGATTTTTTCTGAAGCCAAACTGATGGTGAGGAATCCAACTATCATTCGGATGATCTTCTGACAATCTCTGCAACAAAAGTCTCTCTAAAATTTTCGATAATATCGATAAAAGACTGATAGGACGGTATGAACTAGCAGTGTGATGGTTTTTGTTTGGTTTAGCGATCATAATAATTTCTGCAGTCTTCCACGCTGTGGGCCAATAATTGTATTGAAGTATGGCGTTGAAAATATTTGTTATATATAAGATACCTTTTGTAGGCAATTCTTTTAACATCTTTGGAGTAATTTTATCCATACCCGGCGAAGATCTATTTTTTATCCTTTTTATTTCACATAAGACATCATTTGGTGAAAAATGTCCTAACGGTGTAGAATGTATGGGTTGATTTACGAAATTGTTAATTAAATTATTCTGGGAAATATTTCGAGCGCTAAAAATGCTACTTAGATGATCAGCAAATGCCTCCGCTTTTTCTTCGTTGCTTTTTGCCCAAATGAATCCGTTTTGGTTGGTTATTTTCAGAGGAGGCTTTTGTTGTAGGGGTTTACTTTTATTTCTGATTGGTTTCCATATGGAATTATCGTACCTATTTAACTGCAATATATACGACCTGAATGTACAATTCTTCCATTCTTTCATTTTTTTCCTCAGCGTCTTATTGAGATGATTAAGCGATGTCTTATCCGTTGGTAGATGAGAATGTTGCCAGGTTCGTCTTGCTCTTCGTTTCTGTGCAATTAGCTTCTTAATCTCTTGCGGAATTATTAGATTATCATTTCTAGGATTAATGTTCGGGGTGATCTGCTTGGTTGTTTCACGTACAATCTCAGAAAAATAATCTATATTATTTTCTATATCAATAACGCTTGTAGGCCTAGATTTTGGAAATAATTTTGAATCAAGTATGGATTTGAATTGAATCCAGTTAGAAAGATTGTTGTGTAGAATATGATTGTTGATAACTGGAGTAGGAAATGTGCTAAACGTCACAAGTATTGGAGAATGATCTGAAGAGAGATCGTAACTAGATTCAATATTGAGATTTGAAAGATCAATACCTTTCACAATAAAAAAATCTAAAAGGTCTGGAACTTTAGTAGGGTCAGAAGGCCAATAAGTTGGACTGCAAGTTGAAATAAAGGAGAGGTTATTTTGCCCTATGGCTGCATGAAGAATCTCTCCTTTGGCTGTAGTCAGTCTAGAACCCCAGGCAATATGTTTACAATTAAAGTCACCACCAATGATAAATTTATTACCTAATTGAGAGAAAAATGAAGAAAACTGAGCACAAGAAATTTTGAATCTTGGTGGACAATAAACAGCAGAAACACAAAAATTATATAAATTTGTTTCAACAGAAATTTGAGTTGCTTGTAGAAAATCATCAGAAATATTTGGTAGAACAAAATGCTTTATATTATTTTTGATTAATATAGCCGAACCGCCGCGAGCCCTGCCACTTGGGTGATTTGAATTATAAGTAGTGTAGTTATAAATTTTGAAGTAGTTTTTTTCAGTGAAGTGAGTTTCTGAGATTAATAAGATATCTATTAAGTTTAACTTTAAAAAACATTCTACTTCATTTTTGTGAGGTATTAAACCGTTGGCATTCCATTCAGCAATTTTAATTATTTTTGCCATTGCTTTTGTTGTTGACTAACGTGGATAACATATTTATTATTATGGTGTTCTGTTGCAAAAGCTGATTGAAGATATTTTTAAATTCTAAAATAAGTGTTGCTAGAGAATCAGAATCAGGATTTGAAGGTGAATGAATAGAAGAGTAATTGTTTTTTGCAATGTCTGCATAGGATGAATTTTGAATTGTTGGATTTAAGGCCGGAGAAATGTTGTTTATTTTATTATTAGAATTAGAATTATTAGAATTTTTAAAATTTTGGTTATTTGGATTTGGATTTATGACTGATTGATTTACTGGAGTTTTGTTTCTTTGTTCTTTAATTTTTTGGAAGTATGAGTAACCGCGATAATTAGCTGGATGAGCACCGTCGCAAACATAACAACATGCCGGAGCATTCGGATCTTTGGTACAAGCTACAGTATTATGATTGTCACCGCATTTTAGGCAAGCAAATGGTCTATTGCAGTATTTTTTGGTGTGATTAAAGAGTTGACAGCGAGTGCATTGTATAATGTTGTTGGACTTTCTCGGTGGTTCGACGCGTATTATGCAGTTGAATAATTTATAAATGTTATAAATATTTTTGTTATTTCTATTTGGTTCCAGATCAACAAAAAACATATTAAGAGGTTCTTTTGTTATTCTATGTCTAATATTTAGGATATTACGTACGACATGACCCTGTTTTAATAGTTCTAATTTAATTGCATCTGTGCTTGTTGAAAAGTGTACATTTCTAAGAACAACCCTATAAGCCTTCTCTTCTTTTAATTGATATGTATGATATACGGCATTAGTTTCTTTTAGATGTCTGGATAAAGTTCGAAAATGGTCGACAGAATTACATAGAATTTTAAATGTATTGTTAGCTAAACTTCTCAGGAAATATTGATCGTGCGGAATTATTTCATTTAATTGATTAGACATATCATTAATATCGTCAACTCCGTAAATAAATATTGGAGGGGGCTTACTGACTGGAGCCGGTTTAACTGAGTTGTCATCATTAGCTGTTTCTATTGTTGAAAGGGCCGAAAATCTGTTTTGAATTTTGACATCTATTCCTAATGGTTCAAATGAAGTTTTTCTTTTTTTGAAATTGACTACTTGCCATGAATTAGGAGGTTTCTTGACATCAGAATGTGGTTGAGTGAGGCTTGTAGATGCACTATTACTAGATGATATTACTTCCTGTCTTGAGTCAGAAACTGATGAAGTTGAACGCAGCGAGACCTTTTCCGATGTAAACATATTGGTCCGACCTTCTTCGCGAGGTATCTTGCTGTATTTGCTGGATCCAATAACGGTCTTTCGTAGTTTTGGGATTTCTGATGGTTTACTGTCCGATTCCATATTCGCTTCTATATCTTGATTGAAATGTAAGACATTTTTTTGATTCCACAAACGCACATTAGAGTCTCGATTATGTATGGTTTTTTGTAAGCAATTATTTAATTATCTGTACACTTTTGTAAGCTTTTCATGCAATTTTTCCAACTATCATTGACTCGTATATATGCAACATAACACGGCATAATCATTTACACAAATTATTATAACAATATAATTTTTTAAACAAAGTCAATAAAAAATCTATGTAAGACCTTATCTAAGACCTAATCTATGTTTCCTTCTTAAATTGAATTTTTCTATTTCTTTCTCTTTTGCATTTTATCTTAGTTGAGTTTAAAAAAAATTATCAGTTTAATCTTCATCCGGGAAGGACAAGAAATGCATGTCACAACCGTACCCACAAAATTTGCTCAAACGTACCCAACGCACACTTTCGAAAGAAAATCATCGTTACAACAGAGCTAAATTATCTGCGCAAAAGCTAATTACTGCTGATTAACTACTATTGTTCAACTTTCAGAAAAATAACAATAAAAGTAATCTGTATACAAGTGCATATATGTTATTATTAAAAGAAATAGAACAATAATTCGTAAGACATTTACTAAAAGCAATAATGAGAATGAGAACTTGTTTAAATAAACATGTGTACTATTTCTTTCTCCCTTTGGATCCTATGTAAAACCCGGTATAGTTTAGCACTACCGTACCCTGGCACAACCGTACCCAGCCTTCTCGACTTAAGTATATAGGATCAAGTAACAACATTCTTTTTATTTTATTTTGACCACCTTATATCACATTGATGATACTAAACTAACTATTTTAATTTTATTATTCATTTCTATTAATTAGTCTACATTACATTGCTTGCGCAAGAAAGCATAGCTCATAATTTTATATCATATTCTTGTGAATAATCTACATTAACTTTTCTATACAGAACTTCGTTATTACTTGCTCTAGTAGATGTGACATTTAGGGATAAATTGTAATATAGCATTTTTTCTAGAAATTGATTAATTGTGAAATAATGAACATTAGTTATGAAATTATTTTTACTGGATTCGGTACACGATCAATTACAGCATTTGTTCATCTATATTTTATGAACATACATCTCAAGATATATTAATTAAAAAAAAACTATTACAACAAGCCTCTATCTCCTCTTTACCTATGTTTTATATGTTATCATATAAACAAAGAGCTTATAACCAATAAGACTAAAACGCAAATCACTCACAGACCCAATGTAATAATTCTTGTATTACTTTTCTTTTGCTGTTTTTTATTGCTTTTCTTATGTTTGTTTTAATATTATTATATTCCTAGTAGATAAGCCGCTGGGTGCATCTACTAATTTCTAATGAAAATTGTATTATGTATTTTGCGACCTCTACCGCTTTACCTATTGTTTTTACATCCCAATATTAAGTCCGATTTTTGGAGATTAAATATATATATATATATATATATATATATATATATTTAAAAAAAAATTTGAATTTTCTAAATCGGATAAGGTTTTTGTTAAAAATCGTAGAATAAAAATGATATTAAATACAATAAATATATGATAATATAATATTTACAGAAAAATAATTAGCACAATTTTCAAATGTCGAACGGTTTTTGAATTTTTGAAATTTATTCATAATTACTAATGATTCATAATATGACTTTAACTTTTAACTCCTAAAAACATTATCACACAAAACTTGCGTTCAAAACACTTTTGCACATACATACTCTTTTCAATGGTAAAATTGAAAATCGGATTTTTTGGCGGATTGGAATTAGCAAATCGGATTTTTTGGCAAAAACATAAAAATTTTATTAAGAAAGTTGTGTGAAGAACTCTGTGACCAGTAAATACGTTCAAAACATTAGATTAATGGAGTTATGGAGAGTTTTTAAAGGTTTACCAGTTCCCTTGCTAGTTCATTAAAGCAAGGTGGATGAAATATAACGGTCTACAAGGGATATTTAAGCTTCACTGTTAAACCGATAATGCATTGAGGTCGGCTATAGGCACGTTCGAATTAATAATTTATTCATCACAAACCTTCTAGATTAATTTATCATAATTAATATGTAATATATCAAATCACAAGCTAAATTTCTGAAATATTCTAATTTTATAGAAAGCTATTGAAATTGAATAGAATTCATGGAAACTTAATACAGGAAATGATTTCTATTTAATCAAAACGTAAGAGAGTTCACATATTATTTATTGCTTTATTCAATCTTCATAATATTTTTGCCTCTAATTAATGGTTATTAGTTTTTACCAAAACACCGCCGTTAGATTTATTACAAAGTAATAATTTTTGCTAAATATGTGGATTTTTACTAGACTAAACTATTTTTGGTAGAATAATTTGGCATTATTTTTCTATCGGCAACTAAGATTGCCAATTATATTTGTGTATTTAAATTTAACAAATAAGTAAATATATTTTATACGTTTTATAAAGAAAATATAAAAATTGCATAATCAATAGGCACATATATCGTTTTCATATTCTTCAGAAAAATCTATCAATATTTATAATGAATTTATTATAAATTTCCATATTTCTTGTTTTGTCATTTTTTATTACTGACTAAAATCTTCTGGCATGAATGAACTTGTAGCAATTAAATTACACTGCAAATTATATTCTGTGTAAATTATTGAGTTAATATTGAATTATTCAAAATAAATAATTCTTGCGACTATTTATTTAGCTATAAACTATTTGATTAACAATGTATTGTTTTCGTTAAATTTCTTTAGTTAGGAATCCTGCTACTGTTGCCAATAAACAACATTCATATAATACAGCCTGTATTAAAAAAATATAAAATTTGTCAATTACAAATTATTTAAAACGGATCATGGTTATTTATTTATTTATTAATAGCAAAATTATAATAATTATATTTTTTAAATATTACTATTTTTTATTTTTAACATAAAGTATTAATAAAAATTCATAGTTCTATGAGCTATTGTGATGATGATGTTTTATAATTCAGTCGGTTTTTATAGATGTCAACCCAAACTGTCCCAAACAGTTGTCCACCTCTGCTAAGAAATATCGAAAAAGCTTTTAAAAATTTTAAATCACGGTACCAGAAGTTCCAGCAATTTGCTTTAAGGTACGATGCTCTCTACTACTAGTTCTACATCACAAATGCGACATCGACACAACATTGATATGATAACCCGTGGTTATTGAGTTTAGGAGATCACATGCTTGTTCCTAGTGGAGAGCGCTCTTACAAACGTAAATGATTTATTGCATAATTTGCATTTGTAAGGACGTTCTTCAGTGAGAATAGATGTCGACTTAATGCTGCTTTCTGCACTCAAAATTTGCAGAAAATATAAATTTGAGGAGGAATAAATATTTCCTGAATATGAGTGAATATCAGTATATTGTAGTGGATATGCACCCGTTTGTATTAATTATAAATAATATTATAAAACTTTTATAATGGTCAGAATACGAACTACGCAGTTGTATTAAATCACTCATACAATGTAGTAACATTGTAGTTCATTTTCAAACCACAAAATACGCAGTAACAATTAAGTAAAGCATTGAGTTGCACTGTGCTATCACATTGAACAAGTCGTAAAATGATATTATCTAGGTTTACAAAGTCGTATTTAAGTTTTATGCAAAGTGTACAAGATGTCATGAAATGAACAAATACATCGAACGTCTTTGTCCGTTTTGCTGATCATCCTCCACAGGTACCAGCTTTGTTAGCAGCAGAAAGAACCTACATACATATTTGGCATCGTCGGTGGTATTTTAGTGTCACCGGTGGTCCAATATATTATACAAGATTTTTTGAAGATCAAAAAATGGAAGAATTTTGGTATTTTATACCGAGCATTTATACCGACAAGTTATTTCAGGTCAATTTGTATGAAGACAGGTTTTAGGAAACTGATTTACCTTTGAATTTGTTGCTGCAAAATTTAGTACTTGTTTTCCAACGTTTCAAAATGACCCG
Source organism: Ctenocephalides felis (assembly GCF_003426905.1). Lineage (NCBI taxonomy): Eukaryota > Metazoa > Arthropoda > Insecta > Siphonaptera > Pulicidae > Ctenocephalides > Ctenocephalides felis. Next base: position 104,898,493 of record NW_020538040.1, read on the forward strand.
AAACATCTAGAAAACTAGTATTTTCTCGGAACAAACTTTTTCTTTCAAGAAGTTAAAAACTAAATATTCTGCATCTTGCACTCCATTGCTCTGTATGCCTAATATCCTTTCCTAACCATTCCAGATACACGATCTTTGTCACAAAAAGGTAATTATTTTATAATTACTTAATATTTGTACGGGTAAAGGCTATTTTCACTTGGGAGCATATTACTATCTACTTATATTTTCAAGTAAAAAGCGATACTACTTAATATCAGGCTACATGAGGCGGGCACGGAAGCTGGGAGCTCTGATTCAAATTTCATAGCTCTAAACACTTTACCCACATTTCGTATATTAATTTCTTAAACTGATCTACTTACTACTTAGGTAGCATAATAAAATATGAATAAGTTTATGATCTAATTATATCGAATCTATAGTGCAAAATGTTGTTTTTTGCTCAAATGTTGGTTATAAAGAGCCATAAATTACTTTTGGATATTATTAGTTCCATCATGTTATTTATATTGGATTCTATTGAAATGAAACTAGTAAAATATAGTACATTGAGTTTTGCAAATGTTTCCATGAACGGAAGTTTTACGATCGCGCTTTTATGTATTCAAACTCGCAACAAACTGTTGTTCGCGACGTCGCTTTGTGAATCGGAAAAGTTGCGTCCTGTTAATATACTGAAAGATTGTTTTGTCAGGACAAAAACTTATTTGTTTAACTATTTTAATGGCTTTTGATAATAACTTAGGAAACATGTTATTGTACAATAGTTGTACCTGAAAATAATTACATATAATTTAGTTTCATTTTGTTTTGAAGTTTGTTTATTTTTATCAATCGTTTACTGTGTCAATCAATTTATGGCCATTTATAGTAATATCATTTATTAATGCTATAAACTTACGTTTTTTTACGTACCTTGTACCTGGGTGCATCTTGAAAATGATTGCTAATTTAATGTTTACTCAACGTTTTAAATCGTTCTGAATCGTTTGAAACCAACATTGGATGAACCATGTATATTATTGTTAAACCAAGTCCACTTTAAATTCCACAGTAAGGGGGCGTCCATTAATCACGTGAGCGAGTTTTCGACCCCCCTCCCCTTTGGTGATATTTGGTGATATTTAAAATTACTCCCCTCCCCCACCGAACATCACGTGTATTTTTAGTTACGTGTTGAAACTGTAAAATTTTTGATTTTTTTGAAGAAATTTGAAGTAAAATGTTCGAATTTTTAAAGAAAAAATAGGTAAAAAATGAATACACATGATATCTTACTATACCTCTCCCTCCCTCACGTGATATTTTGTGATTTTTCGACAAACCCCCCTCCCCCTAGAAATCTCACATGATTAATGGACGCCCCCTAATCAGGTATTTATTGTATATAATTTGTGTCTATTAATATATCCAGCCTACATATATTTATTTTTGTATACAAGCACCCGGGTTTATTACTACAATACGTTATGTAATTAATCTGCTTATAAGTCATCAATTCTTGCACTTACATAAAAACCTCTTAACGTTATATAATCATTCAACAACCCTTTCGTTACGGATATCGTCCATGGACGACATGTTGTGTCTTGGTTTTTGCTTCAAGATACTCTAAGTTATAATATTAGTAATTATAATTTTTAGTTCATCAGAAGCGCATTTTTAATTAAGATCGCTGATACTCTGAAAGTGCGGGTTCGATTCTCGATAAAGACAAAGATTTGGCATTTGAGAAAAATTATTGGTTCAAGATAATAAATATAGGCGTGTTAGGTAGAATAAGTACAAATAATATAACATGGCGTTTTGTTTTTAATTATATTATAACCAGTCTTAATCGTTTTTACTCATTTTTGGTTTGAGTACCAATAACGTAGTCGTTCAATTAAATGGGAACTATAATACCATATTTATTAAGAAAAAATATAAATAATTACAAAATCCATTTTGTTCATATAGTAGGGACAAAATGAAATATAGGTTACGGACATACTGTAATACTAATTTTTAAAAAGATAATTCATAAATTATTTGTTTGTTTCTTTTAGTAACATCGGTATATGAAGCATGAGCCCAAAGGGAAGTCATACATCGTAACCAACCTTTACCGGGCTCGGAATGTAAAATAGGATTTTGCAACAAATACAGGTCTTTTCTTGTTATTGGTAAAATCTTTGGTCTATTTTAAACAATTATTTCTTGCATACTTGGAGTGGAAATTGAAAGCCAAACCTCTGACAGGCTTCAATTATTTTTCCCTAATACTGTAATGCTTGCGAATTAGTATTACGTCATTTTGTTCATTGTATATATATGCCACTTTGTCAGAAAGTGAACAAAATTGAATAATTAATAAAAATTCCATCAAACATCTGATTATTGCAATGAAATTGATCGATTTGGATCACTTTGCTCAAGTACTTGTGAATTGTATAAAGTGGAATGAATGTACATAAGATTTTACAAAGAAAGCATTACAGTCGCCAACGACAACTTTCGGAAAGGAAGATGCTACTGACCACCAAACCGAATCTAAACTTGCGAAAGAAACTGCTGAAATGCTAGATTTGGAGTATGGCTCTGTACGAACCACAGGCACGGGCTTTAAGAAATGCCGACAAAAACTGCCTTGAAAGTTTCGAAATGTGCTGCAGAAGAATAGAGATGATAAAATGGACTGACAAGAAATTAAATTACAAAGTTTAGCAAAAAATGGGTTCGAAAAGAACTCTACTGGATGTGATTTTGAGAAGAAATGGATACTTCGATTAGACCCTGCAGAGAATATATATATATATATATATATATATATATATATATATATATATATATATATATATATTACAATCCACAATTATATCTTCTGCACAACTTTATTGAAAAAAAAATCATAGGACTAAAAGGACTATGATGAAGAAAAATATTGCTGTTCGGCGACATGATCGAGATAAAAAAAATATTGATCATGAAAATCATCAAAATATAAAAATTTACGGTATGTTTTTTACCTTTAAACGTTTGTATTTTATTTGGTATTCAATGAATATTTATATGAAAGATTTTATTGCGCTAAAAAAAGCTATTGGTTGAATAATGTACCTATTATTTTGCAAAATCTCTTTAAGATTGAAAGTAAGGCTTTGGACCTGTTGCTTGCTGGCTGTCTCATTTTATCCCGCCGATGGTGCAAAAAGGAACAGGTAATAAATTTTTGAAGAAAAAAAATAGCAATAAAACACATTTTTACAATGACGATGTCTTCATTGTGTATATAACCTTGATTTGGTATTCATCTCTTGTAAAATTACTTTTTTGTTATATTAATTCATCTCTTGTAAAATTACTTTTTTTAACTCAATTTACTTTTTAATTCACTTTGTTGAATCTAACTTAAAATTAACAATGCACTTTTTAAAACATTTAAATAACGTAGACTTATAAATTATGTTGAGATATCGTAAACTAAACAACAATGCTCACAGCCAAAACTAACTGCGAAAGAAACTACTTTTGTTATGGATTTTCAAACATTGTCGTTCATCTTCCGATAGTGGGCTCGCCCGTAGGTAAGCGGTTAAGAGCGACGGGACTTGTTTTAGAGGTCCCGAGTTCGATACCCACTTCGAGCAGGCTGTTGTCAGGCAGCAGTGACAACGATTTTCACTTGGAAATATAGATAGCAATATGTTTCCAAGTGAAAATAGCCCTCACCCGGCATTGCTGCACTAATAAAAAGTCAGCCCTATTAGATTAATTCTAATAACAAAATTCATCAAATATGGATTAACCATTGGGTTACCATCTAAAAATACAAAGTAAGGAGAAGTTTTAGCCCAACAGCTCATAGGACGTAAGGTTCTGATTGCTGTTAAAAATATATAAAAAAAAAGAAAAAAAAGATCTTCCGATAGTAATCGTAAGAATTGAGGTGATGCCTGGTTATATATCTTTTTCCCTCTACTTTCAAATATTGTTGTTAAAATATTTTTAACTTTATTTGTTGTTGATATATCGGTGATGGTCCTTTTTACCCGCGATATATATCTACCCTATATATGCGTGTTCATATGCATATAAATATATTCATTCGTACATATATATTTATACATACATACATCGAACAATTTTAATTTAATATGATTCCGATCAAATTGAGTTCCAATTCAAGATGAAATCGTTTATTTAATTTTTATCATTTCGCCGTGAATAGAAATTGCCTTAAAAGCGGAAATTTATACAAATGGAAGAGATTCAAACGATATTATTAATATTTTTTTGCAATTTGATTACAATGCCGTCTTCTTTGTCAGCGGATCTTTTATATTTACTCGAAGAAGTAAATTGCGAAACTTTATCGTATTGATTTTTGTTCATTAACTAACTCAACTTAATTATAATGACTCATTAATATTCTCTTATTATATACTCAGATGGTTTATGATAATCATTATATTCAAATATAACTTTTGGCAATGTTCCTGAAGTTATACCTTAAATTATATATTACATTATAATTATAATTCAGAAGGTTATTCTTATAGAAAAAAATTGATTTCAAAACTTACCACCCATAATTCAAACGAGTCTTATAAAATTGTCCAAAAAAACAAACTATTATTATTGAATAAAAAATGCTTGAATCAGAAGAATAATTTACCCTGTCCACCGTAAATAATCATAATAAAAATAAGAAAACAACTGAAACGTTTGTGCCGTATACGAATCGTGAGTTTATAGAAATAATTTCTATATTATTCGTAGTTTCTATAAATTTTTAAAGTTATTAAAATGGAAAATATTTTTATATGCAACACAGATATTACAGCTGCTCAAAGAATGGGATTATATTGCTAACGAAAAAGTAAAAAAAAAATACAAGCAGTCAATGAATATATGTTAATTTTAAATACATAAAGTTTTTTAAACACAATTACATGATGAGTGAAATTCTGAAAACAATATTTCTTTTGGCGTTGTTTAACATAATCCACTGTTTGAACGAATATTATAGAATTTATTAATCAGCAATCACTCCATTTCTCTAATGAAGGTTCAAGTCCTAAATGCTAATTACAATGACAAACCGATCGTCATATTTGAAGTATGACTTTAATTACATTATTGTTTTCAAATATTATAAATATTTTTAATGCTATTATAAATATATAATTTATTTATAACTTATTCTTATATAAATATGTATAATGTGTTAACATATTACTAATAAACATTATTCAAAAATATTTATTTTTAACTTAAATGCCATCTCCTACAATAGCTAAAAAGTTTAAGTGTAGATTTTTTCCCCAAATTATAAAAATCTCTTATTTCCATCTCACTTCACACTTCTTTTAATAATATCTTAAATTATTTTTTCAAAAGTTATAATGAGGACAATTAATATCTGGTAAAGATTACGGACGCGTTAATGGAGAACTTCTATTGTAGATTTGAATACGCAACCATCGGCGTTCATTTGCAAAGGTTAAAAAGAAAAGAGATCGGAATGAATTGTTGAAAACGAAATTTTCAAAAGAAAATGTAAATGAAATCTGCCTTTGGTTCCGTCCGCACTAGGTATATTTGCAGTTAAAGAATTCGCGTAGGCGCCGTATGAAATGTAAGAAGCGTAATTATAAAGTGATTATGTACTTTTGATAAACTTTTTGCTCATTTTCTGCGTTTGTTATTTATATATCATTAGTTGTATACATATAACAAATATGCTTATATATATATATATATATATATATGTTATATGTATAATATATATATATATATATATATATATATATATATATATATACGAGGTCTGTTCAAAAAGTACCCGGAATTTTCGTTTTTTCAAAAAAATATTTATTTATTCGTCTACATTAATGTGGTCCCCTTCAAAGTAGTCCCCCCCAGATATAATACACTTATGCCAGCGTTTTTTCCAATTTTCGAAGCACCCTTGATATTCACTTTTTGATATGTCCTTGAGCACTCTCAGCGATTTTCTTCAATCGAGGAAAACCGCCGTCCTTTCATGGGTCTCTTCAACTTTGGGAATAGGAAAAAGTCACACGGAGCCATATCTGGTGAATTTTTGCACTTTGCAACACTTTATTTCATTTTTTACGCAAAATTTAATACAAATTCTTTGACTTTTCAATTCTTCCATTGTAAAAATCGCCGAGCTCAGAAAAACACGTCGAACCTTAGCGACTACCACAGACAAAGTAAACAGTGAATATAGCTGAAAATTTCATCATACTTTAGGGGCATGTATACCAACACAATAAAAAAAAATTTTTGACAATCAGACACTCCAGACCCGCGAAATTTAATTATTAGTAATTCCGGGTACTTTTTGAACACACCTCGTATATATATGCCATTCATAATAATTATAAATAATATTATTAGTCACTATATAGCGGTCAGAATACAAACAACACAGTTAGTGAATTACTCATATGCTACAACATTGTTTGCTCGAAGTAACCTTGCAAGATGGTTACTTCTCCACAAGTGCACAATAACAACTAAGCTGTGTATTGTGTTACTATACAACGACATTGAACTGATTGAAATTATCTAGGATTGCAAAGTCACATTAAAGCGAGCTCATATAGGCTTACAATGACGCAGTCTTTAGTTAGTCAGTACTCAGTCTTCAGTCAATCATGGGCTCAGTCGTACTTTAGTTAATGGAGTCGTGTTTTAGTTAATCATATTTAGTCATATTCAAGTTTATTTATTTGGTAGTCATATAGGCACAATATATATATATATATATATATATATATATATACGTGTGTGTGTGTACATGGTGTCCTGAAAAGAAAATTTGAACATTTTCAGGGTGCCCTAAAAAGAAAATACTTTTTCTGCAAAAACATAGCAAATTACTAAATAAAAAATGACTAAATTATTGTCATACTAGTTATAGCATTAAAAAAACTATCCAATGAGCATTCTTGTGTTCTTCAACTTATTATAGTATTGCGAAAATAAGTTAGGCATGTTTCGTCAAATAGTTCTGATGCTCGACCAGTTGCATATTCTTCGGTGATTTTGTTTTAATATTTTATTCTATTATCTTAACAGCAATCAGAATCTTATGAGCTTTTGGATTGAAACTTCTCTTCGTATTGTTAGATGGTAACCCAACAGGTAATCTATCCTTATTTGATAATTTTGTAATTAGAATTTGTCTAATAGGGCTGACTTTTTATTGGTGCAGCAATGCCGGGCAAAAGCTATTTTCACTTGGAAACATACTGCTATCTATGTTTTAAAGTAAAAATATATATTTTAAACTGCAGCCTGACAACAGCAGTGACAACTCTGAATCAAGACCCGTCGCTTTTAACCGCTTACCTACGGGCGAGCCCCGGAGTGATTTTTATCCACAAACTTTTCTACTTTGTGCCACATTGCACGAACAAATGCACAACATTAATATTAATAAATAGAAATTTTTGTTTCAGAATAATTTAATTTAAATGTTTGTATGATAGTTAAATGCGACTTCACATACGAAAGTCTTTGTTACAATTGATATCTGATAAACCCGTTTCAGTCTCACCCCCTTGTGTTTACGTTATGCCCCTCACTCGCACGTATCTCGAATTTTGCTTCTTTCCAGGTTGACCGATTTAAAAAAATTGAATTCATGCAAAACGTCTTCATTTTTGAAAACTTGGTGCAATTGTATTTTTATTGGTATTTTACTGTGGTCCTAGAAATGTTGCTCACAGTTACGATCCGAAAATATAAATGAACAAAATTAAAAAGAATTAACCACAATAACCGCAAAATCATCATTTCATCAAAATTTGAGGTTGCATTTAAAAGCTCATAATTTACAAACACCGTATGATGACAGTTGAGGTCAATACTATCAACACGTTTCGGCTTGATGTTAAGTTCTTGTACACCCTGTAAATATATTACATATTTTTAGGAGCTTTTTAACTTCCCGAAGCAGAAGTTTGTTCTCATCAAAAAATCCGATTCGCTAATTTTATCTTTTCTCGACGTTTCAAGCCATTCTGAATCGAATGAGACCAACTTTGAAAAAAGTATATGTGTGTGTGTGTGTGAACTGATTTTTGCCGTAAATCGAAGTTTTTTCAAAAACGGGTGGACCGATTTCAAAAATTTGAAAGCCATTCGATATATTTCGATCGGGCCTAGCGTTTATCAATTTTGCACGACGATCAGTCAACGTTAATTACGTTTCTCTGTAAATAGCAGAAAAGTGAAAAAAAATTTGTCCACGTTTTAGCCCGCAATTCTGAATCGATTTTGAAAATTCAAAAACTGTTCGAAAGATATTGGTTGGGAATCGTGCTAATTGTTTTTTGGTAAAGATTGGCCGGGCCGTAATAAAGTGTTAAAAAAAATTGTTTTCGCCGATTTGTTTTTGACGGTAGATACCATAGTCTTATAGATTATACCAAAATATTATACGGCCCTACGATCAGTCGTTTATTTTTAAAAATTCTTCAAAGTTTGCAAAAATTAATATCGTTTTTTTGGCATTTGTCAAAATTAGACCTTTCAACGACGTTTTCTGAAAAACGCCTAAACCGATTTCATAAATTTAAAAACTATTTGATGTATCTCAATGAGGACTATCTTTTGTCAGTTTTTTGCGGTGAACTGCCAAGCCGTTTATTTGTAATTTGGAAAAAAGTGTTAAACTTTTCGTCCACATTTAGGTTCAGACTAACGAATCGATTTTAAAAAATCAAAAACTGTTCGAAAGATATTAGTTGGGAATGATACAGATTAGTTTTAGGTAAAAATCTACCAAGCTGTTTTCTTGTAATTAATTGTTGAAAAAAAATTAACCCGATTTTTATGGAACTTTTTTTGGCGATATATATCATGGTCTTATAGACTTTACTGAAATATTACTGCCTTGCAACAAGTAGTTTTATTTGAAAAATTCATCAAAATTTGAAAAAATGAGTAGTTTTTTTTTGACGTTTGTTAAAATTAAAATAGAGTACTTGGTCTTAATGAACATACGAAACTACTAAAGTCCTACGGAAACTGGTTCAATTATAAAAATTGTTGATTTTTGAAAATTTGCTTTTAGAAAATACTCGGAGTTATCGTGTTCGTTCGTTTTCAATTATGTGTAATAAATCCACTTGGAATACTTGTAATCACTCATAAATTAATTTATTTTTTATTGTCGATTATTTTCACATATCGGCAAGATCATGTAACTTGCCTCAAGTCAAAATACCAATACCAACTAGTTAGCAATCATTTCAAATAATGACTCTGAAATATTGAATAATTAATAATTGTATTCGAAATAATATTTTAACTTTTATCTTTCAATTGACATGAGTACATGTTAGAAATTCCTCATTTATTTATTTCCGGCTTAATTGTTATGAACACCGTAAACTAGAAGCTTTAAACTTCGGTAATTAACATGCGGCTGCGCCGACGCTGAAGACTCTACTATCATGCATTTAGATCACAACTGCAGCTTTGAGTTTGAACTTGAAACTAAGTTATGCCAAAGAATTTGATAGTTACGACTAGAACATTAATTTAGAAAATGTTATAAGTTATATGTGAAACTAAGTTGAAATTGTTAACATATTTTGAAGTGCATCTGCTACTTCTGACATTGGCAGAGCAAAGAGGTTTGAAAGTTTTGTAATTGAGAACATCTTTCTTAACAAAATCAATGTCAAGGGTAAGAAGATATTATACGCAAATAGTGCTTTTGCGGAACTGCCATATTCAGCAATCATATAAGATTATTTTTTAATTATTTATATTTAATAAATTTAACAATAAGATTTCTACAAAAATTTGACTCTTAATTTTTTGACAGAAATTTTGTAATAGTTTGTGTACTTAACTATATTTTATTTAGAAGGATAGAATGTCTATCACTATCAGATATTAGACATGCATCTAAATTAAATGCACTTTAAATACTTGAAGCAAATTGTCCAAGAAAGAGCTAACTATTAGCCTAAAATTATTACAGTCGTATAAATATGTAGGAAAAGCAAGTATTTTAGCAAATTATTTAGTACAGTAAATATCAATTGTTTTTTTCATTTTTTGCAGACTTATGATTTATTTTGATGATATACAGTTTGTTGTTCTTTGGTAATCTATTCACTTTAACATTTTAATAATAAGATTTGCAAGTGTCAATAAATTTTTTTTAAAGATTTTGTAACTACAGAACTAGTAAGAAGTTGCTAATATTAATAGTTCATTATGATTTGTCTCTTTCAACAAATTTTAAATGCAATTTTTGCGACAAAATTATTTGTACCAGGTCGAATAATTCTATTCACTTATATTTAATAAAAAAATGTTTGCATTTTCTGTAGATTAATTTTCTCTAGATCTTTTAACTATGTGAATTAGTAAGAGTTGTAAAGGTTTAGTGCCAATTTTATCTTAATTGAATTTTTTTGAAATATTAATTGATCGCATTTATAATAAATTATAAATGCAAATAATGTGAGAAAATTGTTTATATCGCGTCGAATAATTCTATTGACTTTCCAATAAAATAATATTTACAAACATAAATTTAAATTTTTCGAATGATCTTGTTACTACATGAAGCTAAGAGTCAATGTTAATTTTATCTTAACTGAATTTAAGTATTGATAGATTTATTGGTTACATAAATTATCAGAATTTTTGCTTTGCCTAGGTTGTACTATGAAATCTTTTTAATAACTAAATTTTAAAAACATTTCAAAAATAGTATGAGTAGCATTTTGTCTTGAGGAATGTTGCATGAACATTCCGACATTTTTGAATGATGTACTTAATAAGAAATTAATATATGAATTTTTGAGTGATTTATAATTATACAAAGTCACTGAGAGCATCATAATTTGAAAATTTGTGGATTTTTGTTTCATTACAAAACGAACACGTATCTAATATATACTCGAAGGGTTTCCTGATAGCGCAGTCGATGAATTCGAGTTTTAGTTAATTTTTATAATTGAATCACTTTTTGTAGGACTGCAATATTTTTTTTGAATATTTAATTGGGAAAAAACGACCCGGCCGATCTTTCGATCAGGTTTTTGGGCTAAAACCTGGACAAAATAATTTACACACATCTGTTAGTTTTAAGAAAACGGCTCGGTCGATTGTCGCCCAAAACTGATCAACGCAAGTCTTAATCGAGTAACATCAAATAGCTTCTGAGTTTTTTAATTCGGTTTTTGAGAAAAGATACACACATACATACTTTTTTCTAAATCTAGTCTCATCGACTCAGAATGACTTGAAACGTTGAGAAGACATAAAATTAGCAAATCGAATTTGTTCGAGAAAATAAACTTCTCCTTCTGGAAGTTAATAATTGATAAAACTCTTCACATTTAATTTAATTAACAATAAACATAGTTGATCTTGTTGCAGTTAGCATTTATTCATTATGCTTAGCATGATAGTTTATACTTAAAGGCGATCAATTTCCGCAAATAAATTAATTCCCAAAGCTTTGAATATTTATGTTTTAGAGAATCACCTAAAAAATTACATTTATTTTAAATTTGATCAAAACCATTTTCATTTCGTAATTGACCAGCGACCATGCCAATTTTATTACTAGCAAGTGTCGTTTTAATATCAACTGACCCAATATTTCTCCATGACGATCGAAAGAAATAATTTTCTCTCTATTGGTACATAAAGTTCCAACTGTTGGAATGGCTTTGTACAAATGCATACAGTTATAGATTTTCCCATATAATGCTTTCTCCACATTTTGGCTTTGCATTGCACAATGCTCAGCAAACTCTATTTCCATTGACATTTGACAGAGAATTGAATTCAGTGATCTTTCTGACTTGTTCCTGCTACTTCAGATTTTTTGCAAACTCTTGCAGTTTTTGCAAATTTTCCGAGAATGCTGTTGAATATGAATTATACCAGTCGGAATTGCAAGTGCATCTTTTATTAGTTTATATCGAATTTTATTTTCGCAAACAATGTTATTGTAAAATCATAAAAATGTTTATATTACATCAATGGAATTGTGTACTACACAGGATAAAATTGAATGATCAGTAGCATTTTTTCAATAAATAAATTATATAGAAAAAATACATAACATTTTTTAATGTTTGTTTTTATCATTTACCCATCCAATTAAAGAACTATATTGAAAGGCAAAAGAAAATAACTAAATTAGCTTTAAAAATATTGCTTACGTTTCTAATCTACAGTTCTTTAAAAAAGTTGACCAAAATTATGTATAAGCGACGATATTATGTTATTATGAAAACTAATAAAATGATACAGTATTTATATGTTTATGTATTGATGAGTCAATTGTGGGACTCGAAACATATGCAAAATAAATTTAAAAAAATCTAATTTTAAGTAATAGATTTGTTCATACTTCTTACTAAATAACATATATGATTTATTTTACATTCATTATCTAATTCATCTCTTACACCCAGCAATTTGCATTTCCGCATCATTAAATGTTATATGAGTTTTCCGATTATAAATCAAGCACAAGGTAATAACTTAAACTGAATTGGGTTTGAAACTATTTCTCTATGAAAACTTTTGATATATTAATATGAACTATGAGTGATTTATTAATAATTTAAAGTTCGTAATCATTAACAGTTTTACGTAGTTCCTGCTAGAAGTTTAAAATTCCGAAGTCACTTACGAAGAAATCCAATATGTAGAATCCAGTTTTTATTAGAATCTTAGCCTATTCTGATGAATAAAATTGTCATTTTAATGGAATAAAGATATGATAAAGTTGTATCATTTTTGCAATTTACTGAACTAATTTACATTGATTTTTCAAACTTAATTAGACTACCTATTTTTATTTGTACGATATTTTATTAAATGGATACTCGTAGCAGCGTACATAACAATATTTAATAATATACAAATGATAATGAAGTAAAGACGTGTCAAAGTTAAGAATTATCTAAGAACAATATTTGAAAGTAGATGGCAAGAGATGTATAACTAGCCATCGCCCTAATTGTTACGGCGTTGCTATCAGGAGATAAACGGCAATGCTTGAAAATCTATAACAAAAGTATTTTTTTTAGTTGTTAGCACTCTTGTTTAGTTTACGAGATCTTAATATAATTTTGACGTGTACGCTATTTAATTGTTTTAGAAGATGTATTATTATTTTTAAGTAAAAACAGTTTTTTATATAACATCTTTCCAGGATAACATATCTATGAAAGTTTACATATGGGTGGGGTACAGAAGAGCAACCTAAGTCTTTGCCATGGCCCAAGGTGTAAACAAAAAATTGTAAATAATTAAGTTAATTAAGTTTATAAAAGCAATTTTACTAGACATAAGGTAAGTCAATAGTCAGAAATTTTTCTGATGAATATGTCAGACAAAATACCTAATCAAGATTATATACACAGTGCTACCTTTGATAAAAAATTATATTTTGCGTCGGTTGAATGTTGCAACTATTCTTTTGCAATATTTTTTAAAATTAGAAATAAGATATTGGGTCTGTTTTTGCTATGGCTATGCCATTTTAATCTACATATGGAGTAAAAAGAACCAGGTTATTTTGATAAACGATTCATTATTTCAGTAATTTTTATTATTTTAATTCAGTATTGATACTTTCAAACATAGATTTTGGTACTGTGGCGTAAAATGGCATTGGCTTCCTTCATAGTATTCAATACATAATATCAACATATTTGGACATCAAGAATTTATTAAAATTAAATGTTTCTTTTTAATTTCTCGAAATCAATAACATATCTTTCCAGGATACCTTGAACAATATACTGATAATTTAAGTATAGAAAAAATCTGAATATCGTTGAGGAATTGTAATAAAATCGAGTAGTCAACACTTCCGAATGTGTAAAAACTAAGTGAGTTATAGGCTTATTATATAGATTATCCAATTAGTGAATTGATGCAATTTGAACTCATTTGACATGAATAGTATACAAAAAATTTGTAGTTTATCCATACAAACCTACTGCCTAGATGCCCATTAAAAAGATAAGAAAAAATGCCCAAACAAATTTGTACTAAATTGGTTTACTTCAGAGATTTTGTAGAATGTATCTACAATGTAAAAATTAATGTAATATGTTACAAATGTTTTTCTATTAAATAATGCGTGTTTAGGCGCATTGTTACAAAATTTATTGTACGCAGCCGATTCGTGTTTATATGAATAGATACATAATAAAATTACTTTAAACAAAGAAGAAATGAAAATTGTCGTATTCATTTGTATATTCTGATTGAATACTTCAAATTATTTATTTTTGTCAAACAATACATATTTTTATCGAATACAATCTACATGAAACCATACATTTTGTTTCTTGTGCTGTTCCAGAACATGTAAATTCGTTTATTTGCTTTAGTTCGTGAATACTGGTGGACATCAATGCAAAACGAATGGAGTTGCATCGCTCAAACAATTTCGAAACAGTATGTCAACCAAAACTGTACTTTTTTTTGAACACCGCGTGTTCCGGTGTAATATTATATAACGATGCATAAAAAGCTGGATAAAATATATTTTATAAGAGGAAAAAACATGTTTTATGTCATATTGTAAAGCTTGCGATACAATCGACGAATGCTTTTGCACGAGTAAATTTGATACGCTTGTTCGCTAATTTAATTGCTGCTGTAAATCCATATGTTGTAGTACCTTTTCAAAAATAAATCATTTACTGCTTGTTAGTAAAAAGGAGTTGAATATTATATGATAAGAAGAAACAAATGTTAATAGAATTAGTGGCGTCATTTTAAGAACGTTGGGAAATGTCAATATGGTCTTAATCAGTATTTTAAAATGCGTATAGTATTTTATGATCTTTGTTTTATTGCAAAATTCACGAGAAAATGCTTTTTTTAGTTGTGTACAAAGATATTTCATATTGGGTAGGGCGATGTCCAATTTGATTTGAGAAATTATAATGGTACCTAACCAATTATCTGACTATCTATCTTCAGTAAAACTCTCAGCTAATTCAACACTGTTCTTTTCTTTATACTTTGCAAAAATTTGTCACCTAGTACTTTTTATCCCATAGGCGAATTAAAATGGGACGGCCAAGGGGCAAACAGGTCCAATATCTTATTTTTAATTTTGATGATCTTTTAGGATATAATAGCTACATTATTCAACCAATTCAAAATATAATCTTTATGGGGACATTTTGTACAGAGATAAGTGTTGTATATAACCTTGATTTGGTATTTTGTCAGAAATATTTATCAGCAGAGTTCAAATAACTATTTATTGAATGTATGTCTTGTAAAATTGTTTTTTACCTTAATTTACATTTAATTTTTTAATTATTCTACCCTACTGTATATACTTATAATGCAAATTTTATTTTGAATGATTTTATGTCGATCATAAGTAGTATTATATATTAATATTTTATTCTATATGTTATTATATTAATATTTCATAGATATTTTTTTTCTCATAGATAATTAACGTTTTTTACAGTGTTCCTATTTTGAGTTTCATTTTCCACTATTTCGCTATATATTAAAATAAATTTATCAAAGTCATGTGACTGTTCCCTTCAACTATTGAATTGAATTGACAAATCGGAAAAAATGTGAATATAAAATCAACTAAAGCATCATGGATCATTTCAAACGTGGCGACGACTTTTAAAGCCACCGACATCGTAATTTGTTATGGATTTGTCCACTATCCTGAAACTGTCAAAATCCAAGAGAATGCAAATAAAAATGATTAAATAAAAGTTCAGTTTACATGTCAATCGTTACAAGCGTCCGGCATGGTTTTTCTGTCGTTCATTTTGTAATTTAAAGTCGTAGACCGCACAGAAAAATAGTGATATAACGCCATAACTCTAATAATTGAGGCATATGTAACAGGCGTAAATAGTTGATATATTTGCGGATTTATAACGGAAATATTGTTTTAAAATTTTATTAGGGGAGACTGGATACGGCTGTGCAACTTTCTCTTATCAGCAGTAATTTTATTAATTCACCAGTTAGCTTCGAGAATAGTAAATTAAATGTTAAATTAAACATTTGTTTATATGTAAATACTGAAATACTGTCTTTAAATAGGATGCATTAGTTATAAAACCAAATCATACAAGAAAAGGGCGAGTGTCACAATTGTCTACACACCCAGAGACGGTTGTAATAGGCATAAAAATAAGTTAAACTAGCTGTAAGTGGAATTCTATCTTAAGGCAATTAAGGCATCGTGCCTTAAGGCAAATTGCTAGAACTTCCCGTACCAAAAATTATTTTTTTTAAAAACGATTAACATTTTTGAAAAAATTTTACTTAAAAAAAATAAGATTTTTGACAAACAATTAGACAAAAAATTACTTTTTTTTGAAAAAAAATATTTTTTTTTTTAATTTTTTTTTTTTTTGAAAAAAAAAATGTTTTCTTTATTTTGACATATTTTGAAAGATCTAAACTTTTTTTCAAAGCAATCGTACTTTGCTTTAACTGCATAAAGACGAAATATCAAACCGCGTAAGCGCCGCGTCGACGTCTAACGCGTAAACATTGGTACGGAACCTATAGGAATGTAAACCAAAATTATACTTTTTGTTAAAATTTCTATAAAATATCTGATAATTTGATGTGCATATGTCTAATGATCATTTTTGACCGCCAAATCGCATATTTTTTTTACTTTTTTCATTAGATCTCCGAAACCGCTAGACCTGCCTTTATGAAAATTTGATCAACTTCTCACCTTGTCAATACAAGTAAAATGTTGTTTGAATTATTAAAATCGGACGCTCCGTTCTCTTAAAAACTGAGTTACCGTTTTCGGCACTTTTTGCCCCGTATCTTCGGAACGGCTTGACCTGACTCAGCACGTCTCCTTATCAATACGAATCGAATGTTTTTTGAATTATTCAAATCGGTTGATCGGTGTTTCCGAAATCGTCGACGAAAATTTGTATCCGCACATACATACACACACGCACACACGCACACACGCACACACACACACACACACACACACACACACACATACATCCATTTTTTCTAAGGTATGCCAAAATATTCAGAAACCTTTGAAACGTCGAGAAATGCAAAAATTTTCATTTTCGATTTTTTTGCGATTACTATTGTTCGAGCCTCACAAATTTTATTTATCCATCTCCCTCTACCTATATACTGAACTCCCTCTAATCTGTAATAAAATAATTTCCTACCCTACTCTAGGTACTAAGATAATTATAAGAAATTATCCATTCTGTACGCATAACTTGAACCGTGAGCATCATACAAATAAATACTATTATTAACTAACCAACTTATCTAACTTACATATTTTTAAAGGTCTGATATAGCCATTCTAATGATAAATTATATCTGGTCCTTCGAGGTAACTAAGTGTCTGTGCGTAGTGATTTTTAATTGACTTTTTTAATAAACATTGCGTCGGGCGCTTACATTTTTTGGTCCTTCGAGCCGGATTCGACCTCCAGTGTTAAACTTAAAAGTGCACAGTGATTATTAACAGCGTAATCCACTGGAGCCACTAATCTAACCTACAAAGTGCACAGTGATTATTAACAGCGTAGTCCACTGGAACCACTAATCTAACCTACAAAGTGCACAGTGATTATTAACAGCGTAATCCACTGGAGCCACTAATCTAACCTATAAAGAGCACAGTGATTATTAACAGCGTAATCCACCGGAGCCACTAAATTTAACCTACAAAGTGTACAGTGATTTCCAACGAAGCGTAATCCACTGGAGCTACTTAATCTAACTAACAAAGTGCGCAGTAATTATTGACAGTGTAATCTACTGGAGCCACAAAAACTGTTCATCAGTGTACGTTATTATCAACAGCATAATAACTGCATTCATCAAGAAAATTTACGAAGCGGTCAAGAAGCTACAGAATCACATCAAACAAGGTTAGTCAAAGCAATCCTTTCTAACTTATCCTAAACTCATCCTAATCTTTTACCTATATCTATACTTAACCATCTCTAGAATTTTGTGTGAATCTACATTAAAATGGATTCATTAAAATCATTACAATCTTTACAAAACGAACTAACATTAATAAAAGCTCGTCTAGCAGAATTTGAACAAACTTGTAACGAAATGTCAAAAATTCCGTGTAGCGAACTAAATGTATTACAGATAAACGGTATTTTGGAAAAAGTGAAACCTATGATAGACACGTTCCAAAATACACTTGTCAAAATAACTACCTTTTTAGACGACGAAGACGAAATTGATCAATTATTAGAAACAGAACTACTTGATTTCGATGACGATCATACTAGATGTTTATCAAAATTACGTAAACTACTTAATAAAGCATCTACTAAATCTGGTTCTACTAGCAGCTTTAGTGATCAAACAATCATATCGTCAAACAATATAAAACAACCTCCAATTTCGATCAAATTACCTGAGTTTGATCAAAATATCAATCATTTCCAAAATTTTAATTACCCTAAACCCGAGGCAGGGAGCATAACTGAATCTTTACCTGTACTCGACAAAAACTGTTCCTTCGCGACGGAATTATCAGAAACACGAAACGAAAATAATAAAACTACGTATAACATTCCGACAAATTCTTTTAACGCAAACATTTTAAACATTCCAAAATTTGAAAAATTACCAGACTCAACATGTAATAAAGCAAATTTTGTAATCCATAACGACACCTTTTACAATAAAAACATAAAATTAGGTAACAATAAACCTGATTCGCATATTACTCAATTCGGCTTAAACGGGAACACGCATCTCGAGTCTTTCACACTTTATAATTTTACCTTAAACCTGGAAAACCAGGTACTAACCGGGAAACAAAATCTCACCCCTAATACTACGAGAATTACCTGGCGATTTGGTATAAAAATTCCTTTTGCCAACAATAAAAATCTGGCACGTAATAAACATATTGAATACTACATGCGATCAAACGACAAATTATATAAAGAATATTACCTCATTACCGATGCAAATAAAATACTTTCATTACTAACAACTAAACAAAATTTAACGAAACTTTTAGTGAATGACAAACTAAATCTATATGATTTCAAAACTAATCATTTTAAACTTTTAGAAAACCCTTATCTTTATTTTGACAAACTAACTGCTCAAACTTTAGATATATTTTGTAATAGTTTTAGATTCAATAATATAGTTTCAGCTAATAACGCTATAAATGAAGCTATTATTAAAATACTTATTTCGGAAGCTGCAGCTCCAATATGTTATAAATTATTAACAACTCAACAATTACTACACGAATTTTCCGACGCGTCAAAATGGGCATACGGAACTTTTACCTATTTATGCTCTACCGGAAAAAATTCTAATACTAAAATATATTTAACTACATCGAAACCTAAAGCAATGGCTTTAAAAAATATAACACTTCAACGACATAAACTTTTAGCAAATCTTATACAAAAAGAAAAACGCGCATTAAACTTTACATTTGATAAGAAATTTTATTTGAATAACTATACGGTTACTTTATTTCTTATAAAACCTCTATCATACAAGCGGAAAGCCTTGGTAACTGATAGAGTAGACGAAATAGAAACAAATTGTGATATAAACATTTTGGCTTCTAATACTGCAGTTAATCTAAACTTACGATTTCCATTGTGGTTACGAAAAACTTTCGATACAAACAACTTTTTAACTTTTAAAATTCCAATAACAAAAATGGAATGTGAACCTATTAAACTTGCTTCAAACAATACTTTTACTATCTTGATTGATTGTTGTATCACTAAAGCTCTTCATATTGAACAGACTTTTAATTTGACTGCGAAATGCTTTGTGGCCACACGGAAATGGTTCATTACGCAAAGTTGCAAAATTTACAAAATGAATTCAGAAGACAGTTCAAATTTTGTTAACGCAGCACCAAACTTAAAACGATTTCATATGATACTACAACATAAATCAATTAACACAAGGGTAACAAATAATTTAGCAATTAAACTTTTAATAAATTATATCATATCAAAGACCCTTCATTTCGAAACTATCGATTCACTATCTATTCATCTGTTAAATCTTATAAAGCGCGTTAAAATGAGATATCGGAAACATTTATTTAATTTACAAACATTCTTATGAACAATTTTACTTAAACACATTTTAACGCAGATTGACAAAATTCTAAACCTGAAACTCCTTTGATTCCAATCCTAATTACTAATTCTTAACAATTCACGATCCAATTGGAAATTCTTTAACCTTTATACCTAACCCACTATTGCTTAAAATACCTGTCAAGAGACACTTCCGGATCCACGACTGCAGGGATCATCAACCTTTTGGAAGCATGCAACGAGATCATGATTGCATATGCAATTATTATATCTAATTAGAATCTTTCAACCCTTGAACTGGCACTTGAGACGCGTTCCAGCAAACTATGCAGGGGAAGGAAGGTACTGTGTGTGTTGTGACCAATACAACAAACAATAGTGTGGTGAATTGTTCAACAACAAAACTTCGTGTACTAATAACTAACAGGGATATATACCATATCATACAAATCAATGCATAAACTATTTTATCTTGAGACTTTAAACACCAAACCTGTGAGTGTTACCAATAGACATTATAATCAATCGTGAATTTATAAACTGTGTTATCACAAGACTTTAATCATTACTAGAATTTAAGTGATAACAAAATCAATCATTTTTACATATTATTATAACTAATTAATCTTTATACATTTATATTGTAGCTTTACTATAACACCATAACTATATGAAGCAATGTTGAAAAATCATGTAAATTAATTTCCCATTGTTTTTTCAAATCGGGCCGGCATCTTCGAGCCTCACAAATTTTATTTATCCATCTCCCTCTACCTATATACTGAACTCCCTCTAATCTGTAATAAAATAATTTCCTACCCTACTCTAGGTACTAAGATAGTTATAAGAAATTATCCATTCTGTACGCATAACTTGAACCATGAGCATCATACAAATAAATACTATTATTAACTAACCAACTTATCTAACTTACATATTTTTAAAGGTCTGATATAGCCATTCTAATGATAAATTATATCTGGTCCTTCGAGGTAATTAAGTGTCTGTGCGTAGTGATTTTTAATTGACTTTTTTAATAAACATTGCGTCGGGCGCTTACAACTATAACTTGCCCTACGGGAAGTTAAAAAGCGATAGCGATATAACACCAAAATGGTTTTTAACGACTTTTATTGTCAGAAATATATAATACAACATAACATAACCATTTAAGCAGAGCTTATGAACATAATATAACAAAACATATTTTTTTAAATATTCCTTTCTCTTTCGTATTTCGTCTTAGTTAAGTTAGATTTTTCTCTCTGTTTAATCTTCAGCCGAAAAGGACAAGACCCACAGTCATTATGTCACAACCGTACCCAACGTGTACACTTCTGAAAAAAATCATGGTTATTATAAGCTAAATTATCTACGTAAAAACTAATTGCTTGTACTTAACTACTAATGTTAAACATACAGTACAGTAACAGACAAACTAATCTATCTGTAACAGTATCAAAAGCAATCGTACAAAGAAACTTTTTTTGACTCTTTAAAACCAATGCGGTCTACAGATCATGTTAATGTAAGGCGCTGACTCAATGCAATAATGGAAACTTGTTTGAACAAACGTACTTTATCTTTCGTATAGTTTAGCTATAATGGTGACTATCACTACCGCATCCTGGCACCACAGTATTCAGTTTCCCCTACGCTGTAAGCTTGTAAAGTTTGAAATGTATAAGTCAAAAAATTAATTAAATTTAACATAAATGCATACTAGTTGCTTCACAGGAATTGGAATGTTTCATTCCGGTGAACATTTATTATTTTCACACTATATTTTTTCAATATTTATACACTTTTAATTTATTATTTACTTACAATATTTTCATTAAGACTCAGACGTTTAATGCTACTGATAAGATGTTGCAATATTATAAATACTGCATAAAATACTTGCGATATTTTATGCGATCATTATTTTTTATCCACGTTCCTAATTAACTTTCCGTAGGGTGAGTTATAGTAATTATCCAAAAATCCAAAATGAAAATGTTTGCATATCTTCACGTTTCAGAGGTTTCTGAACATTTTGGCATACCTTAAAAAAGTGGATGTGTGTATGTGTTTCGTGTGGATACAAATTTTCGTCCAAGATTTCTGGCGCACGGTTTAACCGATTTGTAATATTCAAAAAAACTTTTGATTCTTACTAATAAGGAGAAGTGCTGATTAGTTTTTGGTAAAGATAGGATCAGCCGTTTCGGAGATATGGTACAAAGAGTGCAGAAGATTAAATTTTTGAGGAAACAGAACATCCAATTTTAATGATTCAAATAACATTTAAATTGTGATAATGGGAAGAAGTGGTGATATGTTTTTGGTAAAGACAGGACCAGTATTTTGGAGATACGGAACTAAATGTGCCAAAAATGCTAGATTTTGAGAAAACGAAGCATCCGATTTGAATGATTCAAACAATATTTTGATTTTGTTCACAATATAAAGAACCGATTTGTTTTTGGGGGTTAATTTTTTTTAATATTTCATTACGGTATGGGACGTTCCAACAATTTTCTGTAAAAAACGATGTCGCAGACCATTAGTTTATATTATTTATAATTTTTAATTATATTGGAGGCATTTTTAGAGCAATTATATTGGAGGCAGTTTTATAGGTCAAATTCAAAAACTTACTTTTCCGAATGGTTTAGAAACTTTTACGTGTCTACACATGACACAATAAAATCTAAAATTTGTTTCGAAATCTTATTTGTTAATTTTCTACGCATACATACTTTTGCTAGGCATCGCAATTTTTCTAAAGAATGTAAGAACCAAAAAAATTTCCATCACACCAATCGATATAAAAAAATTCCACTAGCTACTTTTATTTACAACCATAATTATGGAAGCAAATTCTGTTAATTGTTTCACATTGATAACCTGGAGCTCTGTAATAATTCATCATTCGTATATTTTCATAACCATTAAAAAATATACTGGGAGATAATAAACTCGGCGCATCCAATTACTTTGTTTAAGTAAATATACCGATTATCATTTACTTGCCTGGTTTTTCTGATTAAAAGTCCAGAACGCCGAGTCGACCGTTTCTTATCGGTTCGTGCATCTGTTTCGCCCTTTTCGCGGTCGGGAATTGTTTTCCGCATTCACGGGACGAGTGATAACTTCATCGCCTTTAGGGACGCTTATTTGATTATTATTGATATGAGCGTAGACCTATAATTTTTGGACTCGCTTAAAAATTTTAAATGTCTATCTTTGGTCTAGAAGATTATTTTAAATATATCCTTTAAAACTGATTGTTTTTCTAATTTCGATATTGTCAATAATTTTTTTTAATTCTTTTATTAAAAATAATCAGAACATTAATAACATTCTTGAATTTTTATTTAAGTTTAATTAAATTTAAATTTATAAGTTTGATTGAATATAATTTTATATAGAAGTTACTCCAGTGAGTAGTAATAACTATTAGATACTATTTATTGGATCAAGTTAATAGGCCATATTTTTTTAGTCTTCTCAATTCTGGTGTAAGAAGCAGTGGAGCAACGAGTGGTATGGGGTGATTTTCTAATTTGTGATGATGAAATTAATTATTAGTCGATCTTGTTTGTATGAAGTCCTTAAAACATAGCATCTCCAGATCATCACCGACGTTTATTGCTTACGTACCAGGGTGCGCCCGTCATGATCCTAAGTAGTTTTGATTGTGTTTACTAAACCAATGCCACATTAGATTTGCTAGAGTCCCAAAGCTCTATTCCGTATGACCAAACAGAAATTATTATCGTCAATTTATTCAAGGCCAATTTTAGTTTGGCCAAAATATTTTTTAATCTCGCATGCAATTTGTAAAGTGAGCCAACTACAAAATGATTTCATCTGACAACGATGCATGTTTAAAGGAAATTTTCAGGTGTAAACGAACAGTCTAATCGAGTACTCTAAGTCGTAATCAGCAAATAGTCAAATTCAATTATACAATCTTTGAAATTCAAAGTTTTTTTAATTTTAGCATAGCCTCGATTCTCGTTGGTAAGTGGCTAGAGCAAAGGGATCTGAATCAGAGGTCTCAGCTTCAATACCCCATCAGCCTGATACCGAGCAGTAATAAAATATAGACGGCAATATATTTCCAAATAAAAATAGCACATCTCCGACATTGTTGCATCAATAAAAATTTATCAGCAATACAGTAAATTGTAATAATGTATTGCATCACATAGAGATATTACAACTATTTTGGTTGCCATCTATAAAAAACCGGCCGATAGTTGATAGTAAGAAATTCATCTCTAGATTGCAAGAATTTTGTCACAATAGCTCATCAGAGAGTTTAATTTTTATAATCATAGACGGTTGATAAAACCACAAATTAACTCAGGTCCTTCAGCTGGGTAATCAATCATCTCAACAAGGAACACAGAAATTATGGCCAAAACACTTCTACGATGTCTTAAAATCACTTTTCATATAATTGTGATGTGAAGTTGTCATGTGTAAAAAAAATAACCCAAATATGCACCTATCCGCTGAAATTAAATTATTATTGTATAAGCGACTTCAAAAAAGGTCGTTTCGTCAATTTAAAAGAAAAAAAATGGCAAGATTTATTTGCGCTCGTAATACGATTACTGTATTGTAAATTCAAGTACGTGAAATTTGCGATTCGGATCTTATTTGTCATGCCAAAAGCGCAACATCAATTACTAAAGGCATGTTATCCTCATCTTAAATTTTAATTTTATTTGTTCTATGGCGCTCGAGAGTGCATAAACCGTTTTTATATTTGTTTTCTTTAATACGGAAAGACCAAAAGAAATTTGATTAATAAGCATTGCAATGAATTAGTGAACAAGACATCACGATTCACGATGCGAGACCTTAAGTACCTAGGTTAGGTATATCAAAGCACTGTTTTTAATAGGATTACTATATTTTTAGTATACCATAATATCTAAAATAGCAAATAAGAAAACATTAAGTTGAAAAAAAAGCAATTTTACAAGAGATAAATTAAATAAATAATTATTTCAACTCTGCTGATGAATATTTCTGACGAAATACCAGATCAAGGTTATTTACAGTGTTATCTCTATAAAAAATGCACCCGTGAAATTTCTATTTTGCATTGGTTGAATAATATAGCTATTATTTTGTAAAAGTCCTTTGAATTTAAAATAAGACATTGGACCTGCTTACTACCTGGCCGTCTCAATTTACCCCGCATATTGTTTGATATGTTATATGTATGATATAATTGACTTGGTTTCCACAATATAATTGCTCAGTCAAATTGGACCTTTGTGCCTCGGTCTAACCGATATACATAGCCCTCTTATATATATATATATATATATATATATATATATATATATTCATTTTATAAGCGATTATAACTTAACAGTAACGAACTTAACAACTTCTCATTTTAGAGGGTAATTCAACGATTTGCCGAATTATTCGAACACACTTTCTTTTTGCTATATTTGTTTAATTAGAATTTTCCTAAAACTGTTCATTTTAATTTCTTGCAGCAATGTCGAAAAAAGATTTATATTTTGCTGTAAAAACAAATAACAGTCTGCTCGATATCGAGCCTGTTTGATAGAACCTAAGCCAAACTTTCAATATACATATAGAATTGTTTTTAAATTATTTCTAAAGTTTTATTGATAATACTATTTAAAACAAACGTGATTAATTCGCACGTTATCAGTTAATTAAAACCTATTATCAAGAATGTGTTAATGTTAAACATAATTGGTAATTATTACTCATGTTCCAAATATTCAATAATAATTTTTATACCATAATATTGCAAACATATTTTTGTTATCTATAAAATATCTAGAGTAATTTGAAAACATGCTGATATAAAATGAAAACAAGATCGATCCTGATGCATTTTACCGGAGATTACAAACTAAATCTCCGGAATAGTTTTATTGGCATGAAATTGAAAATATCACATACTCTTCAAACCAAATCGGTTTGGTACTGAGATTATTATCTCATGCGATGGGCTCGTGCACATGAATATATAATGTTTTGATGTATATTCCATTTTATTATTAATTATCCTGAAAAATGTTTAATATTTTTATTGGAAAGTTTTCTGTAATTATGGTTACCTATCACATATTCAATATCATCTTTGTTTATCAAATTAGGAATGTTATTTTTAATTATTATATTCTTTGTTTAAAAATCGTTTGAAAAATCGCCAAATGTTTTATATAGATAAAAATGAATAACGTGCTATATTTATCAAGCGCTTTTTTATTATGGGTCATTGGTGAATAACATTCGCAAACCATAAATATTTGAATTTTTTGTGAGCGCAGTACATTTATCAATCATTATTTGATAAATTACACACACACATACGCATATATATATATATATATATATATATTTATATATATATATATATATTTATATATATATATATATATTTTTATATATATATATATATATATATTTTATATATATATATATATATATATATATATATATATATGTGTGTGTGTTAATATGTTTTTGGTTGTGATTACTGTGCAGAAATCCTTTAGAAATTATTATAACAATGTTTAGTTTTATTATTTATTAACAAAATTTAGACATTTGTATGAATACAATGAAACTATGAGCTCTTACAAGCAACCTGGAACTTTCGTGAAACAATGAGCATTTTCGGGAATTATGATTAATTTTTATCAATTTTGTTCATTTAAACTTTGGAACCGTAATTCTGAATAACATTTCTAGAAGAACAGTAGAAAATAATAACACAATTGCCTCAAGATTCAAAGAATTAAGATAATTTGTTGAACTATGATTTTATTTAAATCGTCGACTTTAGGAGGCCCTTTGAGAGATTTGCTACTCGAAATTTTTCAATAATAAAATTATCAAGTATTTTACCATTTTACAATTCTGGTTAAATGCACCAACTTTTGATGAAATTTGAATTGATTAAATTTAAAAAAAAATAATCATAAATTTAATTTATGAAAACTTGGAATAATTATGTTATTGTTTTTTATTGTTATTCACGGTTACGGTTCCAAAGTTTTAATGAACAAAATTAGTAAAAATTATCCACCATAACCGAAAAGTTGTAATAATTTTACCAGAATTCTAGGTTGCACATAAAGGCTCTTAATTTCTGAACAACCTGAAATATTTTTTTTTTTGCAGGACAGTTAAGATTCGTTTCGGTATACAAGCTCAAGTGGTACCACTGCCTAAGTCGTACCACGGTTATGTTTTGATATATCTAGTACTGTTACATAGAAAAAATAGTAGAATAAAAAGCGTGTACAATTAGACTAATTGATTAAAAGTAAGCTTTTATTTATTATTTACAATCAGAAATTCATTGGTGAGTATGAGTCTATGTGATCAATATTATGTCATTTAGAGGTGCCCTTCACTGAAGAGATACCTCTGCTATAATATATAATGATTTGTGTTATATCTCATTCGTATTACTTGATTGGGAATATTTATTTGATAGGGTTTGTTAATATTTTGTCTTATAAGTTTTAATTTTAAATTCAATAACTTTGCAGTTTAAGGCAAAAATCTTTACTCGTACCGAAAAGTGTTTTATGGAGCTTTTTTGATAAATACGAGGAATTAATGAACAAAGACAATATTTCAAAGTTTTGCTCAAACTGATGAATACCAAGTGGTTATGAACAATAACGGTTGTATCTTCATTAACAAATCCATTTTTATTCTTATCACGCATACTTAATATTTTTGTAAGTACATTCTATACTTTATTAGAGACCATTATTTTATTTTAGATGTTAATAGTTATGTTCTACTTGGTAAATATAACTCGAGAAAAGTGATGAGAAGAAATAGTTCTTTAGTACAAGATGCGACTTAAGCTAAAGCTACGAAACTTCTCAATTGTGCCGAAAGCAAATTAAAAAAAAAACATAGAAATACATATTTTAATAAAAAGTAATTTTAAATTATAAGCCAACTAATTGAAGATTATTGCACTAATATAATTTTTAGTAGCATTGTTTATTTAGATGGTACGACTTAAGCAAGCTTATATATATAATAGATATATATATATATATATATATATATAATAGATATATATATATATAATAGATATATATATATATATATATATATATATATATATATATATTTATATATATAATAGATATATATAAAGTGTGTTTATAAATCCTCTGGTAATACTATAAATAACGATAATACAATTAGCATTTGGCAGCCTTTTCATTGACAAACCTGAAGAAGTGTAAGCGAACGAAGAGAAGGAACGTAGCATATTAATCAAATACAGATTTGCTCCAATTTCCAGAAGGGAGCTGTTTCTTAATTGTGATTAATGACGTAATACGCAGAATAAAAATATGTCACCCTATTTCCTTCACGAGATGTAGATTGCAAGAGAAGTAAGACTTTCCATCATAAACCTCATTCTATTCTTTTCCGGTGAGCAATAACTCTCATATAAGATTTATATTTTCATATTACTAAGTACTTTGCCACAAGATTTTTTTTCATATCAGAATATTAAATATACATGCTATATATATGCATATATATATACATATATATATATATATATATATATATATAATACATTGTGTATATATTACAATCCTCGTGTATTGGTTATGGATTTTGCCAAAACACCCTAGTAATTTTTTTTTTTGAAATGAGGGCCTTCCAAAGTCGACATTTTAAATTCATTGTTGAACAAATGGTCTTAATTTTAGGAAATTTGGGGCAATTGTCATTATTTTTGACTGTGCTCCGATAAATGTTATTTACGGTTTCGGATCCATGAGTTAAATGAACAAAAAATTAAGCACAATAACCGAAAAGTGGTCACAGTTTTACCAAAGCTTCAGGTTGAACTTGAAAGCTTATTTTCAAACTACATCAAATTTTCTCTCTATTTTTTTCATGGCGTTCTAGGACACCTTGTATATTATATATATATATATATATATATATATATATATATATATATTGAATGGTAGAGTCTTGGATTTGTGTATATTTTGTAGAGTTTCGAACAAGAATCCAAAAATAATACAAAATAAAAAACAAGAAAAGTTTTTAAAAAAACAATTTCTTTATTTAATTATTTGTTTATTGTCGACGTTTCGGAACTAGGTACGTTCCATCTTCAGGACATCTGTCAAGAAACATGATCTTGATGAGATTTTTGCAAACAATATGTTTAGGAAAAGAAAATAGATTTTTCTTTTTTTTTTTTTTTTTTTTTAAATAATGAATTAAATTGTAAAAAATATAATAATGTACAGAAATATGATAATATGTTCAAAATAAAAATGATAAAAATAAATGAGTGGATTATCAAAACAGGATATTAAACATAATAGAAATTTTTTTTGAAAGTTATGGAAATTTTTTAAGAAAAGGTTAATGACAAAGTTGAATTAATTACCTGTATGTTTGAATATTTGTTAGCACTTTTTCACTAAACAAGCTTTTTTAACAAAAATGATTTTGTGAGTTAATTTTCCACCGAATAATTAGATTTTGTAAATCAAAATTACTAAAAAACTTTGTCTTTTTTAAAATTATTATTTGAAAACACAAATAATATTGTTCTCTGGATGTTGTTCGATTGGTTTACGAAAATTAACTAAATGAAACTGGTGTGCCCTTTGTAACACGTGTAAACACTTGAAAGAGAGATGTGAGATTGTATGTGTGTGTTTTTATATGTCAGGGTGTGAATACTTAAATTGTTGATCTTAAAAGGAAGTCGATATTAATTGTTTGTCAAAAAATGTAAAAAATTTAAATTTTTTACACTTTTTGACAAACAATTAATATCGACTTCCTTTTAAGATCAACAATTTAAGTATTCACACCCTGACATATAAAAACACACACATACAATCTCACATCTCTCTTTCAAGTGTTTACACGTGTTACAAAGGGCACACCAGTTTCATTTAGTTAATTTTCGTAAACCAATCGAACAACATCCAGAGAACAATATTATTTGTGTTTTCAAATAATAATTTTAAAAAAGACAAAGTTTTTTAGTAATTTTGATTTACAAAATCTAATTATTCGGTGGAAAATTAACTCACAAAATCATTTTTGTTAAAAAAGCTTGTTTAGTGAAAAAGTGCTAACAAATATTCAAACATACAGGTAATTAATTCAACTTTGTCATTAACCTTTTCTTAAAAAATTTCCATAACTTTCAAAAAAAATTTCTATTATGTTTAATATCCTGTTTTGATAATCCACTCATTTATTTTTATCATTTTTATTTTGAACATATTATCATATTTCTGTACATTATTATATTTTTTACAATTTAATTCATTATTTAAAAAAAAAAAAAAAAAAAAAAAAAAAAAAAAAAAAAATCTATTTTCTTTTCCTAAACATATTGTTTGCAAAAATCTCATCAAGATCATGTTTCTTGACAGATGTCCTGAAGATGGAACGTACCTAGTTCCGAAACGTCGACTATAAACAAATAATTAAATAAAGAAATTGTTTTTTTAAAAACTTTTCTTGTTTTTTATTTTGTATTATTTTTGGATTCTTGTTCGAAACTCTACAAAATATATATATATATATATATATATATATATACGATCTTGATAGTTTCAAGTTTCAATAACATGTTTCTCTATGTTATAATTAATCTATATTGGTGTTTATATTAGTTATTAAAATTTTCAAATTGTTGTAGTTGCTGAATGATGACACGCATCTTGTGTCGAAACGTATAAATAAAAGTTTTTATACTTTATACCTTTTTATGTCGACGAATGAGCTGCTAGTTACTTTGATATATATATATATATATATATATATATATATATATACTCGAAAATATATAAAGTAGCCTATTAATTAGTTAACACTTGATAAATTATATATAAACCCCATAAAAAACTGATTAGCAGAATGATTTATTATGTTAAGTATTTTGGAGATAGTGAAATCACAAGAGAAATTTACTTTTAAAAAATAATTTTGTCCGAATCGGCACGGTTGCGGCCTTTATCTAAACGAGTGTGTAAATTTCAACTTTACTACTTTTTTCTACTCTTCGGCGCATATAGGGACATTGCTGATATCTTTTTTTTTCTTATTTTTGCTTTTAATTTAGCTAAGTAATGTTTTTAGTTTATGTGTATACACTCGATGCTTTAGATATATTCCCATGAAAGGACATCTGCTGTCAACAATTGGGGATACCTTGATGAACAAAATGTAGTCTCATCGAGTAATCATTTTTTTGGAAACACTTTTTTTTAACTAGAAACCAAAACTTGTTGGATGTGTGAAAAGTGCTTTGTATTGATGGAACTAAGCATCCAGGTCTTCCAATTGTATGCAGCAAATTATTGTAGTTAGAACGACGGAAATAAAAACTTAATATGAGAACGACATGAGTTGTATAGATATTTTTTTCTAGGAGTATTAATAATTTTAAAATGTTTTTTACATCATGCCATTTAACATATTATCATGTGTCACCGTCGGTAGACATTATTTTGTGTAAACTACAAATATAATTAACACTACAATGTATCACTGCATTTGTGGTATGGATTTGAATTAGTAACCAGTGGTTCTAGATTCGATGTCAACATTTGTCAGCTTGATATCAATATATTCATTACAGTATTAATATCAGATTTCCTGTTTGGCTTTTGACATTCAGTTTAACCCTTTTCACTCGCGAATTGCGAGATTTATATGTATTTTGCCGCCGGAGGGGCGCCATACGAGTGGAAAGGGTTAATTCAAACACGTACAGTTGCTTCTGGTCGTAAAATATTTTTTTGTTGAAATATAATATCATACTTAATTTTATATCTATGTACGATTCTGTATTTGATGCATACATTATGTTTCAATATTGAAAAGAATATAAAAGTGTAGATTAAATATTTAAATTATGTTTTGATGAAAAACTGCTATTGTTTTTATCCTAACTATTAATCAAAATCTTTCTTGAATTTTTTAATATCATACAAAAAATACGAATTTGAATCGCTGCATGGATCTTCAAAAGAGGCACGTAAAATCTCTATAATATTTAGTATTCTAGAATGATATTCATGAATGAATTATTTCTATATTAGTAACTTCTGAGGAATTAATTATCAAGACTAAAGTTGCATAAAGATCCTTATTTACTTTAATATACATTTATATGCTATATCGTACTTATGGGAACGTATGTGTTTGAGAACACAAATGTATGTGCATCCATAAGGAAACGTACAACTGTTCTGATTTTTTTTCTTGAGAATACTTTTATTTCCTTAAGCTCATTCCGTATTTTCCTAAGCTGATTAAACCAAAAAGTCAAACAACATTAGCTTTGCACGTTGCGTCCGCTTTGCAACGTCTGTGGAAGAAGTCGAGTCAAGATCGTCTCTAATTTAGTACATTTTTTAATGTAATCCTGTGCGATTTTGTTTGCACATTTTTGTAAACGCCTATTTATATGGATTTCCAACAAAAGTTTTAGAATCACACTTAAAAATAGTGATTCATGGCATCGTGCCTTATGGCTACTTGCTGGAACTTCCCGTACCGCAAATTAACATTTCTAAAAGCATTAACATTTTTGAAAATTTTGAACTTTTTTAACAATTTTGAAAAACAAATGTTTATTTCTTAACAATATTTGAAACACAGATGTTGGCATCACCTCGAGTAGTAGGTCGCTGCATTTTTATTTTACTTTCTTGTTACAGATTTGTATGAAAGGTCTTTAAAAAAGTTTTCTGAATAAATTTTCTTCAAAAATATTTTTTATATTTTAATACGTTAATGTGTTCAGTTAGCATAGTTTCAAACTGTTGAGGGTTTTAGAATTGTTTTTGTGTTGTTGAAGGCGTTTTATTAAATTTCGTCTAGTTTCACGGATTATATATCTCCAAAGTTAGTTTACATATTGCACACATTGCACACTTCACAACTTAGGTGAAAAGTTGATATGTTAGCAAAATTGTGAAAAACAATTTAATAATAGCTAAAGAGTAATATTACAGTTTTGATGTTTATTTTATGTGGTGTAATGCATTACCATAAATTCATACATCTATCAATGCGTTTTCTGTTTTCAATATTAAGATAAACAAATTGTACTTCTTTTTAATTATCTAACACTATTGTTACACATTTTAGTCTTTACAGTAGTTTTAGTTTTACCGAATGAAGGCTAGGACTATAGCCGAACCGTATAGATATTATAATATTTTTTTAAAAGATAATTCTCGGTATTCAGTCTGTCAATACTTATCTCATAGAATTCAAATTTTATGGTCAGGCAGATTAAAAATATAGTCAATTTATAAAAAATAGTAGTAAGTAAATTTAGAAATTAGCAGCAAGTTGTTGTTAATTACTGATAATTTAAAACTTCGGGCTCAGTGTTTAAAAACTTTTTTTCTCTAAATTGTATTTGCAGGAATTAAAGCGAGCAGTGACGTAGACGATAAGAAAATTGGCTAGCTCAAACTAGCTCCCCGGTTTGATCCCAACCTCGGCCAAACTTGATATCAAGCAGTATATCAAATTTTCACTTGATGGTATATATTTCAAACATAATCTCAATCACATACAAATAAACAATATTAGATATAGGTACATATCCACTATATATTTATAGTACATAGTTATACAAAGAGGAGTATAGCTAACAACTGGGTTTCAGAATATACCGAATTAGGAGTTAAAATAGCAATCACAGCTCAAATCACACATAGTTCTGATAAAAATAATATGAGGGAATAGAAATATTCAAAATTTTGGGAATTATAACAATATGATTATTAAATATCTTTGTTTCTTGAAAATCACAGTATATTAGAAGAAAATTTATGGTAAATAATGCATTTATTTTTAACATTGTCTAGAGGTCCCGGGTTCAATCCCTCTTCCAGCAGCCTAATGTCAAGCACAAGTGACATCGGTTAAAACTTGGAAATATAGATAGTAATATGTTGCCAAGTGAAAATAGACCTCATCCGAAATTGCTGCATCAATAAAATATTGGCCGACCAATAAATTACTGTGAGGCCGACTTAGTATTAAGGCAAATTAGCCCAACAGCTTACAGGACTCTTAAGTTCTGTTTGCTATTCAAAAACAATAAAAAAATGTAACGTCGTCTTGAATTTTTCTTAACATTCCTTGTGCCGCAGTGCAAACAATTAAATTTACTTTGGCACTTTACATACATTCAGAAGAAATATTTCCAGTCGAAATTCTCCATTTCCAAGGGAACATTATTAAAAATACTTTTTGAATAAAATTCTGTACGTGCGTAACGAGGAATAAAACTTTGTAAGCGTGTTTTTATTTACGAATAGTTTAAAGTTGCTGCCAGTTCTGGGAGAAAATTCAACAAACAATACGAAATCAACTTTTCTAAAAGTTTGATAGCTCATTCGCTCTTATAGTCATAGAACGTTTTAAATAAAACAAGGCGCTTGAGAAATTCACGAAATGCGAACAAACACCTGTTGTTACATTTATATATCACACTGACAAATATTTTAATGTACGTCTAATATTATTATATATCGAATGTATATAACATATTATGAAAGCATATGTAGAAATGAATAATAAAATTCACTACGAGATTTTTCTGTTTTGTTGAATTTAAGTCGCAATATTTACGTTGATAATGAACTCATTATATTTAAATAGTAAACTATTATATCACTTGTTCATTAGTCACTAGTTGGTGTTTTTCTTTTTCTTCCTGATCAGTTAAATTTAAACGAGGCATAATAAAATACTTAAAATATCAAATTTCATAAAATTGAAATTTATTTTCAAACTTTTTGAAAGCGTAATTTCACTTACAATTAGAATTATTGTTCTGAGAGTTTATATTATTTGATTTTATAAAAATGACAACATATTAGAAAATTATTTTGGATGCATTGGAATATTTTTTCAAAGCCTGGAATATTATTATTTTATAATTTTCAATAAGCATTATTCACTTTTATTTTATGTTTTATACATTTATGATTTTCAACCAGATATTTTAATGATATTCTTAACACCATTGAAGAATTAAGGGATTATTAACGTTTTTGTTATTTTTGCATTTTTGATATTAACAACTGTTTTGTTTTTTTAGATACATAATTATCTGGTTTTGTATAACTAAAACTATTAATTTGTTGCCTACTTAATCTTTCACACATATTTTATAAAATGAAATATTAATTTGATTTTATTTTTATGCCCTTATTAAAGTTTCACAAACAATATTGAATATCATTTTCTTTTCATTATCGCTATTACCACGGGATTGTTTTCATTTTATTATAACGTAATTGTATGCATACGGGATAATAGTTTTTAAGCACTTTTAAGCATATTAAAAATTTGATAAGGTTTTAACATGTAAATTTACTCTCAATTTCCGTATCGACTTTTTCTCTCGAGAGTTATCTGTTTCATATCAATCATATTTTTATGTTTTATGGATCAACTCCCACAAATTGCAAATGTATTTATCACGTATAATATAATTCGTATGTAATAAATCACCTGGTTAACATGTTGGCTCGGTTCACCGCGACCTCCGCTTCGACACGAAATCTGTCCTGGGCGTATCGGTCCACGACGCCTTCGCCCAGATTGAGATCAGTTCCGGCCGTGCAGTTCGCTCCGAGCAGATGCTGCGATTCGACGATTTGCAAAAATCGCGTTACTATATCTACTTGGCCGGCAACTGGTTTTTGTACCGTGGTACTTTGGCCGTCATTTGAATCTTCATCTGGAGACCTCGATGCGCCGATCGTATCCCAATCTGACGGCCAACTACCATTATTATCCACACTGCCAGTTTGCTGAGAATCATCATCCGCGATGGGTAATCCGTCTTCAGCCAAAACTACCGCGATGACCGCGCTCGTCGCGATCATCCAAGACGCGACGTACATTTCGGCCCGCGGCTCCGGTCCACGTGTCTCGTGATTCTCAGCACATTTGGTGGGTTCTTATCAATATGGCCCTCAAATTTGACCCATAATCATTTAACATAAGTCACAAATTTTAATGTTTTACATTGATTGAATTTTCAGAAAATCACTGCACAATTTTTTTTTAAATTTGTCACTTGTTATAAAACAGTAAGAACTTAAAAAAAAATTAGTCACAAATAAATGTATTCAACAATTTCGTAAAACACTGCACTTTATTATTCACCGTGAAATATTTTTTAATTTTGATGATAAAAATTCAAAATGTATACGGATCAATTTTAGGCGCATTATTAGTTAGAGGGCTTTTAATAAATGTGAATGAGACTCGACAAAAATATAGAAGACCGAACTGACTAAGCGTCGTAGAGCTCGTAGCGTTTTCCCGCCCGACGGCTACGGCTGCTACAGTCGAACTGATGTGAACACTGACAGTACGATTCTCGGTGGTTTGTCAGACGGCACTCGCCGTGCCGCTCCGCCGGTAAATGCGTGTGCGCAGCGTATGTCCTAACGGTTGGGAAACTGCTTTACTTTTGTTTCTTCGTTATTCGCGCAAACAGCTAAAAGTGCAGGCTGGACGACTTAACACCGCCGTGATTCTCAATTACGATTTTTAATCAAGGCCAACAGTTTTTGTTTACACTTATTACGAGGCGAATAGAAACATCATCGGCACACCGAAGCAGCTGGAATAAAACTAATGCGATAGAAGTAATATACGGAAAGGAATGAATGGTTGAATTTGTATTAACTTAAAAATTTGTATATAAATTGATTTCAACATATTTGAAATTATTAGTAGAAAATTAGAACTATTTATTATGATTGACTTTTTAACGAATAATAGTGAATTATAATGTATGGCATTAACTTCCCCCAATGAAAAGTTTGTTTTCCCAAAAAATCTGATTTGCTAATTTTATGTTCTTTTAAAGTTTCAAGTCATTCTGAATCGAATGAGACAAAATTTGGAAAAATTTGTCAAATACGACAAGTTCAAGTTTTCATGTTCAGAAAGGTATATTTCACTACATATATATACTAGATGAAGGTGGATTGGTACGTTGAAGTTGTCTACCCTTGGGAATAATACTTTTTAATTAGTTATTTCACATCAGTACATTTATATGCAATATAAAAGGAAAAACAGTGTACTGTATTTATGCGACAAAAACAATATAGTTTTGACCATTCTTTAAAAAATCACATCAGTATCTCTAATCATTCTAATATTTTCAAAGGGTTCTAATTACAGCTGTGAGGAAATTAATATATAGTTTGACATGGCGCATTTGCCATACCAAAGAGCCTGGATGCTGTTATTCGAGTGATCCCTACATTTGAGGTAATAGTTTTCAGTGAGCTTTTCAATTTGGTTGAGTACCAGCGGTACGTCAGTCTGTCCATGTATGTCTTTCGTAGAGTAATAGTGTCTCATCAGTTGGTTCCTTGATTTGTTGAGTACTAGTCGTAAAGCTTTATTTTGTATAGTCTGTAGTCTCCGTAGGTTAATCTTTGCTGTCAAAAACGGCATTTGATGTAACTCGTTCATAACTAGCATTTGTCAGTTATGTGCGACAATCGACAAAACCGTTTCTTTGTTCACAATTGGCCGCAAATTAATCATGTCACTTTCCAAGAAGGTATTGATATATATATATATATATATATATATATATATATATATATATATATATAGTGTCCTGATGGTTGGTGATGTCATTGGATGTATGTTCCAGAGCACCAGTACGACCAGGAATTGTAATGGTAGGCTGGACCCGAGCGGTGAACAGTTGAATAGTTGTTGAAATATTATATTTGTGATGTGGACTTTCCAGAGTTCATTGGTAGTGTGATAGGCCTTTAGGACGAACAGCGTTTTTTGACAGTAATTTGTAAACACACTTCTTTCTTTGAATGATACTTTTATTATTCACTATTTTTACAATTAGTATTTGTTGATAACCTTTTGGTTATCATATCAGCAAAGACTACATTTTACTGAATACTATTTTGACTCCAAGCTTCACTCCGAGCTTGACTGACTGTCTAACTTTTGTCTAACTCTTATATACTAATTTATTGTTTACAACCTATTTACAAAATCCAACAGTAAGCACTTCCGATGTCCGCGTAACCTACATATAACTAGCAACGCGTTTTGTAATTCAACAATTTCACAATTTTGTAATAAACAAAATAATGATTCGAATTGTTATTACAGTTCAATATATATATATATATATATATTTGCGATGCATGCAAAAAATGCGGGCGCACGCCTTAGGGGGCGCCAAAACGAGTTTCGGAAATTAAATTTATAATGTAATATTTATATTTTTTATATAAAATCTAGAATTATTTATATAAAATCTAGTATGCATATTAAATTATAATAAACAATCTAACTTAATAGGGTTACGAAGACACAAAAAGCATTTATTCACATTTATTTTGCAATGTGATATCAGTAGAAACAATTAACCGATTAATAACACTGGAAATTAGTAAATAACAGCTCTGTTCATTGCTTAATCTACTTATTCATTTTTTTCTTTGTTTGAAGTTACCTTGGAATCGAAAAAGAAATTATCTAGTGTTCAATCCCATAAGCTCAAACCTGCAAAAGATTAAATTAACTATTGGGCATAATTGACAAAAAATTGCAAGCTGATTTAGTTAAAACGAGACTTGTTAAAAACTGAAGGAAAAATAAAGAATGAGGAGTCAGTGCTTAAAAAATGGCATGTCCATACCGAGAAATTGAATTGTAACTTTTGCTTTTATTGCAAATGTTTCGCTTCTGATAAATTTTGAATGTTGAAGACATGCATGGTTAGGGTTATGGAAATGGAGCAAATATGAAAAATGAAAGCAAAATGTACTTAGGAATGAAAATCTTTAAACTTTTTTTATACATAATATAATTATTAACTATGCAGAAATAATACAGATACAAATATAATTTGTTTGTTTCAGTACAGTAAAGGGAATATGTAATTTCTTTGCATCTTTTACTAATTTTGGACAATACTTTAAAAATACGTTAAAAGTTTAACTTTAAAACAACAATCTGATACTTTAAATCTGATGGGAAGGTAAAGCTGAATACAATTCGGCTCTTACGATACCAATAAGGAGAAGTATTATATACGATGCAATTTTGGATATTGTAAATAATAAAAAAATAAAATTTAATTTAAAACATGAAATACGAATGTTATGTTTAAAAATTAAAAATTATTCTTTTTTTGCTCTTTTGGCGTGATTTGCTCTATAGAATAAATCGCATAATAAATAAGTTAAATGTTTCAAAACCAAACTATTAATATTACACCTACGTCAGAAATAATTGAAAATTTAAAAATATTTGATTATGATCAACCCGCGAATCGCCTCGATTTTTTAAATAAATTTAAAATCAATGTATAATTTAAAATCAGCGTATATAGCCTTTAGATTATATCTAAATTTTTGTGCACTAAAGTGTGTGCACAAAAATCCAGAAAAATTAATTTAAAAAAATAAAGTAAATGTTTATATAATTTTAATGAAAAACTGATAAAACAGTTGAAATCATTGGGGGAGGGGAGGCGCTAGAACAAATCTTGCATGCGGGCGCTGAAGACCCCAGGACCGGCCCTGTATATATATATATATATATATATATATAATAAAGACTATCTTCAGATTTTTTTGTGTAGATTTTGGCAAGTTTCACCAATGTAAAATCTTGGCAGTTTAGACAATTTAATTTGTATTAAATTACTTAAAGTTTTTAGATCAAATTAAGATTTTAATTTAGTTGGCTAGCCAAAATCTAGACAAAAGAATTTCTCAACACATAAATAATTCAAAAAATAAGAATCAGAATAAAACAATGCTCACAGAACACATAAATAACCTTCAGCATAACATTGATTTCCTAAACCCGAGTATATTACATTTTGAAACCAATATATTTAAAAGAAGATTCAGTGAAGGTTGTCTAATATCGTTAAACAATTTAGCAATTAATAAGAGACTTGACAGCTATTCGCTTTGTAATAATTACAAGATATTCCTTGACCAATTTTCAAACAATATTATTAGTGAATAAAGCGTCTCTTTTTATTACTTTCCGAAACCATTTCACCAGTTCGCACATTTTTCCAAAAATCTTTGTAAACACCATTCATTCAGCGCTTAGACTTCAACTATGTACATAAATTAAGTTTTTTACCTCAAATTCATAATTAGTTTTAAATGTTTGAACTACTGAGGGCTTGGTGTTACAATTGTGTTCATTCGCGTAGTGTTAGTGTTAAATTGCTTTTGTCTGTGAGTACCTATCTTTAAGTCTAATATGTTTGTATCCATTTTTTTTAAATTAATTGTTAATAAAAAAACTTTTTAGTTTTCCACTCAATGACGGTCCCGACGAAGACTGAAATGTATGGATTAATAAAGCTGATTTCTTAATTGCTTTAGTTTTTTTTACTTGGTGCTGTATATAAATATATATATATATATATATATATATATATGTATATATAATGTATGTATGTATTTATGTATGTTTATATACATATGATCGTCTTTGTGAGCGTCGAAAATAGCACGAAAGCACGATTTACGAGTTTGTATCTTTATGGGCTCAACAATTATGGCATTATTTTGTTTTATTGGCAATAATAACGACTGAGTAGCAATGCGTGATTTCTTTTTATGGGTCATACAGTGTACTCGTATGTCGAAGAACACGTTCATTCCGGGAATCTCTGATGTTACGGCACGGTGGCTCACAGACTAGCAAAAATACCCCAGTTGCGATTAATGTCCCGGTATCACAGACATTCTTATTATAAGAAACTTACAATTAGCACGATTTACAAAAACCTGGACCTTTTAACCCTTTAAATCCTGCTCTATCCTATTACTGAAAATTATTATTTTAAGCTTTAAAAGCCGTATAAAATATTTTGTGAGTGTTTTACATTGTTGCTTATGACAAGTTACTGACATATTTTGCTACATTAATATAGAATAAATTAATAAAATTAACTCCAAATATAAATTTGCAATTTTAACATATTCAAACCATTTCAAAAATGTTTATTAATAATTTTGAAAATACCGAAAAAACATGACTGGAATAGGCGTGAAATTTTATTGCTTGTGGTGCTGTGCGTAAGGATGTCATTCCTAGACGACATGTTGTGTTTGTTTTTGCTTCTAGATTCATCACTATATAAGTTAAATCATTGAGCATTTTAGTTTTTATTGTGATTTCTGTTGTATTAAAAACGTAATTTTTAGTTTGTTAACACATTTTTATTGAGAGTGAAATATCTTCAAATATTATGCCTGTCCGTTCAGAAGTGCAACTGAGCGGCCAAAGAATACAAATGCGTATTTGTTACTTTAGTTGTTACAATTACATATAGAGTAGGTAAGGCTTACAATCATTATTTCAAAAACGTTGTAAAGTATAGAATTTTTAACGATACTATTTCAAATTAGAGGGAGGAAAATGAGTAACCAACTATCGTCTTAACGACATCGCTATCACGAGATAACGATCAAGTATCAGTGCTTATACCAAAAGTAGGTAATTTTTAATAGTAGTTTTTTGGGTTTACTTGTATTTAATTTTTATGTATACGTTATTTAATTTAATGAATTAAATTTTTGAGTTAATTTCAACGCTATTTTTCTCATGCAGTAAACTAAACTCACATGCAGTTGGGATAAAAAGAGCAATCGGAACCTTTTTACTGCCAAGGTAATATATCTAATTTCATAGTTTAAAAAAGCAATTTTTAAATGTATAAGTTGAATTATTAGTTATTTTTGGCTTTGCTTAATAATAATAATAAGTAATGGTGCCTTCGCTTGCTTTTTTCAAAAATTTCATCAATTCTTCATTTCGTCAATACAATGTTTTTTGAATCACACAAATCGGACGCTCTGTTCTCTCAAAAAATCAATCACCACTTATGGCACTTTTTGCCTCGTATCTTCAAAATGGCTTGACCTGCGTTTTTCAAAAACTAATCAGCACGTCTCCTCATCAATATGAACCGAAGGTTTTTTGAATTATTCAAATCAGTTGACCCGTGTTCCCAAAATCGTCGACAAAAATTTGTATCTGCACACACACATACATCCATTTTTTCAAGGTGTGCTAAAATGTTCAGAAGACCTTAAAACGTAAAGATATGCAAAAAAAATTATTTTCGATTCTTTTGCGATTGCTATAACTTACCCTATGGAAAGTTAATAATCAAATGATACATGACTTCATGTGGTGTTTGTTCTATATTCTGTAGATTTGTAATTATTTTGTCATTGCTATACTTAAGTTCTTAATGATGAACTATATGTAAACTATTTTCAACAAAATATTTTGTTTGGGTAAATAATAGCACATATTTGCATTTATGATATTTTGTAATATTGCTATAGTACTATTAAAAATTTTCGATTTAACGTTAAGCAATTAAAAAAATAATATCGTTTTTGTTTTTATCACGGATTATATGAAATTGCGTGGGAATTCGGAATGCCGATTTGCAGATTATACGCTTTATCGCCTCCAACGTTGTATCAGGAATCGCTGTTGAACAACTCATTGTTTACGCAAAACACAAAATACAAACTCTAAGGCATAATTGAAAAAGTTTTCATAGACTTGCGATATTTAGGAAAATTGAATCCATTCCATATCTCACAAGCCTAAATACATATTGTATTAACTTTCTTAATGAAATATAAATATTTCTTATTTGCCTACATGACATGTTTGATCTTATGTGAGTTACCGAATTACATTTTGAAATGTTTCATTACGTATGTTCAAAGCCTTTTGCAATCCTCGTATTTTGATATGTTAATATCACTCTTAAAACTTACAAAATTTATTTTATTTTTCTATAATCAAATATTTAGCACAAATTATTTGTTTAAACACTGGAAAACCATATAAACATATGTTAATCACATTCTTATTAAATATTAAAGAATACAGTCTGCATCGAGCATTCGTGCGATACACATCGGTAAATAAATTTACATAATCTGATAAGAGCGAGTGAGTCAGTAAGTGAACAATGGAGTCTGG
Source organism: Ctenocephalides felis (assembly GCF_003426905.1). NCBI lineage: Eukaryota > Metazoa > Arthropoda > Insecta > Siphonaptera > Pulicidae > Ctenocephalides > Ctenocephalides felis. The sequence goes on from NW_020538040.1 coordinate 104,941,737, forward strand.
CCAGTACGGCCAGGAAAGTGACGACGATGACAGTGGTCATCATGATTTTGAGGATTGTGAATTGAATCCAGTTGATAACAGAATTACGTCAATAGAAGAGTTTGAATACGAAATGGATGACATTAGTGATTATGAAATAAATGATTTGGATAATAATATTAATGAAACAAAAGTTAGTGAAATTAATTTAGTTAAAAATTGTGAATATAAAAAAAGTAATAAGAAAAGTATTAAAAAGGAAGTAATAGATTTTAGAAAGAAAAGAAGATTGTTAAGTAATAAAATATTTGATAAGAATCGCGAAAAGTTAAGTGTGATAAGGAAAAAAGGTGAAATTGAAGTACAAGTTAACAAAACACATTTAGAGAAAACTAATAATGATGGAATTAATGAAAACGATGTAAATATCGATTGGGCAAGTGAAGTAAATGAAGAAATGGATAGTAATTTAAATAAAAAAACCTATGAAGAGGAGTTTTTCTATTATGATGAAAGGAGCGAAGGTCCATTTGTTATATATGCAGAATCAAAAGATAAAAATTTGGGTAGACTACATCCAATGGCGTTAGGAAGAATTTTACATACAAAAGTGTCAAGTGTTAGTAATAAGATAAGTAATGTTGCAGCTATAGGTATAAATAAAATAAAAATATGTTTTAATGATTGGAAGAGTGCTAATACAGTGGTGAAACAGAAATTACTGGACGAGTATAATATTAAAACTTATATTCCGAAGCATAAAACTACGAGAATAGGTATTATATTTAATGTAGACCCAGAGATTGAAGAAGATGAAATCATGAGTTGCATTAAAACGGATGTTGAAATTATTAAAGTGAAGTGTATTAAAAATAAAAAGGCATATAATAGCAGTTATAAAACACAAAGAGTGAAGATTTGGTTCAGGGGCAGTTATCTTCCAGAAAATGTATTTATTCATTCAGTAGCTTGCGAGGTTCAACCTTTTATTGAAAATGTTATACAGTGCCACAAATGCTGGAGGTTCGGCCATATTCGTCTTCAGTGCCAGGGCAGGCAAAGATGTAGAAAATGTTCGGATGAACATGATGTAAAAGAATGTGTGAGCCAAATAGAAATATGTGCTTTATGCCGAAATAATCATCAAGCGAATGATAGAAATTGTCAAACGTATTCATATAATAAAAAATTAAAGGAGTTGAAAGCATATCAGAATATTTCTATAAGTGAAGCTAAGCAAATATTGCGTAAGAGAACATATGCAGATATAGTACAGACCAAATTTTATAACAGAGATTATCAAAATGTATTTCCTTCATTAATTAAACAATCAGATAATCAATTAAACAGATTTAATAATAACAAGTTTGAAATGTTAAATCATATTAAAGAAAAAGAAGTAGAAATTAATGAAGAAAATATATTGAAAATTAGAAAACCTAAGCACACGACATTAAGAATTGAAGGAAGACAAAAAAGAATAAATGCAGAAGAATACAAGGAAAGGAGAAAGGAAGTAACGAAATACAATAGTGAAGAAAATAACCCAAATAAAAATGAAGATGAAAAAGAAAAAAAAAAGAAGATGAAGCAACAATTCAAAGAAATTTTTAACAAAATAAGGCTAAGATTAAGTTTTAAAACAGAGATAAACACACAGAATATATGGACAGCCCTGGAAGAAGAAATAGAATCATTGTGTACTGAAAAAGCAGTGATGGAAACTAATAAAATAGGCAATGTTATTGAAGATACAGGTACGGAATAATAGTTTAAAATATAATAAATTCAACAACAAAACAATTATGACAAGTAGAGTTATTATGGAAAAAAATAAAACTAATATTTTAAATATGAAAAAATTTAAAAATAAAAATATTAAAATTATGCAATGTATTGCAAGATCTTTACCGTCAAATAGAGAAAGTTTAGAAAATTTTATTTATGAAGAAAACATTGATGTTATTTTGATATCTGAGACTTGGTTTAAAATAACTCAGGAATACAAGTTTAAAAATTTTATTATAATTAGAGAAGACAGATTAGATGGAAAAGGAGGAACTGCTATATTGATTAATAAAAATATGAAGTTTAAAGAATATAAAATTAATAGGGAATACATTAATATGGATTTATGTCAAATGTGTGCTGCAGAAATATTATTAGGAAGTAAGAAAATAGTATGTGTATCATTATATGTTTCACCAAAGGCTAATATTTCAGAAGGGCAATGGAATAGGTTACTGAATGGAATTAAAGAACCCTGTATAATTGGAGGAGATTTTAATGTCCATAGTCAAGCTTGGGGTTGTGACTATGAAGATACAAAAGGACGTAGACTACTGGAAGCGATAGAGGAGAACCAACTTTTTATATTAAACGATAATAATAAAGTAATTAGTAATAGAATATGTAAATCAATAGTTGATATTACTATCTGCTCTTCAGACATAGCACATAAAATAGTATGGGATATGTATAATGATGATCTAGGCTCAGATCATTATCCAATAATAATGGAATTAAATGAAAAAAAGATCTTTGATGAAACTACATCTAATAGAAAATGGAGGTGTAGTAAGGCTAATTGGGAGCAATATAGAAAAGAAATTGAAGAGAAAATTGAAACAATTAAGATTTCAAAAAAAGAAATAAATTATGACACTTTTGTGGATATTGTTAATGAAGCAGCAATGAAAAGTATCCCAAAAACTGAAGGAATAGGAAAAAAAAGGATAATAAAACAAATTTGGTGGGATGAAGAATGTAACACCTTAATTAAAAAAAGGAGAGAAGCAGAAAAAAAATATAGGAAAAATATGAACTTAGAAAACTATTTACAATGTAATCTTGTTAAAAATGAGGTAAGAGCAAAGTTAAAGCAAAAGAAAAAAGAAAGCTGGGATAACTACATTAAAACTCTGAACCCAAACACACCAACCAAGCAAATATATAGTATGATTAAAAGATTGAAAAATATTGGAGAAGATACTGAAAAAGAAAATAAAAGATGCGACAACAATTGGATAGATATGTTATTGAATAAAATAGCCCCAATGGGAGTAAAGGATAGTTGTATGAGATTGCAATACTTGAAAGATAAAAACTATATCAAAGAAGTCATGAAACCGTTTAATATATGGGAGATGGACGTCGCAATGAATAGGAGAAAAGACACTGCACCAGGAATAGATAATATTCATTACGTTATGTTATCTGAATTACCAAATATAGGTAAGGAAGTGCTATTAAGATTAATCAATAAGTACTGGTTGGATACACAAATAGTTAGAGACTGGAATAAATATAATATAATTCTCTTTAAAAAGACAAATGGAAATGCAGATAATACAGATAATTACAGACCTATATCACTAGCATCGTGTGTTGCTAAAACCAAAGATTTAATGATAAAAAGAAGATTGGAGTGGTTTGTAGAGAAAAATAAAATATTATCTAAAAGTCAATACGGATTCAGAAGAGGGCTGAGTACGAAGGATAATTTATGTAAATTAATGGTTGATATTAATTTGGCATTTTCAAGAAATAATTATGTGGTGGCACTCTTTTGCGATATTAAAGGGGCATATGATAATGTCGTTCCAAGTATAATGTTCCAAGAATTAATTAAAATAGGATTACCATTCCGATTGGTGTCAGCCTTAACATTTAATATATATGAAAGGAATATAATAGTGAAGAAAGATAACAAAATAATTGGTGAAAGAGTAGTGAATAAAGGACTACCACAAGGAGGTATACTTAGCCCATTATTGTATGCTATATATGTAAGAGATATAGATAATATTTGGGTAAGAGGTACTAATATTATACAATATGCCGATGACATACTCATTTATGTAGAACAAAGGGATTTAAATCTAGCGTTTAATATTATGAAGGAAAATATTAAAAAACTTCATGGATGGTTGAGGGATAAAGGCTTGGAACTTTCGGATGAGAAAAGCTCGATAGGGGTATTCACAAGACATAGGTTGAATGATTTACCAACTCATATTAGTACGGAAGAGCATTCAATAGCGGTTAAAAATAGTAATAAATTTTTAGGAGTCAAGTTGGATCAAAAATTGAAATTTAAAGAATGTATACAAGATATTAAAAAGAAAATAGAAAAAAGGATAAACCTATTAAGAGTGGTGAACAAAACATGGTGGGGTGCTCATCCACAAACGAGTTTAGAGCTATATAAAACTTTGATTAGACCAATTTTAGATTATGGTAGCATTGCTTATCACAGTAGTCCACATGTAAAGGTGTTGGATAAAGTACAATATAGATGTATCAGAATATGTATTGGCGCAATGAAATCCACGCCAATAAATGCAATGTTAGTTGAAAGTGGAGAATTACCTCTAAAACTAAGATGGAAATATTTAATCCATAAATATATTTATAAGAAGATATTAAGAAGAGAGCCAAATATTATTAGTGGATTAGAAGAATTGGAAAAATTAATGGAGAATAATAAATTTTGGGATAATAAGCAAAATATTATGGTAGACAGTTTGAATTTCATGAAGAAAACTAATGTCTATAAGATATATGAAAACAACGTTAATCTTAAAAAATTATGGTTTGATGAAGGTAAACAATTTTTTGTCAATATTAATAATGAAGAGACAAATATTATAAACAGTAGAGGATATGAGGAAATCTACACAGATGGCTCTAAAGTAAATAATGAAGTAGGGTGTGCCATGATCCATGAGAATAAAGAATTTCAAAAATTGATAAAACTACCAGATTTTGTTTCAGTATATACTGCGGAATTAGTAGCTATAGGAGAAGCGGTAAAATATATTAAAAACTTGAACATAAGAAGAGCAATTGTATATACCGATTGTAAAAGTTGTGTAGAAAAATTAATAAGCATAAACAAAAAAAATCTTTTTGAGGAAGCAATTTATACAGAAATTCGAAGCGAGTTAGAAAATATAAAATTGATAGGAAATGAGATAAAAATTACGTGGATCAGAGGACATAATGGAATAGAGGGAAATGAAAAGGTGGATAAATTAGCAAAAATAGCAACGAAACAAGGAGAAAAAATGGACATTATGCTGAAAAGTGATGTCGAAAACATAAGTAAAAGAAATGTGGAAGAGGAATGGCAAAAAATTTGGGATGACACGGTAAAGGGAAAAACATATAAGACTATAGAGAATAAAATTAGAAAAAAAACTTGGTTTAAAAGTCTTAAAAATGAAGATAGAAAATTTGTAACTACGTTAAGTAGAATCAGATTAAACCATGGCAATTTTCCAAGTCACTTATATAAAATTGGTATTAGGTCTTCAGCTATCTGTGAATGTGGAGAAGAAGACGGAAATATAGAACATATTATTATGAAATGTAGCAGGTATATAAAACAACGAGAAGAAATGCTGGACAAATATTATGACGACAAAAGTATAATAAAACCAATTGCATGGATTTGCATAATAAGAAATGAAAGAAATTATAAAATATTATATGAATTTATTGTAAAATCTAAATTAGTTATATAATTTAATTTAGTAATAAGATGTTATGTATTTATCCTTAATGTATATTCATTATGTTTGTATATGACCAAATGTTATATAACGAAGTCAAATAAAAAAAAAAAAAAAAAAAAAAAAAAAAAATATGTTAATCAATAATAAAAGTCCTAATAAGTTTTAACTTATTTATACACTAAAATAATTCACAAAGAAACTTTCAAATTTATAGAGTAAAAAATGTATTTTTTCGTATTCACTACACTGTAAATTCCGAACGCATATATTTTTTTACAAAACAAGATCAAACTTCCAATGATTTATTCTGAAATGTATTAAAGTATTATATGAATTAGGTTTTAATTTAATGGCTTAGTAGTTAGAGTCCTTCTTATTTTTCTGCAGCGCCAATTTTTACTTGATATTATCAAGGTTTCAGACAAAAATAACACTTTGTTATATTGTGTATCAGATTAAAAATGCTATTAGTATTAGAGAAATTTTAATAACAAAAATATAACTAGCTGTAAGTGTAATACTGTCTTGAGGCAATTAGGGCATCGTGCCTTAAGGCAAATTGCTGGAACTTTCTGTACCGTAATTCAAAATTCGAGTAATTAAAAATAATCAATAATAATAATCAATAAAAGTTGATCAATGATTTGAAACTTTTAATAGAATTTCGAACCATATTAAATCATTCTATCTTAAATCATTTATTTTGAAATATTTTGAAATTCTGAACTTTTTTCAAAGCAATCGTACTGCTTTAACTGCATAAAGACGAAATATCAAAGCGCGTAAGCGCCGCGTCGCCTTCAAACGCTTAAACATTGGTACGGAACCGATAGGAATGTATACAAAATTTATATTTGTTAAAATCTCTAGTTTTTTGAATTATTCAAATCGGACGCTCCGTTCTCTTAAAAATTGGGTTACCGTTTTTAGCACTTTTTGCCCCGTATCTTCGGAACGGCTAGACCTGCCTTTGCCAAAAACTAATCAGCACGTCTCCTTATCAATACGAATCTAATGTTTTTTGAATTATTCAAATCGGTTGATCCGTGTTTCCGAAATCGTCGACAAAAATTTGTATTCGCACATACATACATACACGCACACACACACACATGCTCACACACACATACACACACATACACACACACACATACATCCATTTTTTTAAGGTATGCCAAAATGTTCAGAAGGTTTTTAAACGTAAAATTCTATAAAAATTTTCATTTTCGATTTTTTTGCGATTACTATAATTTGCCCTACGGGAAGTTGACAAATATAGATAGACCAATCGTTGCATTCTGAAGAAGATACGCAGTTCAGAACTAACACATGTCACTTGAGTTCTGGTTGCTGTTCGAACATACAAGCTAATACAATTAATTAGCATATTATCAATGAAAAATGTATTGTTGACTAGAATTTTTCAGATATTTTATAGTATGTACTAAACTATGTAGAAAATATGACATAACTTTTAAAAATTCTGACGCATGCTAATTTTTGTTTACAGCATCTATAACTCATGATACACCCTACTGGTAGTCCAGATTTCCTCAGGATGACCATCTAGCCCCTGACTAGTATTAGTCTTTCAGGTAATTCTTTTATATAGCCTAGTCAGTGATTGGATATATGGACATTGAATTTGAGGTTCTAAGTTTTTGATACCCATTACGTACAATAGTAGTGACATTTAAAATAAAGATAGCAATATGTTTTCAAATATAGCCCTCAATATGTTTTCAAACTATAGTCAGAATTAAAAATAAAATCTGAATTATTTTCGATATACAAACAATTTTTTTTTTGAAAAAAAAAAAGTTGAAACAACATTTTTTTCCAAAAGCAATTATTTTGTTAAGACAAGCAGAAAGTTCTTTGGATCATTTAAATCGGACGCTTAGTTCTCTCAAAAACTGCAATTTTTTACACATTTAGCTCCGTATCTTCAAAATGGCTGGGCCTGCCTCTGCCAAAAACTACTAAACACTTCTCCCAATCATTACTAATTAATTGTTTTTTAGATTATTCAAATTGGATGTTCCGTTCTCTCAAAAACTCGATATATTTTCTGCACTCTTTGTTCTTTATCTTCGTGACTGCTGGACCTCCCTATCATTTTCTGCACATCTCCCTATCAATAGGAATCGAATGCTTTTTGAACCATTCAAATCGGTTGATCCGTGCGCCCGAAAACGTGACTGGAAATTTGTATCCATACATACATACACAAACACACACACACATCTATTTTTTCTGAGGTATTCCAAAATGTTCAGAAACCTTCAAAACGTCGAGAAATGTGAAAATTTTCAATTTCGATTTTCGTCCGATTACTATAACTTACCCTACGTGAAGTTAAATAGTCCTCACCCCGTATATTTCCAATAAAACAAGTATAATGTTTACAGAATTTAAATTTCAATAAAAAATTCATTATGTGAAAAAATAACAAACATTGGGATTGCCAACAAAAGATTGGCGTAATCTTTTAATCTTGCTCGAATAAGTACTACTCTTGAATTGGCACTCAAAATAGCATTAGTACATGGAAAAGTGTTTCGAATTTATCCTGACTTGTAACCACAAAGTCCTGGGTTTAAATCCGCCTTTCGGCTAACCAGACACCAAGTAGGTGGATATTGAGTTTTACTTGAAATGATTAATTTTATGTGAAAGTAGCCCATCCCGATCTTCCTGCAATAAAATAGAATCAGTAACATACTAGGTTGCCTTCTAATATAAAATTCATTAAATAAATAGGACAACCATTCATTAGGAATTATAACATTCTTTGTTCTGATTGCTGAAATAAATAGGTAAGAAAAGTAAAAGGTTGTATTGCATGACGGTCGATATCGAATCAATATCCAAAAGTAATTTTATGTGCACAAAAAGGCTTCACCAAAAATACGGCTATTATCCAATCATTCAGCAGTTCATCTTTTTTATTAATTGCTCCTGCTTACTTAAAAATAATTGCTAAACAACGTATAATAATAAATTCCGAGTAATATACCGCCGGTCACACTTCACACATCGTATATCATAGCAGTTGCACTTGTTTACCAACAACGGCGCAATTTTCTTTCTGTTGAGGTTCTCTCCGGTTTATTTTTATTAGAATATAAATTATCTGCTTTTCTACGCAAAAAAGCAAATATTTGCATAATTGTTATAGTCATGAATAATAATTTCACAATTATTCTAAGCCACACTATTCATTGTACAATGACATCGAGCATCATCTTTTGACACTGTTTGATGTGCCTGACACTATTGTTATGCATATTGCTTGATTCATGAATATTTTGATATATACAAACTATCTTATTATATATACATTTTGGATTCCTTGTTTACAGCACAACACACCATATATGTCATATGTGTATGTATATATATATATATATATATATATATATATATATATATAATATATATATAATATATATATAATATATATATATATATATATAATTTATCCCTAGTAAAAATAACTCTAATTGAAAATGGTTACCCAAAAAATCTCATTCATTCAGTTATTCAAAAAAGACGAACTTTTTTAAAAACACAAATTAATTCTCCCAATACCAGTACCAACATCAAAAACACCAATCTTATTTACTGCAGCATACCATACGTTGAAGATTTATATTATTATTTTGCCAAAATTTTGTTAGAAGAAAACATTTTAGTATCAGGCTCATCCTTACACTCCTTCAACCAATTCTTTACGAACATTAAATCCCCTACCCCATCCAATTTCAAAACTAATGTAGTATATTCTGTTTCTTGTAATGACTGTGCTTTTCAATATATTGGACAAACCTCCCAATATGTACACAAGAGAATGAGACAACATGAACTAAGTGTGGTCCACCATAAACAAAAAAATTTCAAAAGTACTCTAGTACAACACTCTATAGAAAACGTCCATTCATTTAATTTCACTCCAAAGATTTTATATCATGAAAGTTGCATCTTTAGGAGGTTATTCGCGGAGAGTTGTCTCATTCTCATGAATGTTTCTAACAGTGTCAACATTAGATCAGATCACAACCTATTACATGATTCATATTTAAATTTTTTACACTTTTTGACAAACAATTAATATCGACTTCCTTTTAAGTTCAATAATTTGAGTATTTACACTCTGACATTAAAAAACACACACATACAATCTCACAGTTCTCGTTTCAAGTGTTTACACGTGTTACATATGAACCAGCAAATACAATTAGTTCGTTTCCAAAAGCCAATAGTATAACATCGAATACAATATTATTTGTTTTCAAATAATATTTTTTTTTAAAAAAAAAAAGACAACACTTTTAGTAATTTTGATTTACAAAAGTTAACTATTCGGCGGAAAAATAACTCACAAATTCATTTTTTGTCAAAAATTCTTGTTTAGTGAAAAAGTGCTAACGTATATTCAAACATACAGGTAATTAATTCAATTTTATCATTAATCCTTTCTTAAAAAAAATTTCCATAACTTTCAAAAAAATTTCTATCATTTTTAATATCCTGTTTCTGATAATCCACTCATTTATTTTTATCATTTTCTTTTTGATCATATTATCATATTTCTGTACATTATTACTTGTTACAATTAATTTATTATTTAAGAAAAATCTATTTTCTATTCCTAAACATATTGTTTGCTTAAATCTCATCAAGATCATGTTTCTTGACAGATGTCCTGAAGATGGAACGTACCTAGTTCCGAAACGTTGACAGTAAACAAATAATTAAATAAAGAAATTGTTTTTTAAAAACTTTTCTTGTTTTTTATTTTGTATTATTTTTGGATTCTTGTTCGAAACTCTAATAATGTGTGTGTTAATCATCAATTTCTAGTTATTCTAAATCAATCTGTTCATTATATTGAAAGACGTTATTCTAACAGCAGGAACGAAATACATTTTTCCGATTTAGGGAAATGAAAAAAAAACTTAGCTATATCCCAACAACCTCTCTTAAATATACTAATGCAAATTATTAACTTCCCGTAGGGTAGTTATAGTAATGGGCCGAAAATCGAAAATGAAAATTTTTGCATATTTTGGCATACCTCAAAAAAAATGGATGTGTATGTGTGCGTGTTTTGTGTGTCCGCATCATGGGGTGTAAGCATAGAAAAAATGATCTTTTTATCGTATTAGTGTTACGCTCGTGCGATAGAGGGTTTTACTGTTCCCAAATTGAAAACTAACGTCTTTCGTCGGCCTATGCTTACATCAAACTTGTTAGGCCTATTGTACAGTACTACTCGATAACGAACGAATACTTCAGTAAAACAAAAAAAAAATAATAATAATTTTCGATATGGCGAAGTGTCACGTACCACAGTGTTAAAAAAGAGTGTGCGTAAGGTTCACACGCGATTGAAATAAAACTTATTTCCTACTGTACAAGATGGCGTTTCGAACAAATTCCATTCTGAAAATAATTGCACTGTCTGCATTTGAAAAAATCGGTACTTCAGTGATTCTAGATATTTGCGATCACAATTTTATATATAATAATATTAAAGTTAATGACTAACTGATTGTGACCCAAAGAGACTGACAAAACTAAATGATTAAAATATTTATTTTTACAATTAAAGTTTTGATTTTTTTTATAAAAAACATCTTAACTTAACATCTTTTGTGTTTCTGAGCAATTATGTGTAAAGATTAAAAATTTTCTTAAAAAAAAAATAAGAATTAAAAGAACAAGATTTATAAAAAAGAGTGCGTGTAAGGTTCACACGCGATTGAAGTAAAACTTATTTGCAACTGTACAACATGGCATTTAAGTAAAAATAAATGCATCATATAACAATTTTGAATAATGTTTATTAGTAATATGGTAACACTCGTGATGCACGCGTTTATTAGTGTCAACCATTATACACATTTATATAATCATAAATTATAAATTATTTATTTATAATAGCTTTAAAAATATGTATAATATTTAAAAACAATAATGTAATTAAAGTCATACTTCAAATATGATATGATCAGTTTGTCATTGTAATTAGCATCTACGACTTGAATCTTCATTAGAGAAATAAAGTAATTGTTGATTAATTAATTCTATAATAATCGTTCACACAGTGGATTACGTTAAACAACGTCTAAACAAATATTGTTTTCGCAACTTCACTCATCATATAATAATTGTGTTTGACTTCATGTAATTAAAATTAACATACATTCATTGACTGATGGTATTTTTTTTACTTTTTCGCTGGCGATATAATCTCATTCTTTGAACAGCTGTAATATCTGTCTTACCTCAAAAATATTTGGCACAAATGTTTAATTTGTTTTATTGTTTTCAAGGAACAGGGTAAAATTTTCTGATTCAGGCATTTTTTTTGAAATGAGATTTGTAGATTTGTATTATGATGTAACTTTAAAATGTTTATTTATCTATGCCGATTTGCTTGTTGATATCGGTACGGATACAACGTTGATACCGGTAAGCATACAACGACAGATCTCTATTCACATACACGACGACTAATCGTAATCGATCCGTGTGAAAATGATCTCATCAAGAGCAAATGACGAATAGTTCGGGCGTAACGCTATTTCCGTTGCATTTGTACGTATTTACACCCTAGTTGCGCGTAAAGAAGTTTTAAGAAGCGTTAAAAAATTTTTGCATCAAAAAGTGTTGGATTAAATACAGTTGATAAAGATCAAAAATTCTGGCAGGGTACTAACAAAAGCTGCATGCGTAAAAAGCTATAGAGAGTCTGAGGTACATTTGAAACAAAATGAAAGTGATTCCTGGATTTTATTATTTAAGAACCAGAAATTTTAATCAAGTTCCATTGCAGATTTATTTTTGAAAGTATAAGGGTCGGAGATAATAAATTTTCTGATTTATTTATAATGTTTGTTGTTAATAACTGGTGCAATACTGTGAAACGATGTCTCCCAGGAAAGTATATAAATGAAAATGAACAGGATTCTATGAAAAAATCACTTTCGAAAAGTACAAGAGAAGTCCCAGCGCTAATAAAGCTCGATTGAGACAGAAAAAACTCGTGTATTTTTCTGCAAATCTCATCTATTCGTTAATAATTGTACTTATTTTAAATTATGTAAACACGTTTTCTTGATAAATTTTATTATTTAAATTTAATTATTGCCTAAATATTAGTTTTAGTTTATTTTTGAAAATGTTTTTAATATATAGGAAAATATATTTTTTATGAGTATATTTTGTTCTCATTTGACATATTTTAAAATTTCCGATTTATTGTAACAATATTATATATAAATTTATCTTAGAATTAAACCTAGGGATTTATCTAGAATTGAACCTTGGCAAGCTATACTCGTCGCGCCTTCATAGCAGGAGTGGAAAATTAAAGTTAAAATAATCGAAAAGCGGTCCCGTTTCAATATATTATGATTGAAAAGTTTTGTTTAGTTTTTGGCAAAGGCAGGTCCAGCTGTTTTGAAGATACCAAGCTAATTGTGCAAAAATGACAGTTTTTGAGAGAACTAAGCATCCGATTTGAATGATTCAAAAAACTTTCTACTTGTTTTAACAAAATAATAAAAATTTTGGTATATCGAAAATAATTCAAACTTTAATTTTAATTTCTAAAGCTCACTTATATACTTTAAATAAATAATTTAAACTTTGTAATTCAGTTTATATAATTCTTATAAATATTAGACAGTGTTATAGTATTTATAATAAACTATTTCAAAGCATTTAATATTCCTCGAACATTTCGTTACGGTACGGGAAATTCCAGCACACAACTAGTTTTATTTTTTATCTATTATTATTTCTTAAATTCATAATCATACTATATAAATGAAATAATTTCATGTCATTTGTAAAAAAGAATAAAATAATTAAATTCATAATTATAATTTATACTAAATAAAAACCGATAGTTATTTTAAAAATAGGTTTATTTTTGTTGTTGTATTCGTAGTTAAATATATAAAATATAATTCTCTTTAATTATCTCATATATTACACAAAGTATTATTGACAATGCCTCGCAGTTATTTTCAATTGTTATACTAAATGTCTTGTACTAAATATATCAACAACAGATGTAAAATGACTATTTGAAGCTTATATTATATATTTTGTGCAGTCTGCCACTTGACATTTAATTTCCAAGTTTTTCTCTCGATGCTCGTGCACCTAGTAGGTTGCTCTCGACAGCCAATATTTCGAAATCATTCTCATACGCGGAAAATGCGTCGGTGAAGAAGTTTGCGTGTGCACTGGACACTGGACTTTTGAATCGGTGCTGCAGATTAAACAAGTGGTGAATGACATTATGCTTCAAAACGAATTGACTATAAGTTTAACCCTCCGTCGGTCGGAGTGGTCTGGCCAGACTTTTTTCGACTTCAATTTAAAAAATAATACTTTTAGTAATCCTATCGACTTGAAATTTCTTGACTTTTTCTAATATTTCATTAGCTATAGATCAATAAAAATATCAGGATGAAACAATACACAAAATGATAATTATAAGGATACTTACTTTTTTACACTTCGAACGTTAGGAGTGGTCTGCCTGGACCACCCGTACATTTTGTATGAGATATACGCTTTTAGATATATGTAAACCAGTATTTTGTCTTTTTTCTGGTATTTTCTATTCATACTGCGCTTTATATATTCTTTGCTATGTGTTGGTAACATGAATGTTAGTATTTTCACGACGAGAGTTCCTTGAAAACCTACCAAACTTATTGGTCATCGCAAACATTGAAAATCGGAGAGTAATGCGCACATTATCAACAATTTTTCTACCCGTACTCTGTTCGAAAATTTTTTTGGCAAACCTGTAGTGAAATTATATTTTCACTTTGAGTTTTACAGCTCATTTCAAAGGCGAAGCACCTCATTTCGTTTTCATTTGAATTTCACATTCATTTCGAAGGCCCCGAAAAATAATAAATATTGTTTTTCATTTATATAAAACAGAAAAATTAACAAAAAAGCAACTATTTTTTATATTCTTTGATTTTTTTATATAATATAATATAATATATAATATTTTTATTATAAGCAAGCTCAACACATGCAAAAGACGGTGAGAAAAAGAAAAAATCAAAACTATAAATATTTACTACTAATAATCGTTAATATATTATATAAGACACCAAAAACTCATTTCTCCCATAGAAATGCATGTAAAATGAATGGTGGTGCAGCCAGACCACTCCGACCGTTCGAAGGTAAATAAATATCCGACCGACGGAGGGTTAATTATAACTGTTGGGCAAAGTGGTGGTGCATTGGCATCGTGCTTTAAGGCAAATTGCTGGAACTTCTCGTACCATAATTTAAAATTAATGACCATAAATTCAAAAACTTTAAAAAAAATTGAAAATTTGGAAAAAAATAGTTTTCTAAGAATTTTGGAAAAGTTGGCCTTTTTATATATGTTGAAATTTTTTTAGAAATTTTAAACTTTTTTCATAGCAATTGCGTTGCGTAGTTGTTTTAGAGACGTAATATTAAAGCGTCGCGTCGAAGTCTAACGGTTAGACATTAGAACATTGAAATTTTAGTACGGAACCCAAAGAATGTAAACAAATCTTACTAATTATTAAAATCTCTATTTAATATCAGATAATTTGATTCACATACGTATAACGATAATTTTTGATCACCAAAAGGCTTTTTTTTACTTTTTCTATTGGATCCCGAAAACGGCTTGATATGAAAATGAATTCATCATTTTTTTATTTTGTCAACACAAGTATAATGTTTTCTGAATCATTCAAATCGGACATTTGTTCTCACAAACTGAGTTACTATTTATGGTGCTTTTCGTGCAAGTAATAAAACTTAGTTAATAAAAATTTAGAATTAGCTAATTTTTACAGTGTGATAAGATTTTAAAATATCGACACGTTCAAATATCTATGAATCATTGTAATGAAATTACTTTTCGTAAATCCGTTAAGGCTATTGGTTCAGAGTTTATTGTGAATACGTAGACAAAAAAAATTCGCTTAGCTTCTAATTATATATAAATATCCATATAAATAAATGGTCGATTCTCTTGAAAAACTAACCAATGCGAGTCTATATTGAATTTTATCGTATGGTTGTTGAAATTTTGAAATCGGTGCAGTCGTTTTTAGAAAACGTCAACGACAGTTTATATGAACGTAAACACGCACATTTATATACACACATACCATATTTGTAATGTCGAAACCCAAACATAAACCCCTTATTTGGGAAGTTGAAAAATGCTTGATTCTTAAAAATTTAAAAAACATTGTGTCTTACACTAGTAATATTTTAGATGGGTTTGAAAAAGATTTGCAGGCATTGAATTTTCATCGGAAATCAAAAGCAGAATAGTGAAATACATAAAAATGCTTTTTTTTTATTAGTACGGAATGCAAATCGTTAAATTTACTTTGACATGTAAATATAACACAAATTTCTACTACTTATCATAAAAAGTAAACTAATAAAACAAAAATGTTTTAATCCAATTTTTTTTGCTCGTTAAATTTATTTTTTCCGTACTTTTAGCATGTGCGTTGCAAATGATTCAACGTGGGATTAAATAAAATTTGGTTTTGATTAGAGATGAAACGGAGGTTGTAAATTTTGTTACAAGTTTGATTTTTCATTATTATACACAACGGGTATATTGAATTTTTTTCACTTCGTTAGAGTCATGAACTGTGCCGTACTCACTGATGTTATTTGATTACCATTTTTACTATGTGTATCTAAAAAATAAATAAAAATTGTGAAAAATTGTTAAAATGACAGTCGGAAAATGAGTCTGTTACACATGATCTCAAGTTAGTTAGATTGAAAATTGAAGTTCTTATGGTTTGGCATCTAACCTAATTTTTAATGGCTTATTTGTAAATTATTAGTGTTTTTTTTTAAACTTATACTTGTTAACTAGAAAATAGTTTTGGCATACCAGGCAATACCATTCTTGCAGGATCCAACTAGCGCCAAGGTTTTGTTTCAACCAACTCTAATTACTCTATATAGCTATTTAAACAATTTACCAATAACAAAAAGACATATTATCAAAACTTGATAAGTTCAAAATAAAATAGGATTTAAAAAATTTATAATGAGTCGAGAAAAATAACGCAAACCGAAATTTTATGTTAGTACTACTTTATATTTTAAGACAAAATGACGGAACAGTAGCAATGACATTTATATCCAGAACGGTTTACATGTTCAATCTAAAAAAAAAAAAAATTAATATCGTTCAAGATCTTATTGAAAAACGCCTGTTACTAATTAGCCCATTTACAATATGCCCTTAGCCCCCTACTTACATTTTTTTTATTAGAAATTAGTTTTAGATTTATTTTTATCAATTTAAATACAATTTACGTAATTTTTCAAAATTTATATAGATAATTTTTAATAAAATATATCTTCTGTTACGAATAAAGCCGACTGGTTCTTTCATACCCCAGAGAACTTTTCTCTACAGTTTGTTTTAAAGTTTAAGCTCATAGTTTTGTATGAGCGATTGAAAATCCAACCATTGCTGCACGATTGTGTAATAATTGAATGTTTGGTATATTTGACTGTTCAAATAATGATGTGAATAATAAGTTATAATTTACTAATAACAGTCAATTGTTAGTTCATACCGCGATTATATCTCTATAATGAAATAGAGGTAAATAGCACAAATAATTACCAGAACAACACTGGTTGGATTTAAATAGGCAATAATTAAACACGAATTCGTAAATATGAACAATGCAATTCGTAATGGCTGAATTCATTAATAAAATTTCATTATAATTTTGTATTGTTAACTGCAGCAGTTGTTTATGTTCAATCAGGATACATTTATCATCAATTACAAACTTTTCGCATATTCTAGAAAAGTTATACAATAGACAGATATAATAATAAGCTATGAGAGGCGGCTGCACTTTATATTTACAAATGTGTGAACTAATTATTTTATAAATATGTAACTTGTAAAATTAGCGTTAATTATTGGCATTTTCTTAGTAGTGACTTCAAATTTGTTTTACTTAGTAATTATTATTACAAGTCATTGTAAGTCTAAATGAATATAATTTTTTAAATGCTGGCTATAAAATCTTATTTATTCCAGCGAATAAATTTTTCAGAGCATATTAAAAATGTGATATTAACTTATTGAGCAGAACCATTTTTTTCTGTCCATCTGTAATTTATAATATTATACAATACATTGAAACCGTAATGTATTTGACATGTTTTTATATGGGCTTTTTCTTCAGATAATTAATAAAACTTCATATTTGAAAAAAATATATGAACTCAAGATAGAAAAGCAACGCTGATAAACTTTGGAGTGACGTATGTACACCTTGATGTCGTTTACTTAATAACTTTTCTGTTTCTAGTTGATAAATTAATTAAATCATATCAAACAAGTGAACGCAGTTGCTCACTTCTTGCAAAATTATTTTAGTTACTGCAAAATAATATAATGTGGAAAATATAATGAACCTTAAATTGGCTGTGAAAAGTATTTATATATAATATAAAATAATTGTTCAAAACAAATTAGTTTATATTTCTATTATTAATTTTCATCTGAAGAAAAGTTTAATTTTAGGTGATTTTATTATGAAAGTCAAGCTTTTTTAATGAAATAACTACTGCCTTTTGTGAAATTTTCAAATATAGACAGTTTATTGTAGCAAATCGTATAAAATAGCTACCACTACTAGATAACTTTGCTTTAACACTTCCATTACTTTACACTTGTTATATACATCTCAATATAATTAGTTCATGAAACTAGAAGTTGTTTTTGTTAAAATTGAATAGTTTGTAGAAACTCTGTATTTTCGCTACTATTTCTTGATTGCTTATCTGTATTGGTGACTATTTTTGTTAATAAATTAAGATTTTTAGGACAGAGTTTTAAATTCTTAATTGAAAATTGTTTTCATTAGCAAATTATTATTGTATAATTATAAGAGTCTAGTTGACGCAAATTTGTGAATTTACAATAAATATATTAAAGTATAAAAGAAAAGACATCAAATTAAACGTTATAAAATTAACTACCTTCTCAAATTAGAATATTATTATACTCTCATAAACACATCAGTTAATAGTAGCAGAAATATGGACAAAATGACATGATGTTCTGGTTTTGAATGATATTCATTTTTTCAATGATATTATAACCACTCTAACTCGCTTTTACTCATTTGGTTCATTGACTACCAGCAACATAGTATTTTAATTAAGTTTATAATAACATATTTATCAAGAAAATAAGCAAATAATTACAGAAACCATTTTCTCTATATACTACGGACAAAATCACATATAAGTTAAGGACATATTGAGATGGTAATTTTTAAGAAGACAGTTAAATAAATTAAAAAAATCGAAAATGAAAATTTGTATATATCTTTACGTTTCAAAACCTTCTGAACATTTTGGCATACTTTAAAAAAAATTGTATGTGTGTGCGTGTATGTGTGTGTGTTCGGATACAAATTTTCGTCGATGATTTCAGGCACACGGATGAAGCAATTTGAATGATTCAAAAAACATTAGATTTGTATTGATAAGGAGACGTGCTGATTATTTTTTGACGAAGGCAGGTCGAACCGTTCCGAAGATATGGGAAAGTTCCGAAAAAGTGCTAAAAACGGTAACTCAGTTTTTAAGAGAACGGACCGTCCGATTTGAATAAATCAAAAAACATTTTACTTCTATTAATAAGATGAAGAACTGATCAAATTTTCATGACGGCAGGTGTAGCCGTTTCGGATATCTAGTAAAAAAAGTAAAAAAAAATGCCATTTGGCGGTCAAAAATGATCATTAGTCATATGCACATAAAATTATCAGATATTTTATAGAGATTTTAACAATAAGTATAAATTTTGTTTACATTCCTATGGGTTCCGTACCAATGTTTTTCCGTTACACGGCAACGCGGCGCTTATGCGCTTCGATATTTCGTCTCTATGCAGTGAAAGCAGTACAATTGCTTTGAAAAAAGTTTAGAATTTCCAAAATCAAAAAAAAGTAAATTTTTGTCAAAAGTTTATAGTTTCTCAATTTTTTCAGAGTATTTTTTTTTTCAAAAATGTTAATCTTTTAAAAAAAAATTGTACGGGAAGTTCCAGCAATTTGCCTTAAGGCGCGATGCCATGCGCTCCACTAGTTTATTCTGTTTTTAGAAGTAGTTACGGGAGTTCTTTCCGCAGGAGTGTCACTGCTATACGGGAACAGCGTGCCGCTCAGTTGTAGCACTGATATATTTTAAGACATTTCTATGATAATAAATAAAAATGTGTTAAAAATTAAAAATTACATCCTATAAATTGCAATAAAAAACTAGAAATCTCAATATTTTAATTTATTGAGCTAAATCTTGAAGCAAAGGCAAACCCAACATGTCGTCCAGGGACGACATCCGTACATACGTCCGTAGCGAAAGTGTTAAATATGCAGGCTCGGTAAATAGCAATTTTTTGCAACTATTTACCGTCTATAATAATGATTAAAGTTTCTCTATGCGTTCGATTTCTATATCAGTTCAAAATCTACTACAAAAATTTACACCGTTCAAAAACATAACATGGTTAAAATCTTCTTTCATTACGAATCAGTAGATATTACATTCTTGCATTTATCTTGAACAACTGAGAACTCATAATACAAAGTGTATATTACTTTTGAACATACTTAAGGGGGTATTCTAGTGTAGAGCGACGAATTTTAGGTCATTTTTAAAGTGTCGTAAAAGAAAGCAATGAATGTTTTTACTATCCATTTTTTACCTTTTTACTTGTTTATGATTATTAAAATACAATACAAAAAGTAAAAAATGAAAAAGTTGAAAATTGTAAAAACTGGCAGCTGATGAAGTGGGTGGTCTCAAAAAATTGGCACTTCAGTCTGGACATGATTTCAGCCCTCCTAGCCATCGGAAATGCAAAAAATAAAAAGATTATTAATCTACAATGATGTCGCAATCGCCCGAACTTGGCGACTGTTTGAAGAAAAAAGTGTTTTTTTACTGTTTTATTGAGTTTCTCGAATTTTTTAAAAATAGTAAAAATTGGAATTTGGGGATATTTCTTAGTTCGGGCTATAGATAGATCTATAAACAAGACTCTCTTAACATTTCAAGTGAATCGGTCGATTAAAACTCGAGAAATCGTGTCAAAAGTACTGAAAAAGTCTGTTCTGACAAAAACGCATTTAAAGTTTTGCGTGAAGCCAAACCAGTATGAAGACCGAGTCAGTAAAATGCCTATATCTCCGAAAATAATTCAAATTTTCAAAAACCTTCTCGTACCCATATGAAATAAAAAAAATAGATTTTTTGAATTTCTACACTAGAATACCCCCTTAAAGAAATAGTTATAACATTTATCAAAATGCATTTGACGACGAACATTAATTGCCTTTATAGTTTTTCTGCAAAACGTTTTGCTTTTCCGACCGTGTGATTTATTTGATTGTTTTAAAGGGCAGTCATTAACTAGTACTGGTGCTGCATTATTATTGAAAATGACTATTACTGTAGTTTAATAATGCCTGTCTGTTATGAATCGTTGGTCCGCGACAAGTTTTGCATCAGTGGGAGTAAGGAGCGAGTGCGATGTGTTACGATGTCGTTTAATTAAATGTTTACAAAGGCGCTCATTACGAGACGACGGCTACCGCCTGCTCGACGGAGAACTCGGCGCGATCTTTGACTTGCTTCGGAACGCGTTTAGGAGACACAGACACGGTTCTGCGACCCAAATAAATATTACAAATTTAGACATTTATTTATTTACTAACTCCCCATAGGGTAAGGTATAGCATTCGCAAAAAAACGAAAATGGAATTTTTTTGCATATCTTTACGTTTCAAAGTTTTCTGAACATTTTGACATACTTTTTTGTTATATAAAATGTATGTGTGCGTGTATGCTTGCGTGTAATATGCATATAAGTGCGGATATAATTTTTCGCCAACATTTCCAAGAGCACGGATCAATCGATTTGAATGATTAAAAAAACATTCGATTCCCATTAATGGAAAAACGTGCTAATTAGTTATTTGCAAAGGCAGGTCCAACAGGTACGTTAAAGATATGTGGCAAAAAATGCAAAACATGGCAATTCAGTTTGTAAGAGAACGGAACGTTCATTTGAATGATTTGAATGAACGTTCATTTTACTTGTATTGACATAATGGTTTCGTGGATCCAATAAAAAAAAATAAAAACTAGTGGGGTGTATGGCATCGTGCCTTAAGAAAAATTGCTGGAACTTCCCGTACCGTAACGAAATGTTCGAGGAATACTGAATGTTTTCAAATAGATTATTATTAATATTGTAACATTGTCTAATATTTATAAGAATTATATAAACTGAATTGCAAAGTTGAAATTATTTGTTTAAAGTATATTAGAACTATAGTCAGAATTAAAAATAAAATCTGAATTATTTTCGATATACATACAAAAACTTAAAAAAAAAGAACCAAAAATTTTTTTTCCAAAATCGATTATTTTGTTAAGACAAGAAGAAAGTTCTTTGAATCATTCAACTCGGACGCTTAGTTCTCTCAAAAACTGCCATTTTTTACATATTTAGCTCCGTATCTTCGAAATGGCTGGGCCTGCCTTTGCCAAAAACTAATAAACACTTCTCCCAATCATTACTAATTGAATGTTTTTTAGATCATTCAAATCGGATGCTTCGTTCACTCAAAAACTCGATTTCTATTTTCTGCACTCTCTGCTCCGTATCTCCGTAACGGCTAGAGCTGCCTTTGCTAAAAACTAATCTTCTTCCTATCAATAGGAATCGAATGTTTTTTGAACCATTCAAATCGGTTGATCCGTGCGCCCGAAAACGTGACTGGAAATTTGTATCCATACATACATACACACACACATTCATTTTTTCTGATTGTGAGGTATGCCAAAATGTTCAGAAACCTTCAAAACGTCGAGCAATGTAAAAATTTTCAATTTCGATTTTCGGCTCATTACAATAACTTACCCTACGGGAAGTTAATAAATGCCATTTGGCGCTCAAAAAGGATCATTTTATCAGATATTTTATACAAATTGGAATAAGTACATTTTGAATAAGTACATAGCCACCTAACGTGGTATTCCAACTTGTATGTATGTATGTATGTGTTTTTTTTATTTTCAATTTAGTAATAATATTAAATTGTTCATATAATATTTACCACTAATATGAAAAGTTTTCCTTGATACAGATTACAACACATCGACAGTTATAAAATTGTCCCTTCCGCCCTCTTGGCAAGTGTCATCTCGTCTGGCCGCCTAGTCACCCGGAACACGATCCTTTGAAAACATATCAAATGTCTACTGATGCCATAACGAAACGGATTGTTGTTTGCGTTTTCGTAATGGAGGTTTCTGTCGCATCTCACAGAATTAGAATTCCATAATAAATGCTTTGGTAATGAGGTTCGTCCTGCAGTATTTCTACCCAAATTTTATAGTTGCACTTGTGTAACTAAATAGTGTAGTGCGGGGCTTAAAGGTTCGCCGGTCAAAAGGTCCACCGCCGATATATCAAAAACAAGTAAAGTTAAGAATTTTGTAACAGTAATATTTGAAAGTAGAAAAATGGTATATAAGCAGCGATCACCTTGATTCACACGACATTTATATTGGAAGATAAACCAGTATGTTTGAAAATCCATAACAAAAGTATTTTCTTTTGCTGTTATTTTTTTGTGAGCTCTGCTGTTTTCTATAAGACTTCAATATAATTTTTAAGTGCGTGTTCTTCAATTGTTTTATAAGATTTATTATTAACTTTAAGTTTGATTCTGCCATTTTTTATAACTTCTATAAAAGCTTACCGCTGTTGGGGTAAAAAGGACCAACTAGACCTTTACGGTGGCTAAGATGTAATCAATAAAAAATAGTCAATGAATAAGTAAATTAAATTAAAAAATGCAATTTTACGAAAGATTAATTAAATATAGGGTAGGAAGCACAAAGATCCAATTTGAATTTGAACATCTATATCATGAAAACCAAAACAATTGTATCCTAACAAATAACACATATAAAAAACAACTATCTCACTGTGGTCAGTAAAAATCTCAGTTATTTCATCATTCCACAAATGTATTTTTTCGCTGTTTTTTTTTTTTTTTCAAAAAAATTGAACCTGGTCCTTTTTACTTCATAGGCGGAGTAAATTGCAATGTCCACGGAACAAACATATTTAATGTTTTATTTTAATTTTAAAGTGATTTTACAAAATAATAGCAACATTATTCAACCGATGCAATACCAAATACCAATACCAATCAATGAATATAAACTTTGTGGGTACATTTTTTATAATGATAACACTGTAAATAACCTTGATCAGGTATTTAGCCAGAAATATACATCAGCAGAGTTGGAATAGCTTTAGGATAGAGTGGGGCTTAAAGGTTCGTAAGTGAAAAATACAAGAAATGTTAGTTTTAGAAAAAGATCCGGCTTAATTTTATGTTCTCTCGACGTTTTAAGTCATTCTAAATCGTTTGAAATCTAAAGTGTGCGCGCGTCGGCATTATCTCAAAAGCAGTTTTCAAATATTTAAATTTAAAAGCGGTTTGATGAAAGTCGATTAGAACTCGCGTTGATAAGTCTCTTGCGATGATCGGTCAATCCGTTTGTATTTTATTATTACCAGAAATGAGCAAAATTGCTCTTTCAAGTATTTAGTCAGAATTCCTGAATCAATTTTAAAAAGTCAAAAACTGCTCTAAGGATATTAGTTGGGTGTCAGGCTGATTACTTTTCGGTAAAGAACGACAACACCGTTAATTAGTTACACAGCTCCACAAAAAAAAAGTTGTCTGTATTGGGTGTGCGAAATAGGTTTGCCAATGTATTTATTACCGCTGAACGCGAATCTAAAATTTGTCAAAAGTACAGGTTGAACTGCAAAAAGCGGAGAAAGATGAAGAAAAAACGTCAAAATTTTAGATGTAGTAATTTTTCTGCATGATAATTTAAATCTTACAATTTCTGTTGTTTTGTGGCTCTTTTCACCTTGAATGACCTGTGCAACCGCTTACCGCTAGGCTTTTTAATTTTTATTAAGTTTTTCTCTGTAGAATTCAATAGTAATTTTACATATTTAGCAAATTTGCACACGATTGCATAATTTCTTACATTATGATGCCCCACAGTGACATAAATTTCTCATAAATCAATGTAATATATTGATTTCTTACCGATGAAGTCGATTATTGTCAAATATCGGGTGCATGCAACCTACCTTGATTTTGATAAGCTTTTATGACACGATATTGACTATTTTAAATATATATACTTTTATTTATTTGTGATGTTAATTAAATTTTATTTTCGCCCCTCACTCTACGCCGGTCAAAGGCTCGGGTATAATTTTGTCAGATTTATTATTTAACAAATACAACGAGAACACAATAAAGTTTTGGTATAGAACAAAAGTTACATAAGTAAAGAATCCTCAACTCTTGAAAGTTCGCGGAGCGAGCGCGTAACACAGTTTAAAAAATTTAATCGTATTTCAAATGAACCCTTATCAACCCTTTTCAAGACATATCACACAAGTAAGAAAACGTGCAAGGGAATACATAACTCGATCATAAATATTAGTGCTACTTAAATTTTGTAGTAGTTCACAAGACAGACACAACAAAGTTCTTGATTTAGAGAAAAAAAAAATCGACTGTCAATGACGAAGAAACGGCTCACCCGATCT
This sequence comes from Ctenocephalides felis, assembly GCF_003426905.1. Lineage (NCBI taxonomy): Eukaryota > Metazoa > Arthropoda > Insecta > Siphonaptera > Pulicidae > Ctenocephalides > Ctenocephalides felis. The sequence goes on from NW_020538040.1 coordinate 104,967,003, forward strand.
TTGTACAAAATTGACCAGCACTACTCCCAAATAATATCTTTCGAATAGTAGCTTCACTTTTCTGGATTTTTTTTTCATTTTTCTGCTAATTACAAAGAAAGGGCTCAGCCGATAGAATCAAAAATGTAACCAAACGCTTATCAAGTTTTATCAAAAGGTTTATTGAAAGGGTCTAATTTTAAGAAAAGCCAAAAAAATGCTACTAGTTTTTTTACACTTTGATGAATTTTCAAAATTAAAGACTTGTCGTAGGGTCGTAATATTTTAGTATGTATCGCAAAAAAAATCATGAAAATCGAATCTTTTTGTCAACAGTTAATTACAAGAACTTGTGCCAGCGAATCTTTACGAAAAAATAATCAGGTCGGTTCCCAACCAATATCTTTCGAACAGTTTTGGAATCGATTCAGAATTGCTTCTAAAACGTGAACGAAAATTTTTTCACTTTTCTGCTATTTACAAAGAAACGGCACGGCAGATCGTTGCGCAAAACTGACAAACGCATGGAATGGCTTTTAAATTTTTTAAATCGGGCCAGACGTTTTTGAAAAAATTGGCTTTCACATATATACACAGACTTTTTCCAAATTTTGTCTCATTCGATTTAGAATGGCTTGAAACGTCGAGAAGACAAAAAGTTAGCCAATCGGATTTGTTGATGAAAACATAAACTCCTTCGGGAAGTTAAAAAATGTCCAATGCGATAATGAAAAAAAAATCAAAGCAATTCCTGACAAATCTTTTATATTAAACTAGATGACCCGACAGACGTTGTCCTGTACCCATGTCTACAATTTTTAATATAATATACTAATACTTACCGTTTACCTAAAAATAATATTTTTTTTAAATTACTCTTTACGCCAGAATGCATATACATTTATAATATGAGCGATGATAAATGTAGAACTGCTTTAAATAAAATGAGTCTCAATACCCACACTATATTGGAAATTGAAGTCTTTTAAACGGTATAACATAACCATAACCATGGGTTATGGCAATATTAATATAATTATATTAATATATGGCAATAATAATATAGACATTTTATTTTTCATATTCATAATCTTAAATTTATTATACATATTCTAATATTGTCTAGGTTCACAAGTAAATTGAAATTTTTGGCAGATGATAGTTTTCATTTGTTTTCAATGCAAACAATGACATGTCGTTTTCTACAATTTTTTCCATTTATTTCTACAATATCGCACATAAATCCCAGTACTTTATAATCACATACATCCTAGAAAATTTCCTTAACAAACTTCAGAAAGATTTATCAAAATCCGCATAATCGTTTAGAAGGAGTAAACAGTGAGTGCTTGTAATTTAATTAACTTCCCGTAGGGTAAGTTATAGTAATCGCAAAAAAATCGAAAATGAAAATTTTTGCATTTCTCGACGTTTCAAAGGTTTCTGAATATTTTGGCATACCTTAGAAAAAATGGATGTATGTGTGTGTGTGTGTGTGTGTGTGTGTGTGTGTGCGTGTGTGTATGTATGTGCGGATACAAATTTTCGTCGACGATTTCGGGAACACCGATCAACCGATTTGATTAATTCAAAAAACATTCGATTCGTATTGATAAGGAGACGTGCTGATTAGTTTTTGGCGAAGTCAGGTCTAGCCGTTCCGAAGATACGGGGCAAAAAGTGCTGAAAACGGTAACTCAGTTTTTAGGAGAACGGAGCGTCCGATTTTAATAATTCAAAAAACGTTTTACTTGTATTGACAAGGTGAAATACCGATCAAATTTTCATAAAGGCAGGTCTAGCGGTTTCGGAGATCTAATGAAAAAAGTAAAAAAAAATGCCATTTGGCGGTCAAAAATGATCATTAGACATATGCACATCAAATTATCAGATATTTTATAGAGATTTTAACAATAAGTATAATTTTGGTTTACATTCCTATGGGTTCCGTACCAATGTTTACGCGTTAGACGTCGACGCGGAGCTTACGCGGTTTGATATTTCGTCTTTATGCAGTTTAAAGCAGTACGATTGCTTTGAAAAAAAGTTTAGATCTTTCAAAATATGTCAAAATAAAGAAAACATTTTTTTTCAAAAAAAAAAAAATTAAAAAAAAATATTAAAAAAATTTTTTTTTTTAAAAAAAAGTAATTTTTTGTCTAATTCTTTGTCAAAAATCTTATTTTTTTGAAGTAAATTTTTTTCAAAAATGCTAATCGTTTTTAAAAAAATAATTTTTGGTACGGGAAGTTCCAGCAATTTGCCTTAAGGCACGATGCCTTAATTGCCTTAAGACAGAATTCCACTTACAGCTAGTTTGGACTTTATATAATAGCAATAAAGCTTAAATTGATTGTACGTTTTAGTTAGAAAACGTTTTTATGAGAAAAAGAAAAGGGCTGTTTTTAGAGTTTTTCCGGCAATTTTTTGATTTTTTCTTGCCATAAGAACCATCCTTGAACTTCAACGAACATTTAAAAAAAGAATTGGCCAAATTGGTCCAGGCGTTGTTGAGTTATGCGCTTACCAACACACTTTGCGATTCATTTATATATATATAAGATTATTTAATATAAAATGTATATGCCATACTTATCTAATGATGATTTACTGATATAGTATAGACACTTTAAAAATGTTACACGCAGAACGCCATTCTTTTGCTTGTTTATTTTTGGTATTTTATTCAAAATACTTAATAACGATTTTCAACCGTCTTCATTTCTGCAAAACGCTAATCATTATTTATAGAATACTTCGAAAAGTGTCGAACTTTAAGAGATAAATCTGTATTATAATAGACCCCCGCATTATGGGGGTATAAAGACTCGGCATGCATATAATATAATATGCCGAACTCATCGCTGTGAACTTTGCAAACATTTGCGAAAGAATGAATAATGATTAATTATTTATTAACGTGTTCTTCGGTCGCTCGCCAGAAATATGACGTTAATAATGTTTACTCATGTGTTCATGATTCCTAACCCGGTGGTATTCTTCTACTCGGCTTATTTATTTCAACCCGTTTTGTTGGCCCAGGACGCGCCGGATATTATGCGGCATTTTATTATGCATCACGTGTGGCGGCGAGCGGCGATCCGAACGCTTTCGGGGCGGGCGCTATTAGCTATTAGTGAAGTGGGGCCCATGAAAAAAATGCTAATTCTCTTCAGACTTATCAAGATAGCATGACATCCTTTAATGTGTTTTTGACATTTACTAATTTTATTTTTATGTCACACTTATACGACCATTATATTTCTGTGTTTTTGTTTAGATTAAGATAATAAGTGTCTTGAGGTAGTTTGCTGTAAATTTCAAAGTGTTATTGAAAACTAGTGACACATGGCATCGTGCCTTAAGACAAATTTCTGGAACTTTCCGTACCTAAATTTTAAATTCCTAAAATATCTTTGAAAAAATGAAATTTTTGGATTTTGATTTTTTTAAATTCGACTTTCTAAAAATTTGATTTTTTTATATTCTGAAAATTTTGAACTTTTATTCAAAGCAATCGTGCTGCATATCTGTTTTAGAAAAGTGCAATATGGAAGCGCGTAAGCGTTGCGTCGCAGTCTAACGGATGAGCATTAGTAAGGAACTCATAAAAATATAAACAAAATTTATACCTGCTATTAAAATCTCTATAAAATATCTAATAATTTTATGTGCATAAGTCTAATGATTATTTTTCACCGCATTTAGGCACTTTGTACCACTTTTTTATCGTATTTCCAAAACCGCCTTGCCGAAAATGTAATCAGTTTTTTTTATTTGTCAATACAAATAAAATTTACTTTCATCATCTACATCGGACTCTCCGTTCTCTTAAAAATTGAATTACCTTTTTTGGTCCTTTTTTCCCCCTATCTTCAAAACAGCTGGACTTGCCTTTGCCAAAAACTAATTAGCACGTTTCCTTATTAATACAAACCGAATGTTTCCTGAATTATTGAAATCCGTGTTCCCGAAATCGTCGACGAAAATTTGTATCCGAACACACACACATACATCATTTTTTTCTAAGGTATGGCAAAATGTTCAGAAACCCTGAGACATAAGTATACTATAACTAACCCTACAGATAGCTAAAAATTTTCTTTTGAGAATCTTCTGGAAATTTGAGTTTTTTAAAACATTTTTGGTGATTTGGAATTTTTGGTGATTTGGAATTTTGAATTTGTTTCAAAGCGATCGCGCTGCGTAGCTATTTTAGAGACAAAATATCAAAACGCGTAAGCGCCGCTACACAGTTAACGGTTAAACATCATACATCTTGGTTCAGAACCCACATAATTGCAATCAAAATTTTTATAAAAAATCTAATAATCTGATGTGCATATCTCTAATGATTATTTTTGACCGCCAAATAACATTTTTATATTTCCGCTGGACCTACTTTCCCCCGCGTGATATTTTGTGATTTTTTGTCAGACCCCCCCTCCCCCTAAAAACCTCACCTGATTAATGGACGCCCCCTAATATATTGATTCGAATTTTGATTTTTTAAAGTAAGATTATAAGGTCGAAGATAATTCAAATTGAAATGAGATTAGTTCACAGTTCAGATAAGAAAGAATAGATCTATTTTTATCTTTCTCATTATTTATATTCTTTATGGTATAAAGTAATTTAAATAACCCCAAAAACTAAGTTTTCTGATGAAAAAACTTTCTCTTGATTGCATTCGTATAAAAAACGCATAAATAAAATGAAATGCATATAATTAAAACTGCAATAGTGAATAAATCAAACTTAAGTCATGCTGAATTTAAATTTTGTTCTTTGAAAACAGATACAATTATATGCAAATGAGTGGCGTCATTAAACCGCCTTCGCATGCACCACTTTTATCGCTTTTTTTTGAAAATAACGATGAACGAACGCTTCAACTGCGCTCGGAATTTCATTGTCATTTGTAGAATTTGCTGCATTAAATGACTATTAATTTGATTTGCTTTTATTTTGTAGTTGAATATTATCCTGTGTAGTTCTACTGATGTAGCTGTTTCAATGTACAAGATACCAGTATTGCGCGCTTAATTCAATTAATCACAATTGTGATTGCGTTTCTTGTTGTATTTCTAAGGTAAGAATTCAGTCTGGAGGAAGTGCAGTGTGAATTTACAAATAAAAGGTAAAGTCAAATTTAATATTTTAGATCAGTATGAAGTAATCTATAAAAAATAAATAAGAAAAGACATTTTACTTCATACCTATCAAATAGACTTTAATATAATAAAGCTGTTTATTTCTAGGTTGATATAAATCTATGCAAATTATAAGGTTGTTCGGAATTTAATTTCGTTTTTTTACTGAATATATTTTTTGTGTGTAAGGTCACACAAGCTTTATAATTAACTTCCCGTAGGGCAAGTTATAGTAATCGCAAAAAAATCAAAAATGAAAATTTTTATATATCTTTACGTTTCAGAGGTTTCTGAACATTTTGGCATACCTTAGAAAAAATGGATGTATGTGTGTGTGTGTGTGTGTGTATGTATGTATATATGTATGTATGTATGTATGTATGTATGTATGTGTGTGTATGTATGTGCGGATACAAATTTTCGTCGACGATTTCGGGAACACGGATCAACCGATTTGGATAATTCAAAAAACGTTCGATTCGTATTGATAAGGAGACGTGCTGATTAGTTTTTGGCGAAGGCAGGTCTAGCCGTTCCAAAGATACGGGGCAAAAAGTGCCGAAAACGGTAACTCAGTTTTTAAGAGAACGGAGCGTCCGATTTGAATAATTCAAAAAACATTTCACTTGTATTGACAAGATGAAGAATCAATAAAATTTTCATGAAGGTAGGTCTAGTGGTTTCGGAGATATGGAGGAAAAAGTAAAAAAATGAGCCATTTGGCGGTCAAAAATGATCATTAGACAATATGCACATCAAAATATCAGATATTTTATAGAGATTTTAGCAATAAGTATACATTTTGTTAACATTCCTAAGGGTTCCGTACCAATGCTTATGCGTTAGACATTGACGCGGGGCTTACGCGCTTTATATTTTGTCCCTATGCAGTTAAAGCAGTACGATTGCTTTGAAAAGAAAGTTCAGATCTTCCACAATATGTCAAAATAAAGAAAAAAACTTTTTTAAAAAAAAAAAAAAAAAATTAAAAAAAATTTATTTTTAAAAAATTTTTTTTCAAAAAAAGTAATTTTATGTCCAATTTATAGTTTCTCAAAAATCTTATTTTTTCAAAGTAATTTTTTTTCAAAAATGTTGATCGTTTTTAAAAAAATAATAATTTTTGGTACGGGAAGTTCCAGCAATTTGCCTTAAGGCACGATGCCCTAATTGCCTTAAGACAGAATTTCACTTACAGCTAGTTATTAAGTAAATTGAAAGCTCATATATTGAGTTTTGTTAAGTGAAAAATTCTTATCAATTATGCGCTGTAGTTTTTGGAAATTGCCTCTTCAAATATGAAAAGCAATAGCACATTTTTGACATATTTTATTTATCACTACAGAAAAGGTTAAAAATTATGTTCAAGCGACAAGGAGATTGACCGATGTGTATGGAAAAGATGTGTTTTCAGTACGACAGTACCAGAACTTGCTTGTTGAATTTTGATCTGAAAATTTGGATGTCGAAGATGCAGCACGTTCATGAAAAACGGGTGAAGCTGATAAGGTCGCGAGAAAATCATTAGTTGATGCCAAATGGCGAATAACAACACGTGATATCTCATTGAGTTAAAATTTAGTAAACTCAATAGTTCATTGCCACTTGAAAGTCTGGCATTTTGCTCAATGGTTAATGTGTGGGTTTCCCAGGATCTCATAGAAAGAAACGTGTATCGCCGCAATGACTTATTGATTTGCTTCTGAAACGTTTTGAAACTTATGAGTTTTGAAGCAAATTATCACCAACCAAAAATAGATGCAATTGCTCATAAAAATGAAGAACCTGATGAAACCTCAAAATACTATAGTATATTGTTTGTATATCGTATTTATATTTATATATCGTATAATATAACATGTGATTTTAGTATCAATAGCTTTTTGATAAAATAATGTCTTTATACTAAACCGTAATGTATGTAAAATATTGACAATTGCTTTAAATTATTAATGTGCTGAAAATCGAAAATGAAAATTTTTGCATATCTTCACTTTTGAGAGGTTTCTGAACATTTTGGCATACTTCACAAAAAATGGATGTGTGTAAAATTGATTAAAGTCCGCATTTTATCGTCCACGTTTTTGGGCGCACGGATCAACCGATTTGAATGGTTAAAAAAACATTCGATTCCTATTCATCGATATTCCTATTGATTTGACAAAGGCAGGTTCAGCAGTTACGGAGATACAGAGCAAAGAATGCAAAAAATAGAGATCGAGTTCTCTATTCCAACGAAGTATCCGATATGAATGATTTAAAGAACATTAAATTTGTAATCATAACGAGAAGTGGTGATTAGTTTTCAGCAAAGGCAGGTCCAGTCAGTTCCAAGATACAGAGCTAAATGTAAAAAAATGGCAGTTTTTGAGGAAACTAAGCATCCGATTTGAATGATTCAAAAAACTTACTGCTTGTGTTGACAAAACAACTGTTTTTGAAAAAAAAAAAATTAAATTTCTTTTTTGTTTATCGAAATTAATTCAGATTTTAATTTTAATTATGTCTAAAATTCTAAAGCTCAGTTTAAATAAAATTACTTTAAATAAATAGTTTTAACTTTGCAATTCAGTTTATTTAATTCTCAAAAATATACATAGATAATGTTACAGTATTTATAATAATCTATTTGAAAACATTTAATATTCCTCGAACATTTCGTTACGATAGTTCCTGCAATTTAAGGCGCGATGCCATACACCACTAGTTCCATATATTTTTATTGTTGCAAGCGTGTCGTACAGTTTTTTCGAGAACGTGATTTTACACTAAAATATTACATTTTGAATATATGTTTTCTATTTGTGTATTCGAAAAACCAAAACTGCAATAAGTTTAATTCAACTTCGCGCGATTAGAGTTCGCACACACTTTTGTTGCTGTCACATTGAAGAATTAAGTGCTGTCTGTACATATTTTTAAATTGATATATATATATATATATATATATATATATATATATGTATGTAAGGTAGCCACCGTTAGTTCCAGTAGAATGTTTTAGAAGCAAATGCTATACTCCACTATAGTTTCGCATTTTAATCGCGTCTTTTTGGAACAATCCTATTGATTTTTTTACTTTCAACTACAAGCTGTATCTACTCAATTTCAATTGAAGTTTCTAGATCGACTTGCATGTTATTCTTGAATTCCGACTTGTTTGTTTTTTACTGAAGATGAAAACATCCGAAAGCAAGAGAGTCGAACATGTCGGACTGATCCAAGTATTGTTAAATAAATGAGAAATCGGAAACGACTAGTAAACTTTGTAGAAAAAACATTAAATTAATCTTGTTTATTCAATTAGTTAACTCGTTTTTATTCTATTAACGAATATAATAAAAATATATATTAAAATGTTTTTGATTAAATAATATATTTATTGATAATTTATTATTAAATCGAATAATATACAGTGCAATGAATTAAGTTTTTTTTTAATATAAAAAAACAATGCAAAAAAATATAAAACTAGTGGGGTGTATGGCATCGTGCCTTAAGGCAAATCCCGTACCGTAACAAAATGTTCGAGGAATATTAAATGTTTTCGAATAGTCTATTTTAAATAAATATTGTGACATTGTCTAATATTTGTAAAAATTATATAAACTGAATTGCAAAGTTGAAATTATTTGTTTAAACTATATTAGAACTTTAGTCAAATTAAAATTAAAATAAAAAAATTGAAGAATTAAAAAAAAAATGAAAAAAAAATTTTGAAACAAAAGAATTTTTTTTCTAAAATCAATTATATAGTTAAAATAAGCAGAAAGTTTTTTGAATCATTTAAATCGGACACTTAGTTCTCTCAAAAACTGCCATTTTTTGCACATTTAGCTCTGTATCTTCGAAATAGCTGGGGCTGCCTTTGCCAAAAACTAATCATCTCTTCTCCCAATCATTACAAATTGAATGTTTTTAGATCATTCAAATCGGATGCTCCGTTCTCTCAAAAACTAGATATCTATTTTCTGCACTTTTTGCTCTTTATCTCCGTAACTGCTAGACCTGCCTTTGCCAAAAACTAATCAGCACATCTAACTATCAATAGGAATCGAATGTTTTTTGAACACACATCCATTTTTTTTTGAGGTATGCCAAAATGTTCAGAAACCTTCAAAACGTCGAGAAATGCAAACATTTTCAATTTCGATTTTTGGACAATTGCAATAACTTATTACTATATTATTCTGAAATATTTAGAATCAATATTAAACAATAAGCATGCTAAAGAATTTTTTTTATAATTTGTTATTATTAAAGTTATTATTGCAATATATTTGCAAGGCAGTTTGTTATTTATAGTGAAATAAAAAAATAGTTGTATGCAGAATTGCGCCTCGAAGAAATTTGCATGTATTCCCAGGCATATGTTAACAATGGACTTAGTCAATAAGAATTAAAATTCAGCAACATTTAGAATTGCGATTGCCACTTCCTATCTAAATCTGTCAAATAAACATATTGTTTGATATTAAATCACATAAGCTTCTAAATAATTTATAGATTAAATGCATAGATTTATATAAAAAAATTGGGTTATAGAATTCGATGAGGATAAATCAAATTACATGTAATTCGTAATTTTGCTGTAGTTTTTCTTAAAAAAAGTTTAGAATAGTTCTGGACAACTAAATGTATAACATATGTATAATGAACAGGTGTTGTATGGAACAGATATTACGATATTTAATTGAAGTTTTTGATGTCAACTGTACAGAGTAAAGGTCAAATATTGATGTCTCAAAATTACAAGTAATTTCTCCAAAATTATTGCAGAAACTAATTGCGAAAGCATTGATAATAAATTATAGCTAGATTGATTTTTTATGCTGTTGCTTCTGGATAATATTTGCAAGTGAAAAAAGAATGCGGGTATTATATCTGTGAAAGATTTGAAGATGCTGAAAGCAAAAAAAAAATATTTGAAATGGTCTATTCTAACCATTTAGAAGCCTTTGGAAAGGATATTAATATTTGCCATATTTCGCACAGTAAATATCGGATCAACCCAGACCATCTAGAGATCTAGATAATTATCGATTTTCTATTGTATATCTTGGATCTCTTCGATTTCGAGTGAACATAGATAAACTCATTTTTTATTGATTAGGGAATGAAATGGTATTGTTCATTTACTATGAATTTTATTTTTATTCATTTTTATCAATTATTATAAGATATTTATTTATTTACGTATACAGGTATACCTGAAGTCTGCTTACATTTTATACACTCTGTTATATGCTTCCATATATTATATATGCAGCCTTATAATTATACCATACATATTTACACCATTTCCTACCGTGAGGTACCTTGTATTCTTATAAATGTATATTATTATTCATGTTAGTGCTATATTCATTATTTATGCTATGTGTAACATACAATCCTTTTTTACCAGTTATTAATCTTACTTTCCACCTTCTATACTTTTTTTATATCACCACTGGAGCTTTCCTGATTAATACTATAGTCAAAAGCCGGCTTACAAAATTTGGAAAACTCTTAGGTATATTTCCGGACAGGTTTTTGCATATTTTAATTGAATCTAAGTGGTAAAAGTTGCCTACCCCGAAGAATTTTTTTTATTTTTTTGGACAATTTACAATTTTTTCAAATATTCTTAAAAACACATATGACCCTAAATTTTTACCCTCTTATCACAAACCCTTATCTTGAAAGAATTATTATAGAAATTACATCATTTTTTATCTCAATTGCTGTCAGTGAACTTTAATTCGACTTCTCCATCAATATAATAATGATTACATCATTTTCTTGATTGAAATTTTTTGAGCTTATGAAAAAACTTATAAAAAATATAAAAAACGTTGATTTTATCAGGGGTTGTCCAACTGTAACACTTGGTATCAACACTTATAAGTATTGGTTTTATTTTCTTATTTTTTTTAAATGCAAATTTGGAAAATACATGTATGCAACCCTTAATTTTTACCTCCTTACAACGGCCGGCAAATTTATCCTTATCATTTTCAACCTGATCGATAGCTGGTCAATTATTATCGTTTGTTTTCTGTGGCTGTTTTTTGCTAAATTTCGATTTAAATTTTTCAAAGTTATTTGAAATGCCTATTTGCCTATTTTTTCCAAAAAATATTTTATTTCTATTACGGGTTAATCATCTCTAACACTCTTTCAATTAAAAAAAAATGTTTAAAGATATTTTCTCTAATTTTCACAATTAATTATATCATATTTATAGAAACTGCGAAATTGAAAAGTAAATCTAAATCTAAAACTCAATATAAATATATGGACCGATTTCGCCGCATAACAAACCTATGTTATGGCAAGGCTATGTTATGAAGAAGTTTCCATACAAGTTCGTTCTAAATATTGTCAAAAGCCATGTGGTTTCTGTGCAGTCAGGCTTTTTTCTCAGGTTATCAGATATAAACCCAAACTTAGAAACCGCACAAACGTCAAAGAAAACGATCTTAGATAACAGAGTCTTTCTGACCTAGCTTCATAACATACAAGTGACGTTGCAGTTTATGTGTAAAACGCCTCAATGCACAGCAAATAATGACATTCTGACTGTATTCAGTACGATTCAGTAGCATTATGTATGAAAGATGGAGCGTAACACGGCCTTGCCATAACACTGGTCTGTTGTGCGGCAGAATCGGCCCAATAAAGTAGAGCGGGGCTTAAATGACCACGAGTAAAAATATCCACTGTAATTTACAATACCTAAATAAGATTTATAAGTATATTTTATTCAATTGTTTTGTGATATGCATTGAAATCTTCATTTTGGGTTCAATATGTTATTTATATAAATCTATAAATGCTTGTACGTTGTTGGTGTTTAAAGAAACAACTGAACCTTTATTCTGGCAAAGAAGTAAAAAATAACATAATAGTAAATAGAAAAGTTTAAAAAGTTAAAAAAGAAATTTTACAAGAGATAAATCAAGGTAATAGTTATATCAACTATGAACGATGAATATTTAGGTACAATCTTTGTAAAAATGGATTCATCAAATTTGTGGCTTTGGGTAAAGAATGTAGGTTTTATTTTAGAAAGTCTCTTAAATATAAAAATGAGACAAATGCAAATTTGTGAGTGCATGTCAGGTTGAATTTTACGGTTTATTAAAATTGCATGAAAAGCTTACAAAAAGTGTACATAAAATTAAATAATTGCTTACTTAGTCGAGACTCTAATGTGCGTTTAAAAAAAATTGCAAATAAACACATTTTTATATTTAGGCAATAACTGAAAAATTTTCTGAGCATATTTTGGTAGATTGTCTGATACGTCGATGTATGTTGTATAGTTTTCACAGTATATTTGCTGAAAATCAAAAAAAAAAACTCTGATATGCTTATAAGCTTATATATTGCGGTACAGAATGGGATATTTTACTCGATGATGCATTTCATATAACTAAAAACTAGATGTAACAAAATCGCATGTTATGAAGAACTTTCCACACTAATTCGTTCTAAATTTTGTAAAAAGCCATGTGATTGCTGTGCAGTCAGGCGTTTTTCTCAGGATGTCAGATAGAAAACCTAACCTAGAAACCGCACAAATGTAAAAAAAAAAACGATCTTACTTTTTTGTTTAGATATTTATTTATATGTATAGCACAAAAATGCTTGATCAAGTACAGCTAGTTATAATTAGAAACGTTATAAATTATTATTTCCACATAATACATTTTCAGATTGAAATTGTTGCAATAATAAACAGTGTTTTATATTCAATTTGAATAAAATAATATAAAATTTGTTTTATATTTCAATTATCTTAATTAAATATATTACTTAAAATTATTCATGCATTTATACATATGTACATTTACATAATTACACCATTTTGTAATGCTAAGATCAGCAGTATCAAATATAATCATGGTACAAAAAAGATTACAAATTCAAGAAATCTTAGGCACCTTCTCACTCAAGCTCTGTATACTCATCAATTCATACATTAGCTAATGAACTTTACTTAACATATGTGAGTGCGACAACCCATTTCATTTCTTGAATGCAAGAAATGCCGTACAGTTCTGATTAATGTCATGTGTTTGCATTATAAATTTACAATCTCTTTGCTATATATATTCGGATAAGTTTTCAGTTATCATATTGTTTTAAAGCAAAGACAAACTTCGCTTCAATTCAAATATTTAATTTGTAAAGTAGCTTTCATCCGGCACTTTGCAGCAACTCAGTTTTAACTGCAATGATTCAGAGAGTTGTGGGCGGAAGAAAATGAGAAAAATAATGTTTTAGATTGAGGGTGTTTGGAGAAAAAGAATAGTGAAAGAAATGTGATATTAAAATGCATTTAATTATTTATTTAGTAACTTGAAACACTTTTGAATAATTTCTTCATAATGCTGCGGTTGTTAGAATGTCTTTAAAATTGAATTGAGTTCTGCTCAATTTTATCTTGATTTTATTTTAATTTATGTAGCCTTGCAGTAGTGATTATTTCTGTTACAATTGAATTAAACTTTAATTGTTGTTATTATATATAGGTTGAGGTAGATAAATGTCCGCGAGTAAAATGTCCATCGCCGATATATCAAAAACCAGTAAAGTTAAAAAAAATTAACAAAACCTTGATTCACACAACGTTTCTATCCAAGAAAAAACGGCAATGTTTGAAAATCCATAACAAAAGTATTCTCTTTCGGTTTATTTCGGTGGTGTGCACTTTACTATTCCTTAATATAACTTTTAAGTGTACGTTATTTAATTTTTTTATGAGATGTATTGTTCATTTTAAGTGAAATTCAACAGTTATTTTTATAGAACCTCTCTCGGTGAAGTAAAAAAAATATCAATTGAACCTTTACCCTGGCAAAGGTGTAAAAAATAAAAACTAGTGAATAAAAAAGTAAATTGAGTTAAAAAATGCAAGTTCACAAGAGATAAATAAAGAAAATAGGTAAATAGTTCAAAGTGCACGTTGTGTACGGTTGTGACAAATTTTGTGGGTACGATTGTGACATGTATTTCTTGTCCCTTTTGGATCAAGATTAAACAGATGAAAGCAAATCTAACTTAACCAAGACGAAATACAAAAGAGAAAGGAGAGGGAAATTTCAATACGAGAAAATATAAGATTTTACGAAGAAGTTATATTTTATTCATTGGCTTTGTTTAAATATTTATGTTCTGTTATGTTACATATTATTGTTATAAACGACAATAAAAGTCGATATAAACCATTTTGGTGTTTATAGCTATTGCTTTTTAACCTAATTATTTGTCCGTTTCGTTCCTCTGTATGATTTGACTTTCAGACTAATCTATCATATTCAAGGACAATATTTCAGTATCTCCACAAAGGCAAATGTACATATTACTTTTTTTTATTTATTCCATATTATATAACAATCAGAGTTATTTACAGACTCTATGAGTTATATGGCTAAAATACACATAATAATGAAAAAATAATAATAATCACAGAAAAAAAGAAAAAAAGAAAAATTAATAATAAATAAATAAATAAAAACAAATTACAAATAAAGAAAAATAAATAAATAAATAAATTGTAGTAATTGCTTCATTAAGCAATTGACTATGATAAACAATTTTTTTACGTTAAGTCTATGGGCAGTTTCTTCTGTAGTCTTCTTATAGGCGGATTATCAAGCAGATGAGCCATTGTTTCATTAGGATGATCCTAAATTTTAGCATGATATTTAGTATTGGTATTTTTGATGACATACACTACAAAAAGGATGTTGAGGTCATATATTACCATATAATTTACTTTTCTCCCAGGTAACTGGTGAATTAACAAAATTATTGCTTATCAAAAAAAGTGGCACAACTGTACCCAGTCTGTTTTTCTATTCATTTTCATGCAGTTCGTTTATTATGTACATCATTGTATATATAATATTAAAACATGTTAACGTATTCATTAAATATTACTTCAAGAATAACTAATTCGTTAATATTTTTAGTTTTTAACCCAGATGAAAAGTTTACGCTAGCCTCTAGTTTCACAAAAAGTGTTTACAGTGGTAAAATATGTGGCTGTGTGAAAAAATATGTATCTTCTTAAATTATTCTTCTGCATGTGCTATGTAAAACAATTTTAGTTTAATCAAATGTTGTTGCCGCCGTTTACAGACGTTACGCACAAAATGCTTCTCTGCTCTGATGCGTTCGCATCGAAGGACTCGACTCGACGGCATACGCATAGCTAAGGAGGCCATAATTTTATATTTATTTTATAAATTATTTCAATTTTTATACACGAACATGTTTTATTTATTATGCTCCACGTGCGATTGTTATTAAAAATTATCAAAAATTAGTGGTGTATGGCATTGTGCCTCAAGGCACATTACTCGAATTTCCTGTAGAATAGTTGAACATTCGCAAAATAAAAATAATCAATCACCAATAAAAATTTATCATTGAGTAATAACATTTGTTTTACATATTTTAGAATAATTATAACAAATATTGTAAATTTTATGGTAGTATTTTATAGATCTAATATAAGTTCCTATATTTGGGCGACGAACTTTATTTATGTTTATCTACAAGAATGAAAACAAAATAAACAAATTCTAATCATTTCTTAACCCCGTCTCTCAACCAATATTCTTTTTGAATTACTCTAACCGGAATTTCTGAAACGGTTAGACCTGCCATTGCCAAAAACTAATTATCATCTCTCCGTGTCAGTACACTTTGAATGTTTGGTCAAGATAATGTCAAGATAAATTCCATGTCAAATTTTACATAAATTTAATTTTAAATATAGCTTAATTCAATGTGGGCACTAAACAATTGTTATGTTTCACGATTTATTTCATGTAAAATTTAATAGATGAAGTTTAATTTATTTTCATTTTTGTTATGCAAGATTATTGATGAGCGCAAATACTTTGCATTTTTTTTTAATATATGAATTATCAAATATATTTAATATTTATCTTGATCCTATATTCATCAATAAAATATGTATATTTATATTTGAAATTATGCATTGCTTCATTCATGTAATTTTAATTAAAAATTAAAAAAAAAACTAAATACTAGAAGCATTTAATTCTAAGAGCCTTGAAAACATTTTGTACTTACTAACGCAATATTATACTTTTTTTACTATGTGTAGAAAGTTTTGTATCGACCATAAAAACATACGCAAATGTGAATGTTTGATTCACAAATTTTCATATTTCGGTATTTTAAATCATTCTAGATCGCTTTACATAAAAATTAGAAAGAGTATGTGCGCTTGTGGTTTGTCGACCATTTCTTAAAAATCCTAGAACTGGAGGCCAATTCTCATTTAAAATAGAAATGTTATAGTAGCGTAATGTTACGAATCTATCTTCGTATGAATTAGTAGTAACAAGTTGTCAAATGCTATGTATTTGCTGTACAATCAGGCGTTCTATACATAAAACGTAACTTTACATATGTGATATCAATGAAATATGAGAAATATGCACAGATGATAAAATTGTTGTTCGATGTTTGTGCGTTTTCTAGGTTAGGTTTTATAAGTGAAACGCCTAATCAGCAAATACATAGCATACGAAGATAGACCCAAAATTTTGTTATCAAGATTTGTAATGTTTATGCGCTCTTATATTTCATCTCTAAAACAGCTACGCATTGAGACTGCTCTAAAAAAACACAAAATTGCTAAATATAAAAAAATTCTTTTTTTTTTAATTCTCAAAAATGTAATTCACTCATGTTTCAGAAAATTTTAAAGCTTTTAAAAATCTTAAATTACGGTACAGAAAGTTCCAGCAATTTGTCTTAAGGCACGATGCCATGCACCACTAAGTTAAGTTTTTTTTCATCGAGTTACTTTATACTGGCTTTACGTTTTGGAATTCTGGCCATCAATGTTTCTCGTTACGGAGGAGGCAAGTGCCTGCGTTATTGGTCTCTTCGTGAGAAATCGTAAAGTGTGGACGTATATTGCGTCTATTACGTCTAAACATATTACAAAATGGGATTCGGTCTAGACTTATTATATCTTATAGTACTGTAAATAAATAAAACCTACACCACCAAGTGAATCTGTTCAACACAGCGCGGAAAATTAGTTAACGCGTAAAGTGCATATATAATTTTACTACAGGGCTTAAGTGGATAGCAGCTACTACGAAATATAATGTTTACGTAATACATAAAGTGAGAAAGAAGCGAAGAATTTTATCAGCGTTATTTCTTAAAATTACGTGTTTAGTTAATTAATTGATCTCTTGAAATTTTTATACAGCTTCGGAAATATTTTTGCTTGCTGCTTATATTTTTTTAATATAAACAAGTGCGGAAGACTGGATACGGTTGTGTTACTATTCTTTTTATCAGCAATAATTTTGTTAATTTACCTGCTGGCTGGCAGATATGTAAATTAAATGCTAATTTGAACATTTATCTACGTGGAAATATTGAAATACTGTCTTCAAATACGATGGATTGGGAATGATATCAAATCTTACAATAGAGGGCGAGTGTTACAACCGTCAACACCCCCAGGACGGTTATGGCAGGCATTAATAATAGGCTAAAAGATATTAGTTATAAACATCAAAACATAATTATATTGTAAGCAATCACAAACCTCAAAACTATAATATAACAATATATAACAAACATATATTTTTTAAACAAAGTTAATTAGAAATAAACTGAAATGTGCGATCGCTTTCCTTCTTATAGTTAATAAGTCATAGTCTATTGTGCACGTTCTCTTATATTATTTTCCGGTGGGGTGCGTTACAATAGTAATCACAAAAAAATGAAAATTAAATTTTTTATATATCTTTATGTTTTAAAGTTTTCTGAACATTTTGGCATACTTTAAAAACAGCTTGACTCATTCTCATTGGATGCTACGTTCTCTCAAAAACTGTCCTTTTCAGCATATTTTGCTCTGTATCTTCCAAACGGGTGGACCTGTCTTTGTCAAAAACTAATCAACACTTTGCGCTGTCAACACGAATCGAATGTCCTTCTAATGAGAATGAGAGATGCTCCATTGACTCGAAACCTGTCATTTTTTGCAATCTTTGTTCTATATCTCTGACATATCTCCGAAACGGCTGAACCTTGTCTTTGCCAAAAACTAATCGGCATATCACCCTACCTTTAGTTATTAAATGTGTTTTTAATAATTGACTTTGGTTGATCCACACGCCCGAAACCGTGGACGAAAAATGGTATCCATACAACAGACACACACACATCCATTTTTCAAAGGTATGCCAAAATGTTCAGAAATCTTTAAACGTAGAGATATGCAAAAATTTTTATAATGACCCGACAGACGTTGTCCTGTACTCATGTCTACAAATCAAAAGTTCCATTTTTTTGATAACCTAAACTGATATTTACCACATAGATTTTACAAAAATTATTATGTTTTTTACACTACAGTCTATACCGAAATGTATATACGTCCATATGATTGATCTTAAATGTACAACTGCTTTAAATAAAATGATGAGTCTCAGAACCCATACTTTTCTCTTTAATTATACTGTGAAATTCAAATCAGCCACGTAAGACCTTCAAACAAACAAATATTGAAATATGTTCAATAAAATCGTATATTAGAAATATACACTGCAATTGATTGAACAAATTTATTTCCAATAGCTAAATTAATAATGACAAGGGTTATCCAATATTTTTAGTCATACCTGTAGATTGTGATGTATAAATAAATTATTTTTTGTTTATTCACGACTAAAACATCGATTTTTCAAATTTATCATACAATAATTCATCGACTGCCTTCGTGATTTATAGGATAAGATATACGTATTGGAAATTGCAGTCTGTTAAACAGTATAACAATTTCAGAAAAAATAAATATACGAGTATAGTATCCGCGGTAAAGGTACAATATCACTTTGGATTTTTTCACTCAAAATAATTGCTTCAATAATGTTTCCCATAATTTTTATAATCTCGTACTATGTATTAATTGTTTTCAGTAATAATATCTAAATTATTACTTAGTTCATATTTTAAATGAATTAATTTATCAAATCGTTTGATGTGCAATCACTGACAGTTTACAACCGTCAGACGCATGCACAGACTGTTCATCTGCCAAACTATATACTGTATCTTATATTATATTCATTTTTGGCACATCCCAGCTGTTTTTTGGCATTACATTTTTTTATTTATAATCATGAATAAATTATTCTAAAATTGTCTTAGCTCATAAGTGAATTGAAATTTTTGGCAGATGACAGTTTTCATTTGTTCAATGCCAAACAATGCCTCAAATATTTTTAATGGCAAACAATGATAAGGGTTTTTTGTATTTTTTTCTATTTATTTCTACAATCTAACTATATTTTTATAACTCAAACTATCCAAAAAAAATCCATTAACAAACTTTAGAAAGATTTATCAAAATCCAAATAATCGTTTAGGAAGTGTATCCTTTTATACATCATGACAGAAGAATTTTATTTTATATATATATATATATATATATATATATATATATATATATATATATATATATATATATATATATATAGGTATTTATAATCCCAGTATTTTGTGACCGCGTCCTTAATAATCTTTATAGCATGAACCCATGTGATACTTTATTCTGCAAAACCCACTCGATCAGCCTTTACTCTAAGCTAATTGCGTTCATAAATTCTTTTATCAATCTGCACGTTAACACTCTCGTTTCGCATTAGTGTCGGCCGTAAATATTTCTTGGACAAATTTATTTGCACGAATTCGGATAAAATTTGTTCAAATGAATTATATATTAATTTGAACCACCTCTTGATATAGAATTACAATAATAAGTTAGGTAGAGTGACAGTTGTATGAGCTTATCGAGAAATAATTGCCTTAATCAATAATATTCAAAATTTAGTAATTTTTGATATTGCTGTGATAGCATTTTTAACTTATGCTTCAAAAATAAAGTTTTTCATTAAAAGCTAATCAAATCAATTTTCAATTAATATTATACACAGCTTATTATTTCAAACGTGAATTTTTAAAATCAAACCACTTGTTATACGTCTATTAAATTTCAAGGTATTTGTTAAGCCAATAAACTCATCATACAAGGTTTCTTTAAAACAGTCATAATTTTCAACAAAAAATTACAAAGAAATAGTCCGACTAAACTTTGCCAAAAACTAATCAGCTGAATCCCCAGCTAGTATCTTGTAAAAGAGGTTTACTTTTATAAATTCAATTTTTTTTTTAAAAAAAAGAACGCGGTGTAACAATTTTGCATTTTTCTGCTACTTTTAACAGAACGGCTCTGGCGATAGTCTCACTAAACTAACCGACAATAGTTATTTTCAAATTTCATCCAATGGTTTTTAAAGTTTATGTCTGTTTTAAAAATGTCGAGCAACGGTCTAATGTTTTTTGCATACATATACTCACCCAGATGCTTTTTTAAACTCTGGTGTCAAACGTTTCAGAATGACTTATAACTTCAAATTAACATAAATTTTGCAAATTGAATTGGCGAAAACATAAACTTTATTTTTTGTAAGTTAATAACTATTTGAATTATAATTAACTGACGATAAAAGTTTTTATGAACTAATAAGATATTTCTTTGGATTATATATATTTCATATTTTCCACTATTATAACTACAAGTAACACAATGGAATTTTTGTTTAGATTTATATGTGTTCAATAAATTTGTTGAAATTCATATTTTAAGGAAATGTGGATAATTTCATAAGAGAATTGTATAAGAGCAATATCTCATATAAAGCCACTTGTCAAACAAGAATATTGTTGTGCAGAGTTTTTTACGAAAACTTGAATCTTATATTTATTAACTTCTCTTAGGGCAAGATAGTTATGATAAACACAAATCGAAAACGAAAATTCTTTCATATCTCTACGTTTCAAGATCATGTATGTGTGTGCGGATGCAAATTTTTGTAAGCGACTCTGAGAACCGATTTGAATGATTCATAAAACGTTCAATGTCTGGTTCAGACTTCAAAGATACGGGGCGAAAAGTGCCAAAAAATGGCAATTGACGGAATGAAAAACTGACTAATTTATTTTGGAAAGGCAGGTCCAACGGCTTTGAAGAAATTATCATTGGACATATGCAAATTAAATTATCAAATATTTCGTAAAGAATTTAATAATAAGTGTATGAATAATAGATTAATTGATTAATGTAGTAAATGTTTTCTCTGAGTTCCGTACTACATTTTTTATTTTCTAAAGCACACCTATATGGTTCAAACAAATTTTCTCGACATTTTCGACTGTATGGAATAACTGATTTGTATGATTCAAAATGATGTTTTATTTTCATGTCAAAATAAAATACCATTCACTTTGCATGATATTTTTCCGTGTTGTAAAAAAACATTCATGTCCCAAATATAGGGTGCGTTCGACTTGGACGCTTACGCGCTGTGAGCGCTCACGCTTATAAGCACGAATTTTTAGCGTTCGACTTGGCCGATAAGCGCTCAGAATCGATAACTAAATTCCGTTCGTTTTGGAAACTGTGAGCGTCAATGAGCATCAAAATGGCGGCAACTGGCGGTAACGGTAATTGTGTAAATTTTATTACTTTCTGGATCATTCAGCGGGATTATAAAGAATTTAACAATTAATAAATAAATGGAATTTGGATAGCTTATGCTTAATTAATAGTAATATTAAAATTAAAATTTAAAATTATTTAAAATTAATTGAATTTAAAATAAATAAATAATATGAATAAAATAAAATAAATAATATGAATAAAAAATAAATGTGATATACAACTTGGCATTTTTGCGGGATTATAAAGAATTTAACAATTAATAAATAAATGAAATTTGGTTAGCTTATGCTTAATTAATAGTAATAATAAAATTGAAATTTAAAATTAATTAAATTTAAAATTAATTAATATCAATATTAATATTAAGAAATAATTGTGATCTACAGCTTGCTATTTTTGCGGAATTATAATGAATTTGACAATTAATAAACAAATGAAATGACAGATAGTAAAAACAACTGACGCTCACGCTCACGCTGCCCTACCTCTGTGGCGTGAGCGTATGTGAGCGCAAAATATGTGCTACGAGCATCCTACGATGGTGCTACGAGCGTACTTATGCCACACTCACAGCGCCAAGTCGAACGATGAAAGCGCGCTCACGGCGCGCTCACAGCGCGTAAGCGTCCAAGTCGAATGCACCCATAATAAAATTAGTCCGTGAGTGACAGATGAGCATCCGTATTTAGAGTTCGCATTTGTCAATAGTTTTGACAAGCAATGAAATGCGTAGTTAGTTATTGCAATGTTCATGGATAAGCATCGTATAAATTCCAAAACACGACAGATGTACAAACAAAGTTTATTAATACAAAAACGTGATGGAAAGCAATGAGTGCTGTTTATTATGCATACACATTGAACGCCATTTTACAAAATTTGTTAAAAAGATAAACATTATTGAGCTTTATGTAATATAATATTTTTATAATCAATCAGTTAACAATATGAGCCCTTGGGCGACCTTAGCCAAATAAATTTTCAAAATAAATTACAAGTATAACTAGTGAGGCGCATGGCATCGTGCCTTAAGGCAAATTGCTGAAACTTTCCAAATGGAACCAAAAATTATTATTTTTTTAAAAACGATTAACATTTTTGAAAAAAAATTTACCTCGAAAAAATTAGATTTTTGAGAAACTATAAATTCGACAAATAATTACTTTAAAAAAAAAAATTGTTTGCAAAATAAAGTTTTCTTTATTTTGGCATAGTTTGGAAATTCTGAACTTTTTTTTCAAAGCAATCATACTGCTTTAACTGCATAAAGACGAAATGTCAAAGCGCGTAAGCGCCGCATCGCCGTCTAACGGGTAAACATTAGTACGGAACCCATAGGAATGTAAACAAAATTTATACTTATTGTTAAAATCTCTATAAAATATCTGATAATTTGATGTGCATATGTCTAATGATCATTTCTGCCCGCCAAATGGTTTTTTTTCACTTTTTTCATTAGATCTCCGAAACCACTAGATCTGCTTTCATGAAAATGTGATCAATTCTTCATCTTGTCAATATAAGTAAAATGCTTTTGAATTTTTAAAATCGGACGCTCCGTTCTTTTAAAAACCGTGTTACCGTTTTTGGCACTTTTTGCTCCGTATCTTTGGAATGGCTAGACCTGCCTTCGCCAAAAACTAATCAGCACGTGTCCTTATATCAATACGAATGGAATGTTTTTTAAATTATTTAAATCGGTTGATCGGTCTTCCCGAAATCGTCGACGAAAATTTGTATCCGCACACACACACACACGCACACATGAAATCAGGTCTAAAAAGTAAAAAAAAAAGCCATTTGACGGTCAAAAATGATCATTAGACATATGCACATCAAATTATCAGATATTTTATAGAGATTTTAACAATAAGTAAATATTTTTTTACATTTCTATGGGTTCCGTACCCATGCTTATCCGTTAGACGGCGCAGCGCACTTACGCGCTTTGACATTTCGTCTCTATGCAGTTCAAGCAGTACGATCGCTTTTAAAAAAAGTTCAAAATTTCCAAAATATGTCAAAATGAAGAAAACATTTTTTTTTTCAAAAAAATTTATAGTTTCTAATTTTTTCGAAGTAAAAATTTTTCAAAAATGTTAATCGTTTTTAAAAAAAAAATATTTTGGTACGGGAAATTCCAGCAATTTGCCTTAAGGCACGATTCCATGCGCCCCACTAGTTACACAAACAAATAACAAATATCAAACAAACAACTATTTGACTATGTTTAGTAACTTCAAGCTATTCATCATTGTAAAATTTTTTTTGCTGTTTTTCAAAAAAAAAAAAAAAAAAATACCCTTTCATTTTTACCTTATAGTCGCTGTAAAATAGGACAATCAAGTGGCAAACAGGTTTTATTTTTCAATTTAAAGGGATTTTACGAAATAGTAGTTAAATTTTTCAACCAATGCAAAATATAAATCTTATGGGTGCATATTTTACAGAGATAACACTTTAGAATTTTGTCAGAAATATTCATCAGCAGAATTAGAATAATTATTTTTTAATTTATCTCTTGTAAAATAGTTCATTTTAACTTAATATTTTTTATTAACTATTTACACATTTTATACCTTTGCCAGGGTAAAAGTTCAGTTGTTTTTTTTACCTTGGGTTGCTTTTATAGAGGTTATATAAAAAAACTTTTGTATCTAACTTAAAATTAACAATATATCTTACTGAACAATTAAAAATGTTTACTTAAAAATTAAATATAGGTCTCGTAAACTAAGCGACAGTGCTCACAACCCAAAAAAACTAACAACGAAAGAAAATACGAGGTCTGTTCAAAAAGTACCCGGAATTTTCGTTTTTTCAAAAAAATATTTATTTATTCGTCTACATTAATGTGGTCCCCTTCAAAGTAGTCCCCCCCAGATATAATACACTTATGCCAGCGTTTTTTCCAATTTTCGAAGCACCCTTGATATTCACTTTTTGATATGTCCTTGAGCACTCTCAGCGATTTTCTTCAATCGAGGAAAACCGCCGTCCTTTCATGGGTCTCTTCAACTTTGGGAATAGGAAAAAGTCACACGGAGCCATATCTGGTGAATTTTTGCACTTTGCAACACTTTATTTCATTTTTTACGCAAAATTTAATACAAATTCTTTGACTTTTCAATTCTTCCATTGTAAAAATCGCCGAGCTCAGAAAAACACGTCGAACCTTAGCGACTACCACAGACAAAGTAAACAGTGAATATAGCTGAAAATTTCATCATACTTTAGGGGCATGTATACCAACACAATAAAAAAAAATTTTGACAATCAGACACTCCAGACCCGCGAAATTTAATTATTAGTAATTCCGGGTACTTTTTGAACACACCTCGTACTTCTGTTATAGATTTTCAAACATTGCGGTTTATCTCCCGATTGCGACATCGCACGAATCAAGGTAATGGTTGGTTATACATCTTTTTCTCTTTACTTGCAAATATAGTTATTAATGTATTTTCTTTAACTTCACTGATTTTTGAGATTTTTGAGATTTCAATAATGACTCGACTGTATTAAAGTTAAGGGGGTTGTTCGTTTTTTTGTTACAAAAAATGCAAGGTATGTTAGTTTTTGTTTTTCTCGAAATGTATTTATCATAGAGGCATGGGGTTTTTCTTAAACAAAAATTACAAAATCATAGAATATTAAGAAATTTTTTATTTTTATTTTTTCGCCCTCATTTTTTAACCAGGGGGCGCCAAAGTGGGCATTGCAAATCGATCTCTTTTGCGGTGCCGCAGATAAATCCGTTGCGCATCGCCTGAAACAAAAAAAAACTGCGTTGAAGAAGAAGTTTGAATCCAGTCCCCCTACGAAGAAGGAAAAAATGGCAGCTATTTAAAAAAAGTGTTAAAAAAGGCCTTTTTTGGGACAAAAAGCTTCGCAATTTTTTTTTGCGTGATGCTATGAAGTTGTTTGAGGTAGGGGGACTAGGCATTGCAGTGGTGAACAAATTAAAAAAAAATGCAAGTCCATCCGACTTGTAGTTTCTTTTTTAAATTTGTGGCACCGCATTGAAAAAAGTCATTTTGAGAAAAACGTATTTAAAGTTTTTAATATAATGTACTAAATACATCATTTAATTTAATGTACTAAATACACCATGGTGTTCAAAGATGCTGACACATTAAAAAGGTCATGTGCATGAGGTATTATAATATAAAGTTATGAGGTATTATATATAAAAAAGAGAGCAGCTGGCATACATCTCGCGGAGCGATGAATATATATATATATATATATATATATATATATATATAACTTCTTCAAAAAAATAGATATTGAGATGATTTTTTTTAAAATAATTCTAAGGTTTTTAGCTTTCATAATATCAAAAAAAAAAAATAAAAACCGAATAACCCCATTAAGGTAAGGATCATCATGTAAGTTCTTATATTTTCACTTCTCTCGTAAGTCAATACACTGAATTCTTCTTCGTTCCATTTCTCTCAATCTTTTCATTTTATATTTTACAATCATACTTTATGAACAAAATAATGTTCTCTATTGTTGGTGTCACTGTTGCTTCTTTTCGATTTGGACGTTGAATCAATTCTGGGAGTTCATTATTCCATAAGTGCAAAAAATGAGCAGCACTATGTGTTCAGAGGTTTGAGTTTAATTAAATCTAGCCGTCTTAATAGAGCCATCAAGACGGTTTGAAATTATGTCACAATTACTTTAAGGGCGATACAGCTACGAAAGCTCCAGTGACCACAGACGCTTTACCTACCTACTCAGCTAATGAAACCCCTGGACAGGGTCTGCCGCACAAGCGCAACCACTCGCGTTTTTAACTTCTCGTAGGATAAGTTATAGTAATCGCAAAAAAATCGAAAATGAAAATTTTTATATATCTTTACGTTTCAAAACCTTCTGAACATTTTGGCATACCGTAGAAAAAATGAATGTATGTGTGTGTCTGTATGTGCGTGTGTGCGTGTATGTGTGTGTGTGCGGATACAAATTTTCGTCGACGATTTCGGGAACACGGATGAAGCGATTTGAATAATTCAAAAAGCATTTTACTTGTATTAATATAAGATGATGAAGAACTGGTCAAATTTTCATGAAAGCAGGTCTAGCGGTTTCGGAAAACTAGTGAAAGAAGTAAAAAAAAAGGCATCTGGCGGACAAAAACGATCATTAGACATATGCACATCAAATTATCAGATATTTTATTGACATTTTAACAATAAGTATAAATTTTGTTTACATTTCTATGGATTCCGTACCAATGCTTATCCGTTAGACGGCGGCGCGGCGCTTACGCGCTTCGATAAGAGTTCAGAATTTTCAAAATATTGCAAAATACACTTTTCTTCAAAAAGTCATTTTTTCAAAAAAAAGTAAATTTTTGTTTCTCAAAAAACTAATTTTTCAGAGTAATTTTTTTTCAAAAATGTTAATCTTTAAAAAAAAATAATTTTTGGTACGGGAAGTTCCAGCAATTTGCCTTAAGGCACGATGCTATGCGCCCCACTAATTTTTAATAAATATGCAAATGCTATTTGTTCTCTAAACAAATATTTGATCAATGTATCGGCAAAATATATGAAATGTATAAGATTAGAAATAGATATTTTGAGTACTTATTTTTAAATATATAAAAGGTTAGACGATTTTTAAAAAATAATTGCATTGTTTTTTTTTATTTATTTATTTTTATTTTGGAACATTTAAGTGTTTTTGACAACTTTTAAAAAAATCAATTCTGAAATATTATGAAGAAGTTTTATTGAACATATTATATTATTATTTTCGATTTTTTTTTAATACGATACTCGATATCAGCGATATAATTAAAATTGTTGGATCAAGAAGCATTAAACACGAAACTTATTAACTAGTGGTGCATGGCAATGTACCTTAAGGCAATTTGCTGGAACTTTCCGCACCGAAAATAGATTTCTTTAATAAAAGGTAAAAGCGATTTTTGGAAATTTTGAAACCATTGAAAAAAATCACTTTTTGCATATTTAATCGCGATTCTTGAGATTTCAGAGCATCATCCCATATGAAATTACCATATGTCAACTGGTAACTGAGGTTACCACTGAAAATACTAATATCCTTCTGCTTTGTTTTGAGCCTCCAATATTTTGCATTAGCCGAGCAAGACTCGTTCTTAGCACTAACGTGTTCCACCGGCTAACTGAAGTTTAGTCGATAATCAAGCATTAGCCCTAGGTAACAAATGTAAGGTTTTGATGCGATCTTTAGATTTTATATATTCAACTTAATGATTTCTATTACTTTTCTGCTTGTGATAAAAACAGCTTCACTTTTTATTGTGCTATTTGGAGATATATTGTTTCCATACAGCAATTAATTTTCACCAAAGTTATGTCAATTAAACTGACAATCTCATCAATGTGTTTGGCACACATTGTCGGATCTCCAGTCTCAAGAGGCCATCAGACAGGATATTTCACAGCAATGCGCCTAGAACAGAGCCCTGCGGCACACCTCATTATATTTTTTTGGTCAATTCCGTGATTTGTGTATCGTGCATTAATATTCTACTTGTAACGTAGCTAGCACTATATTACGAAGGTATATTGTCACGTTCATGTCACGATGTGCATTCCTAATGCAATCCCAGTTAGGGGAATTAAAAGCATTCTTAATGACTAATATAGCCACTACACATTACTTTTTTGTACCGCTCTTCCATCTGGTTTACGCGATTGCTTACTTGGCAATACTACCTAGTTCATTCCATCAATAGTTGATGGTCCTTTGCGAGAACCATACTTAATATCTGCTAAGAGTGGATTAACAACTACATCTATTCTTTTGGTGAATTATTCTTTCAAAAGTTGTATCCGTTATATTCAGCTTGCATCGGTGAGTGGACGGTTCCTTTAGTGATTAAATTTAATCTTTTGGGAAAAGTATTAATCTTTGCTATTTCCAACGCCGTGGTAAACACATTTTTTAAAGACATGTATTATAAGCTCTTAGAAATATTGTAATAGATGTAAATATCGGTATTTTCGACGATATTAAAAATTACATCTAATTCCAGTATCTTGCTATTTTCAACCCGATACATGCTTCCGTTAACTCTTCCAGTGTCATAGGTTGGGTGGAAACAATGTAGTTACTATTTTATTCAAGGGTTATCGGCAAGTTGGCGAAGGCATTGGCCTTCTTACAAGGCTTTTCTCATGGTTTCCTTTCTTCCTTCCCCCTCAACTAAATGTACAAGTTTTTTCCATCACCTATCTAAGCTTTATTAGCTTTATTTCTGTGACCACCTGAATACCTGCTTGTATTCTACTACTAGTTGTGCAGAGTCTGGAGACTGTAGCCACATTGGGAGATTTTACATCTACTCTTTACAAAGAAAGCTGATTTCTTCGTTCTACCAGTTCACTTACGAGTCATACTGATATCTTAGGTTGTTTAATACTGTTATTTAACAATACCACATCCAATGCAGTAAAAGCTTCTAAAAGCCTTTTACTTCTCGTATTAGCCTGCTTGCTACCGCAGACTTCTTCGTAATTAATTGTTGAATTTATTAGACGATTTTGATGAAACTTTGTATAACGAGAATAATATTGTAAAAGCGTAATACTTTAGGGTAACAATTAATTTTTTATTTTGGTCATTTTTGCTTCATGTTATTGACACAGAATCATTATTTCTATATAATTTCAAGCAGCGCTCAAAAGGATGTTCTGTTATGAAAAATAGATAACAAGTTAAATACAATTTCATGTTATACTAGATTTAGCATTCTTAAATATCTGTAAATTAAATTATTTTTCAAGTGTGTATTCAAATAAATAATAATTTAGAAAAATAGTTAGCTAGCCCTCATCAAATTATTTTAATCAAGTCAGCAGTAGTTCATAAATAGTCCCATTAGTTTTGAGTTTAAACGCAAACAACAAAAATGTCAATGACCGCATGTAACTATTGTGCTCAAAAGTCTATTCACCAAATATATTTAGGGTTATGCTGTAAATATTTTAGTTTATCAGGTCAAGGTTTATAATCCCTTGTTTTAAGGATGCTACCACAAGGAGATCGTGCAGGTGGCAAACTAGCAACTCACTGTTTGAATGAAAAGTTAGTTTCTGATGTGGTTGGCGCTAATGAGAGTGCATTTATCATTGGTCGCAAACCGCTGACATTCTGCCAGGCATCCCTGTGAAATTTCATACGATTTTTATTTAAACCGTTTAACTCTTCTTTGTTATTAACCAATTTGTGGCATTAACTTTTTAATGAATTATATGTAGTCATTTACCATAATTTAACATTTACATAAGTAACATAATAGTGCATTTAAAATCCGGTTTTGCACCAATGATTTTTTATTTATCTAAATGAAAATTATTTATCAAAACTCTTACTACTATTAAGTAAACATCCAAATATTTTAAGTTCATTTGTAACCCGAGTGTAAACATATTTATTGAAATGGTTATAATCGACGTGTGAACTATCAGAATCCAGTTTTTTATGGTAGCATTTGTGTATCAGTGTTACGGACAAACGAGCTTTCTGCAATTGAAATAACTATTATAAACAGTAATTTGCATAGAGGAGCTAGGGGCTATATGTAACAGGGGTAACTAATAACAAGCGTTTTTCAATAGGATTTTAAGAGATATCAAAATATTTTTTGTTTTGATTGGACATGTAAACCGTCCTGCATGAATAATATTGTTTATTAGAAACTGTCCCGCAGGTTGATGTAGCAAGTAGCATTGATGCATAGTGCAGAGGCGTCATTTTTGACAGGCGATATAAAATTGATCTATCATAAAAATTTGGTTTGAGTTATTATTAACGACTAATTTTAAATTGTATATATATTTTTTGTTTTAAATTTATCATTTATCTTTGATAATGTGCAACAATTTTTGTGATTGCTAAATTGTTTAAATATGTATTTTGATAAATGTAAATGTAAAACCTTGGGGCTAGTTGTAACATACCAGATCTACGAGTATATACAGATTCAAGTGATTGGGTGGAATTTATAGTGTGTAAATTGTGGGCAATGTAAGTTCTAAATTGTGTTACAGAAGCCACTGTATATTTTGTTTGTATTGTGATAATAATTGTAGTTTAAGTTGATTTGTGATAAAAATTTATATTAAAATGACAATATATATTTTATTTGTATTAATTATAGTTTTGCGTTAATTTATAAGGAATTGCTTAAAAACAAGTAAGTTTTCTTAAAAATAAATACAGAATCAAGGATCAGAGGCATTCTTAACGTTTTTCTTTGCCGTTACTACTTGCCCCATATGTCACAACTAGCCCCAAACATGAGGTAAATTGAAACACCGCACTTTCTAGAAAAGGATTAATTGTGAAATAATGGACAACAGTTGTGTGATTATTTTAACTTTTGTTAAATTTTAACTTTTCTTTTGATTTTGTAGAGAAATTGTTACTGCAACTATCCATCTTTTTTCGGAAAAACATAATCAGTGGATTAATAAATCTTATATTAATTAAAAAAAACTGTTACACTGTTACTCCATCGAATCAACTAGATATTTCTAATAGGTCAAATAATTTTCAAAAATATATTGGAAGCTATATGCTTTAAATCATTTACCTGTGTGACTCATTTATTCATGGCACTTGATAATACAATTTAAAAAAATATGTAAACAAATTGTTTATGCTTGTGTATTTCATTAATCCGTATGCATAACTGCAGTAATGGTATGCAATTCTAATTTGAAAAGTTTAATTTGAAAACTTAAGCAATCATTGCAGAACTCTGTTAAATTAGTATTTAAATATAGTATTTCTTTTTAACATCTTGGATTACGCTTTATTGGAAGATCTGATTTAAAATTGGTGTGGTAACTCTAATTCGGTATATGGTGCAAAACTTGATCACAGAGACTTGAGAACTAAATTAACTTTCAACCTAAGTTGCTCCTAGTTGCTACGAGCAACGTCTATAGACGATCTTGTATGTACGAATATCGTCTATAAACGACACCGAGTATGTCAACTTTTGCTTCAATATTTATTACTTTGAGCTCAATTATTGAGAATTCATATTTGTTGTTGTGGTTTTTAGTTTTTTAGGAGATAATAATTGTAAAATCTTAAAATGATTTGTGTAACAAATACTTGATCAGTTTACTGGCACATAAAGCAGCGACACTCCTGCGGAAAGCTCTCGAAACTAGCGAAAGCTCTCAAAAATCACTGTATTATGTTGCGTAGTTTTAGTAGTATGCCAGTTAGGCAAATTTAAACATAGTGATCTGAATTAAGCTGACAACTTAAAATATCACAAAACTATTATATAAATAATTCGCAAAAAGAATTTTGTGACGCTACTAGTTGTAAGTGGCATTTAGCCTTGAGGCAAGTTGCACGAACTTCCCAAAATATGTTAGAATTGACTTAATCAACGAAAAATGGAATTTAGATAAAATTTTTAACTGTTTATTTCGAAAATAAAGTTCTTTTATGTCCTAAAATTGTAGTTTATAATTCCAATCTTTAATGAATTAACAATGTTTGACTTATCACATCACAATAGAAACTTTGACACAAATGACTATAATATTTTTTTAAAATTTGATGAAATTTTATAATTAAATTATTTGCCATAGAGCCGGCAAACTTTAGCATGTTTATTTAGACCATGACATCTATCAAAATAAAAAATTCCTCAAACTTTTCAACAGTTAAGCACGAAGATGCGGCTCTTCCAATCTTTGTTCAAAATTAATCAGCACGACTCCGAAATATCTTTTGAACATTTCGAATTTTTAAAATTGATTCAAAATTTTTAGCTAAATCGTAAACAAAAAATGTTTTATTTTTTTGATAATTACAAAGAAACCGCTCAGTCGATCGTTCCAAAATCCTAACCAACGCGAGTGATTTTCAAGCTTCTCCAAATGATTTTTAAATTTTTGAAATCGACTCAACCGTTTTTGAGAAAACGTCAATGAAAGGTCTAATTTTAATAAACAGTTAATTACAAGAACTTATCCAGTATCTTTACCAAAAACTAATCAGGTCGATTTCCAACCAATATCTTTCAAACGGTTTTTGAGATTTTAAAATAGATTCAGAATTACGTTCTAAAACGTGGATGTAAACCTTTTCACTTCTTTGCCATTTACAAAGAAGGGTTACATCAAACGGCTTTTAAATATTTGAAATCGCCCCAGCCGTTTTTGAGAAATCGCCGACAACACACATACTTTTTCCAAATTTGGTCTCAATCGATTCAGAATGGCTTGAAACGTCGAAAAAACATAAAATTAGCAAATCGGATTTGTTGATGAAAACAAAACTTTTCCTTTAGAATGTTAAAAATGTACTTTTTCTCGGAAAAGCAAACAAAAGATTTTATTTAATCAACCCAAAATATATAACTAATCCTAATGAAAAACGATAATCAATCACATTACTAAAATTGAAATATCTATTATAATACATAAAGTTAACGCCCCCTCCCCTGTTTGGATCACAAGTGAATGAACATTATTTAAAGCCTCTCGAAAGTCGCTTGACTGTTAATTACCCGTTCCCAAATCGAGTCAGCTCCTTTTATTTGCAATGATTTCGGTAATGATTCTAATTGACGGAGTTTGCATATATAGTGATTCTCACTAATGGGGTGCCTTCGAAGAGTAATGAAATCCGTGCCCTCATCGTTTTATGGCACAAAACGTCCTTCCACGGGGGCGGTCGATGTGTGCATGGGGGTAGCTGTGATGCATAACCGCGTTAAAAATGACTGTGGCTCATGAATAAAACATTTATCAAAACTGAGTCGAGAGATATTTTAATTGAATACACACTCTGGTGCTCTGGCTTTAGGATGTATTTCCTGCTTTACATACTTTTCCTATCCATGACGCGTTTAACATATCCGCCACGTACTTTTTATTTTTTGCTAAATGTACGTGGGTTGGTTCAATGGTGATTTATGTATGTGCGGGCTTATGAATTGTTCGTTTGAAACCGCGGAAATATCAAATGAATTTTTGTACCGACAGCGAAAGATTGATGTATTGTTGAGTGATTTAACTCTTTAATTTTTACATTGTTATACTTTTTGCTTTATTTTTATTTTTAATGAAAACATCTATTATATAACAAGTCATAATTTTTAATTTCCCGTAGGTTAAGTTATAGTAATCGCAAAATTTTTTTGCATATCTTTACGTTTTAAAGGTTTCTGAAAATTTTGGCATACTTCAGAAAAATAGATGTATGTGTGTGTGTGTGTGTAGTATGTATGTATGTATGTTTGGATACAATTTTTGGTTCACGAAGTCAGGCGCACTAACCAACCGATTTGAATGGTTCAAAAAACATTCGATTCCTATTGATATGAAAACGTGCTAATTAGTTTTTGGTGAAAACATGTTTAGCCGTTTCAGAAATACAGAGGAAAAAGTAAAAAAAATAATACTTTGTAGTCAAAAATGAACATTTGATGAAGTTTTTAAAAATGAGTTCTAATTTTTTTCTTATAATTTTGTTGGGTTCCGTACCAAAATTTTTAACTTTTAAAGTTTACGTATACGGTTTAAGCAAATTTCAAAATTCTTATAAAAAACAAAAATTCAAAGTTTTCAAAAATATACAAAGTTTTATACTTTAAATATGAATTTCAAATTTACAATTCAGTTTCAAAATGTATATATTTAAAATGCGTTATTCTAATCGTAAGAAATATATCTTCAGATGGATTCAATCATTCGCGTCCTGCTAATGTAAACTTTCTCAAGTGCTTTGAGCGATAAGATTCTCACGGTACATTCTATGAACGATAAAATATATAGTGATTATAATTATGTATTTGAAAATGTATAAAACAATTGTTGTAAAGCAAGGATCAATTTATGTTGATTACTGATTTTTTCCCTCGAATATGTAGCAATTTGCCTGAAGGCACGATGCCGTACACCACTAGTTAAGTTTTTATTCAATATAAATAAGACAAATCGGACAAAATGGTGTATATAGACAAAATGACACAGTAGCCTTGTTTGAAAACTGGCTAGTTTTAGCAACGTTTCCGTGACCGTATAACGCTAAGAAAGCCGTAATCACAATTCTGTCAGATGTTGTTCGTCATTGTCACAGTCTTGTCGCAGTAGTCAGTTTAAAGGTGTATCGCGACTTTAAAAGTTTATGTTAAACGTACGTTTTTCCGTTTTTCTGAGACTTTGTAAATGAATTTATACTTGTAGTCATTTTTTTGCAATAATCAGTTTTTTGGTGGATAGTTGAATAGTTATTCATTTTTGTTCACTTTCGAACAATTTGGTTTACTTACTCAACGGACAAAATGACATGGTACCATTTTGTAAGCACTGCAGCGTAGTTCATATGAGGTCAAAAAAAAAGAAAATTGAGATTTGTCAAAGGTGACTTTTAACTTCAACTGTAACTATTTCTAACAACAGACCCAAGGATTTACCGGAAAAAGAAGAGTCTTGCATTTATTGCGAAACCCTCATTTTTGTTTCGAGCCCTGAAAGGTTTGTTACAACCTATTTGGTATGACTTGTTCCCTTTGAGCTTATTCATTATGTGCTGGTGTCCTGAAAAACGCCAAATGATTTATTTGGGACCCACTTTCTTAAAAATTGGTATTACAATATGTGCTTACCTTACATGCTTTTTTTGTACTAGATGGCCAAGATCGTGTGTTTAATCACTAATAAATATTTTAATAAGTTCCAACAGCGTAAAAACAATTAAGACTGATTATAATATGATTAAAAAGCAAAATAACATGTCATTTTGGCCCCTAAATATGAATTTAAACTTCAGGAACTGCATTATTGTTTAAAATCGATATAATCAGTAAGAATTTGGATTAAATATTTTTTTAAATTGTACAAATTTTAAATTTTTTTGCGATCTTTTATACCAAAATTTAACATTAACATTTGCAATCTAACCACGTTTCGTAGGTTTTCAATATTTTTGAATGCTCGTTAAAAACGGGAACTGTATCTCACTATGTTTCAGGTGTTACATCAATTTAATACAGACGTTACAGAGCATTTTACTATAGAATATTGAACATAAAACCTACAACTGTGCCAAATTTCATCAAAATCCAAGACGAGCAAAGCGCGGGTTCTCCTCTCGGGTCAGGCGGGAAATCTTGGTTTATGATGAAGTGCAAGAGATGAAGCAAAAAAACTCAAGAAAAGTGATGATATGCAACAGTCTGTTGCAGCAGCGTCAGCAGTTGTTTACTGTATTTTAATGTTATCGTTGGCCAGATTTCTCGGAATTTATTAAAAATATTTTCGAAATTTATTCACATTGAATAAAAAAATCGTACATTTCTTTTTGCTAATATTACATTTAGTTTTGATAATATTTGTCAATTCTTCATCAGGTGAACTTATCACCGCATAATTTTTTTTTTTCAAAATAATCAAAAAAATATTTTTCAACAATTAGTTGCAAATAGTTTGGCCCATCTCTTTACCAAAGACTAATTAGCATGATTCCTAACTGACATTTTCCGAGCAGTTTTTGATTTTGCAACAATTTACAATTTGAGTCATTATGCTTTATTGAAAAGCTTTCAAATTTCATACATCAACGAAAACGTCAACGAAAAATCAAATTCACACATATACTTTTACGAATTTGAGTCTAAAACTATAATCCTTACAGATGTAATGAATCTTGTTGTTTAATTATTAGAAAGCAGGGTGTCAATAATTATTCTTCTACATCTACTTAGTTTATTCCGAGTGTTCAAAAATCTTAAAAATTTGTACTTGAATGTACTAAGATATTTTATCGAATAAATTATTACACGTTTTACAATTTAAAAGCAAATAAAATATTTATTTTATGGCACTGCGTTGTTCCATATGTTCGTAGTCATTCTATATGTAAATCAATAATAATAAAAGACTCATAAAATATTATTTTTCAATTGGTATTTATGTACCAAAGCTTTATTTATGTAAAACAGATAATATTTTATTACAAAAATTTACAAAATTTCTGAAATGATGTAAATACTGTTTAGAAATAAAAGTAATTTTAGTAGTTTTCAAAAAGACATGCTTTTATTTATGAATCAGATCATTGTACATACAAGTTAGAACAATTTGTACAAACAAAAAATTCATAATCAAATAAATCAACTAGTGGTGTATGTCATGTCCTAAGGCAAATTGCTGGAACTTCGCGTACCGTAATGTAATTTATTCTGGGAAATGTTTTTAAATAGATTTAATTAACTTCCCGTAGGGCAAGTTATAGTAATCGCAAAAAAATCGAAAATGAAAATTTTTACATATCTTTACGTTTCAGAGGTTTCTGAACATTTTGGTATACCTTAGAAAAAATGGATGTATGTGTGTGTGTGTGTGTGTGTGTATGTGTGTGTGTATGTATGTATGTATGTGTGTGTATGTATGTGCGGATACAAATTTTCGTCGACGATTTCGGGAACACGGGTCAACCGATTTGAATAATTCAAGAAACATTCGATTCGTATTAATAAGGAGACGTGCTGATTAGTTTTTGGCGAAGGCAGGTCTAGCCGTTCCCAAGATACGGGGCAAAAAGTGCCGAAAACGGTAGCTCAGTTTTTGAGAGAACGGAGCGTCCGATTTGAATAATTCAAAAAACATTTCACTTGTATTGACAAGATGAAGAATCGATAACATTTTCATGAAGGTAGGTCTAGCGGATTCGGAGATATGGAGGAAAAAGTAAAAAAATGAGCCATTTGGCGGTCAAAAATGATCATTAGACATATGCTCATAATATTAACAGATATTTTATAGAGATTTTAACAAAAAGTATATAATTTGTTAACATTCCTATGGGTTCCGTACCAATGCTTATGCTTTAGACAGCGACGCGGCGCTTACGCGCTTTATATTTTGTCCCTATGCAGTTAAAGCAGTACGATTGATTGCTTTGAAAAGAAAGTTCAGATCTTCCACAATATGTCAAAATAAAAAAAAAAAAATTTCAAAAAAAAAAAAAAAAAAAAAAAATTTTTTTTTAAAAAATTTTTTTTCAAAAAAAAGTAATTTTTTGTCCAATTTATAGTTTCTCAAAAATCTTATTTTTTCAAAGTAATTTTTTTTTTCAAAAATGTTAATCGTTTTTAAAAAAATAATAATTTTTGGTACGGGAAGTTCCAGCAATTTGCCTTAAGGCACGATGCCTTAATTGCCTTAAGACAGAATTCCACTTACAGCTAGTTTTATACTGTTACTTTCATTATTCGCATTTTATAGAAAAAATATAAGAGCTTATAAATTGGATGACGGCGTTTCCTTATGTCAATCGAATTAAAGCACCTTATCTCGTATTTCTAAAAATTGTATAATTTTATTTTAAGCATATAAGTGAGCTTTAGTATTTTAGCTTAAAATGAAATTGGAGTCCAAATCATTTTCAATATTTAGAAAAAGAAATTGGAAAATCCAAAATTTTTTTTGTTTTTCCAAAAACTAATCGTTTCTTCATAAGCAAAATGTTTTTTAAATCATTTGAATCGGATGCTTCACTCTTTCAAAAACTGACATATTTTGCGCTTTTAGCTCCGTATCTCAAAATGACTTGACCTATCTTTGTCAAAAGCTAATCACCTCGTCTTCTCATCCTTAAAAGTTGTTATATATTAAATTTTCAAAAAACATCAAAACATCATAAACTCCTTTTGCTAACCTATTTTACGTTTATTTTCTTCTTGATATTGCGCCTATTTTCCAGATGTATCCAAAATATAAATTTCGTACATCGAATACTAATAGAATTTTTTAGGGTCAGGCGCATTTAAAACCATTAAATTAAATCTTTGCCTCTAGGCAAATTGCTGAAACTACTCGCATCAAAAAAAAATTTTTTTTAAGTTTTAGAATTTTTTGCAAACTTTGAAAAATCTAGAATTTTGAAATTTTTGAAAACAAAAATGACTTTTTTGAAAACAAAAAAAAATTTTATGTTTTAAAATTTTACATCGTTCGTTCGTCTTAAGAATAAACATTGGTACAAAACCAACGGAAATGTAAATAAAATTTGTACTTATTATTAAAATCTCTATAAAATATCTGATAATTTGAAGTGCTGATTTGATATGTCTGAGAATCATTTTTGACCGCCAAATTTATTTTTTAACCTCCCGTAGGGTAGTTATAGTAATGGATGGACGTTTTGAAGGTTTCTGAACATTTTGGCATATCTCAGAAAAAATGTGTGTGTGTGTGTGTTTTGTGTGTCCGCATATTTTCGTTCACGTTTTCGGGCGCACGGATCAACTGATTTGAATGGTTCAAAAAACATTCGATTCCTATTGATAGGGAGATGTGCTGATTAGTTTTTGGCAAAGGCAGGTCCAGCCGTTACTGAGATAAAGAGCACAGAGTGCAAAAAATAGAAATCGAGTTTTTGAGAGAACGGAGCATCCGATTTGAATGATCTAAAAAACATTCAGTTCGTAATCAAGGGAAAAAGTGATGATTAGTTTTTGGTAAAGGCAGGTTCAAGCCGGTTCAAAGATACGGAGCTAAATGTACAAAAAATGGCAGTTTTTGAGAGAACTAAGCATCCGATTTGAATGATTCAAAAAACTTTCTGCTTGTGTTGGAAAAACAATTGCTTTTGTAAAAAAAATTTTTTTTAATTTTTTTTATGTATATCGAAAATAATTCAAATTTTTATTATAATTCCTGCTAAAGTTCTAAAGTTTACTTATATACTTTAAATAAATAATTTTAACTTTGCAATTCAGTTTACATAATTCTTATGAATTTTAGACAATGTTACAGTATTTATAATAATCTGAAAACATTTAATATTTCTCGAACAATTAGTTACGGTACGGGAAGTTCCAGCAATTTGCCTTACACCACGACCTGTCGTTTCAAAAACTTAATCAAATGTTCATATTGCCAATACAAATAAAATGTTTTTTAAATCATTCAAATTTGACGTTTCGTTCCTTCAAGAACTGGATTTTTGGCACTTTTTTCCGCGTATCTTCGAAACGGTTGGACCCAGCCCCATCAATAGGAATTGAATATTTTTTGAATCATTGAAACGTTAATCGGTGTTTCCGAAATCATCGATGAAAATTTGTGTCCACACACTAACACACACATACATCCATTTTTTCTAAGGTATGCCAAAATGTTTCAAAATTTTGGAAACGTGATGATATATAAAAATATATTTTCGATTTTTTTCGCAATTAGGTACTATAACTTATCATACGGTAAGTTAATTATATCTGATCCATTTAATTTACTTTTTACATAAAACACTTGTACATTCATTTGAAAAATATTATTAATGCACTAGAATTTTAAATCAATGTGCATTTAATTACATCAATCAGTACCTATTCTATAATCAATTATGTAATGTGTTTTGAACTTATTAACGGTCTTTCGATTCGAACTACCTATAATATTTTACGATCTCTAACCCTTCGCATAAGATGTGGCCTACATTTGTTGCCATCACTAGTAAATAATGCATCGTCTGCTGAAGCGTTAATGTTTTTTGTTACATTTGGCATGTCCAAACTTTTTGAGCTCTAAGGGATGTTTCACATAAATGCCCAACTTCTTTTTTGAGAAGATAAAAAATAGGGCTATAAACGATGATACGTGGGTTAGGTGATGATTAAAACATGAGTTTCAAGATGACTTTGCTTTTATGTCCTGTTTTGTTTTAGAACTCAGGCGGGGTTGGCAAAATATGGTATTAAATCAATAGCACGACTTCACTTTAAATTGATAGAGAAGACTACGCAGAAGGATTGGAAATATATCAAAACGTTGGTAAGTTGTTGCATATTTTATTATTAAAATTCTTATTTTTATCAACATGATATGTTTGTTTTGTAGTTGAATTTATTTGATTCTGTTTAGAATTGTTAAGCTTTTTTTGCTAATTCTACACTTATAAATTATAATGACCATTTGTTGTTCAGCTAGCGTGAAAAATATGTGTAAGGCATAAATTAAAATTCTGTATTAAAAAAAATACTTTGGAATACCGCTTCGACTTTTTCATTGGTTTATGTATCAACTTCGGTGCTTATCATCATAGAATATAATTTCGGCACTCCATACAAATCTGTAGACTGCGAATTTCCAAATAACTGTTTTGTTTCTGCTAAATGATCCAGATATTTTTTTCTTTCAGCAATATGATTTTGATGTGATCATTTCCGAACAATATACCAAACTGTGTCTTATGGTATGAAGCGTATGAAGTGTTGTAAAATAGTTATAGCTTTTATCATGCATTTTATCGGACCGGAGCACTTAAAATGATCATAAAACTTTAAGTCCTTGTGATAGTAATATTTTATGAATTTTACAATGATGCAAAATTGACATTAAAATATGGAACGGTATTAATCATAAAATATGTATTTATAGTCTTTGGCTTAACATAAATTTTGATTTTGACAGAATATTGCGTATGTACAATTTTTTTAATCATATGATTTATAAGCGTAACCTGAACACCAGGGCGGAGAAATCATGAAAACACTCAAAAAGTGTAGAATGTTTGTTTTTGTTGAATTTTATTATTAGTTTATTTTAATATTATAAACTACTTTAGATCAAATTTACATATATTTTATCATAGAAATAAAACTTTGCACTCTGTGTAATTTTTTACTTTACACATTATTATTTCTTAGAATATTAGCATGCATTTAATAAATCTTAATCTGCGATTATTTTCTACTAATGATTCACTATATATCTTTGTTAGATGTGACAGATAAAAACTCATGTTTTTATGTGTTCATAACATGATATTTTTGATGCTTATTGTATATTAAATTTGAATGAGCTAGTACAAAATACATAAAACTTTTTTATCGTTGTTTATTTCATAAAATTGCCAACATCAAATACTGTAATAAATAAACTTTTAAATGTAGCTATTAATTTTATTATTAAAATTTTAAACGTTAATGCTTCAAAGCATAATAGGAAAATAATTATTTTCCTACCATTTTATTTTGATATGGTGAAAAATTATATTTAAAGTCATTGAGATGATGCATAGCTTAAAGAACTGCGTTAAATAATTTAAAATTTATTTGAGCGTTTTTCAAGATGCATTTCTGAAAATTGCGAATATTAAAATTATTAAAGCTTTTGTTGAAAAGCATTTCATGAGGTATTTTAAAAAAATAATCATAAAAATTTCACTAAATTTTAGAAAAATTAGGAGCAAACAATGACAATTTGCCTCTCACATTGAAGTGCAAGAATGTATTTTTAATTAAAAATAAATTGAATCTATATTTTTAATTAAAATTAATTGAATCTACTTTGTAAATGAAAATCACTGTTGATCGATGCCAATTATAAATTCAAGAGAGATGGTATCAAACTTTGGAATATACTGCTACAGAACTAGACTCGACATTAATAATTTGTTTTCGCCAGATCAAAATCTTTTACAATATTTGATTTATATAAATGACATTTGTAACATATTACTTCAATTTTAAAATATCACGACACATTTTGAGCATAATTCTAAAATAGCAATAAAAACGCCAAATAAATCGTTGTAATATAATAATCACCCTGCGCTTTTGTATATATTATTTATTTCCGACAGTGATGGAGTGGTTGGCTCGGAAAATTTATTTGACATACTATTTATTTGTTAATCACAAAAAACACAAGAATGATTTTCGAAAATATAATACAGTATGTAATGAAAATTTTAACAAAAGGCGACAAAATATTGATTTATTACTGTATATACATATTGTTCCGCCGATAATAGGAAAAATTGGGTACGGTTATGCCAGCATATGGTAGTGACAGTCCTTATAACAGCTAAACTATACTCATTTTGATAAAGGGTCCAAGCTCCAAGGGGAGAAATATGCAGTATATTTGTTTGAACAAGTTTCCATTATTGATTTCAATCAGCGCCTTACATTAACATGATCTGTAGGTTGCATAGCTTTTGAATAATTATTAGTTTTTGCGTAAATAATTAAGCTCAATCATAACGATGATTTGGCTCCAAAAGTGCGCGTTGGGTACGGTTATGATTAATTTTGTGGTTTTATCTCCCTTTAAAGGCTAAAGATTTGGCTAAAGAAAAATTTAACTTAATTAAGACAAAATACGAGAGAGAAAGAGGAAGAAAAAAAACAGTAACCAGTAACGTGCGGTTACTGGTTCCACGTAAAATACGCAGTTTATAGTCACAAGTACATTTGTCACCATTGCAGTGATGATTCTGATTAGATCTCACAATCAGTATATTGATACATAGTTACTGTAAATTTTGGACTGATTAGTGAACTGGTAATTGTTAGTTAACATTTTTAACTCATATTAAAAAAAAATTTATAATAACAATAGTCGGATGGTGACCTATTAATTATAAGAATAAAAGTACTGTTTTCATCTGTTGACTTTGTTTTAAAAAATATGTAGTGTTATATATTGTTATATTATTATATTATTATATTTATTTTGAGAGATTTTTTGATTGGACTGAAACCGAAAAAATACAAAACATGATGCATGGAAGTCAGCATCGACAAGTCGAAAGTGATGAGAATCACGTAACGAGATGAACCCCTGAAGATAACGGTAGAAAATCGAGAATTGGAATATGTTCAAATATTTAGGAAGCATTCTGACCAGAGACGCATACTGCACAAGAGAGATCAGGACGAGAATCGCATGCGCCAAGACGTCATTTACTAGGAAGAGAACGCTGCTGACGAGCAAAGTGTTTTGTCTGGAGCATAGCTTTGTGCGGATCAGAGACATGGAATCTAAGAAAGGCCGATAAGAACTACCCGGAGGCGAATGGAGAAGATAAAGTGGACAGACAAGGTAACAAATGAAGAAGTTTTGAAGACTTTACTAAGCATGAAACTGGATCAAGTGCAGATGATTAACGAAGAGATAATGCAGGGAAGTGAAAGCCGAAGCGCAGAACCAGGAAGCATGGAAAGAAGAAAGAGAAGTTTGAAAAGAAAAATACATAAAAATGTGTAAAAAGGGTGGAATGGGGGTTATGGTAATAATAGACGAGGAAGGTTAAGGAAGTGATTGATTTGTGGCTTTTACACCATTTATTTATTATTATTTATATTTATAACAGCTTTGTGATCGTTTAAAGTTTAAATGATTTTGTTGTATTGTGTTACATATATTTGATATTAAAAGTCGTTATAAACTATTTTGGAGTTTATACCTATTGTCTTTTAATCTATGTTTATACCTGACCTGGTATTTTTACTTAGACAAATATTTGAATTGCCATTTAATTTACTTCCCAACTAACTGGTAAAGTAACAAGATTATTTCTGATCAAAAAACGTGGCACAACCGTACCCAGTCTCACCAGCAATATTTTTTTGACTATTTGTTAATATCAATATTATTGGAGCGTGAACAAAAATTATAATACTTGCACTTACAAATTTTTCTT
Source organism: Ctenocephalides felis (assembly GCF_003426905.1). Lineage (NCBI taxonomy): Eukaryota > Metazoa > Arthropoda > Insecta > Siphonaptera > Pulicidae > Ctenocephalides > Ctenocephalides felis. The sequence continues at coordinate 105,011,175 of NW_020538040.1, forward strand.
GTAAACGAATCATTTTTTTTAAGATTACATGCAATGAATTAATAAATATAAATATTTTGGCAATTTTGATATATTTAGAAAAATGAAATGAAAATATTAGATGCTGACAGGACTTAAACATGCAAACATAAGCGTACAAATTAAAATATAGTCGTCTCAACCATAGAACTGTCACAATATATTAATAACAACAAAAGTAGACAAAAGTACATAGCATTTTTATAATTTTATAAGTTAACTACTTTTCATTGGCCTATTTTTAGGAGTAATGTTTTTAAACTAATATTTCAAGGAGTTTGTTTCGACCGTCAACTATATTACCATACAAAGTTCTATTAATATCATTGATGAGTAAACCTAAGTTTTTCCTTATTCATGCCCGAAGTTTTCCTTCGGACTGTTCATTTTTTTATCCCTATCTGAAGTAGAATTGTTCAAATGTTATTTAAAATATATTACTTTTAGTACTTACCTATTTAAAACCAAATATTAAAATTGTAATAAAAAGGTCAAGCTTATTATTAAATAGTTATAACTAAATATATCTTCGGCCCGTGGTGTAAATTATTTGTTACCGTATCTTTTAATAATCATGAATATTACGAATAGTACGTAAAAAACATAAACTTCTTCTTTGGTAAGTTAATAATAATAATGTTTTCATATACATATTACTCAAAAATACAAATTATTCAAAATGAAAGATTTAAAAATAGAATGAAATGACAAAATTATTCCAAAAATTTTTGTACCAACCCTTACACAAGACTTGTATGCGTCAATATTCTTTTATTTTACAAAGATCTTATTTCATTTTAACATTGCTATAATTAACTTTCCGTAGGGTAAGTTATTGTAATGGGCCGAAAATCGAAATTGAAAATTTTTACATTTCTCGACGTTTTGAAGGTTTTTGAACATTTTGGCATACCTCAGAAAAAATGGATGTATGTGTGTGTATGTATGTATGGATACAAATTTTCAGTCACGTTTTCGGGCGCACGCATCAACCGATTTAAATGGTTCAAATAACATTCGATTCCTATTGATAGGGAGATGAGCTGACTAGTTTTTGGCAAAAGCAGGTCCAGCAGTTACGGAGATAAAGAGCAAAGAGTGCAGAAAATAGAAATCGAGTTTTTGAGAGAACGGAGCATCCGATTTGAATGTTCGAAAATACATTCAATTAGTAATGATTGGTAGAAGTGTTTATCAGATTTTGGCAAAGGCAGGCCCAGCCATTTCGAAGATACGGAGCTAAATGTGCAAAAAATGGCAGTTTTTGAGAGAACTAAGCGTCCGATTTAAATGATTCAAAGAACTTTCTGCTGGTCTTAACAAAATATTGATCTTGGAAAAAAACATTTGTCTGAATTTTTTTTTTCACAAAATATTTTATTGTATATCGAAAATAATTCAGATTTCATTTTTAATTTTGACTAAAGTTTTAATATACTTTGAACAAATAATTTCAACTTTGCAATTCAGTTTATATAATTCTTAAAAATATTAGACAATGTTACAATATTTATAATAATCTATTTGAAAACATTCAGTATTCCTCGAACATTTCGTTACGGTACGGGAAGTTCCAGCAATTTGCCTTAATTGATTGCTAATTAAAGTTATTACTAATAAAAACGCCCAATATAGTATAAAACCGTAACACTTTATTAAAACCCCGTGTTTTTGTATATATTATTTGTTTCCCTCTGTCAATTAATCAATCACGAATGGCAATAATGGAGTTGCTGGGGCGTTAATTGAAACTTATTCTGAAAAAATCGGTTCGGCACATCATGAGGCCGATTTATGACCAGATGTCAAACGTGGCGAATTCGCGCATCAAAATGTCGATGACATAAAATCGATATTTAATTACGATGAATGATTAATTTACAGCAACCGTATCGAAACATATTTGCATATGATTAATGAAAAATTGGCGAATTGTCAAGCTTACTGTTCGTCAAGAATTTTAAGTCATATTGATGGATGGACATTGCTTATTATTATAAATAATTAATTTGAATTAAATTACTGCTTCAAAGTCTATTTATGGATTTGGGGATCAACAATAAGTTTATATTGTATGTGTTTTATCATATCTGTGAGAGACTGTTTTAATGATTGTTTTAAATATTTTAAATATATTGGATATTGGAATTATATTAGTACGGTTCTGTGTAAATCCGTCGAGGATATAAGGGAGACAAGGTACGGTCGTGCCACTTTCTTTACTATCAATAATTTTCTTAATTCACCAGTTGGCTGAGAGAAAAGTAAATTAAATGGTAATTTGAACATTTGTTTACGAGGAAATACTGTAATACTGTCTTTAAATAAAATGGATTAGTCATGAATCAAATAATACAAGAAAAGAATCTACACCCGAGGGACGGTTATGACAGGCATAAAAAGAGGTTAAAAAACAATAGGTATAAACACCAAAACGACTTTTATTGTCGTTAATAACAATAATACGTAATACAACACAACATTAAAACATAATTTATATATAAATTATAACAATCTATAACGAAACATATTTTTTTAAACAAAGTTAATAGTAATTCTTTGTGAATTTTTTTTTCTTGTATTGAATTTTCTTTTTTCTTTTCCTTTCGTATTTTGTCTTAGTTAAGTTCGATTTTCATCTTTACCCTTTTATCTTGTATTGAATTTTCTTTTTCCTTTCCCTTTCGTATGTATTTTGTCTTATGTTAGTTAAGTTTGATTTTTATCTTTACCCGAAAAGAACAAGAACATGTATTGTCACAATTGTACCCACAAAATTTGTCACAATCGTACTCAATGACGACTGTCACTCCCGCACCCTTCTTAATTAAAAATATGCTTTCTACTAACAACAAATAACTTATTGATTGTGTAGTCAAGATACATAATCAAATATTGAAAAAATGTATGTTTATAACTCATATTTTTCGTGTTCCATTCAAAAAAGAAAGACATAAAGAATGTAATTGCAAATTAATAACTAACTTGTTGCAGATGACGTTTGGGAAGTTGTACGATCTTTCCGATAACTTTCAATAATTGACCTATCCAATAAGAATTGAGTTATAGCAAATTTTAAAATTGTGACGATAAAATAAAGTAATTTTGAGACAATCTGTTACTCCAAATATTGATGATTTTTTATGATTAAATCACTTTTCGTAATTGTATAATATTTTAATATATTCTACCCTTCATTTCGTGTCAACGATTATGAATTTTGTGAATTTAACAACGGATTCGTAATCAGCGCATTTAAAAGCCCTAAGGGTAAGGGCAGCATTTTTTCAGATAAAAATTTGGGTGGCCCACTTCTCCCTACATTTTCGGAAAACTGTAAATACACTTTTTTGTCATTCAAAAAAAGAGATACTTCCAAACATAATTGCAAGCGCTTGCTATGATAAAAAGTTGCATTTTGGAATACCCTTGCAAATGAAATAAAAAATTAGAAAATATTTTCATTTTTAACCATTAATTTAATTAACCAAAAATAAAAACGTGGCCCATTTCTGTCCATATTTAAATTTTTGTTATTGGTTCTGAATTCATCTTTAAAAAAACATTCGCGAACAGTAGGAATTCGGGAAGTATAATTTATTTTAATTTTATATAAGTTAACTGAAATTCTGCAAAATAGTATATATTATTAAATAAACCTATTTTTAAATAATCCGTAAACCAAAATTATTTTGAAAGTATTGAAAAATTTAAACCATTTTGCAAAAATATGACCTACAATAAATGTGCACATAAAATCCAAAATAATCCGCTCGTTATGCAATTGTATTTATTAATATTTTTTGTAATTTGTTAAGCTTAAACTATTCAGTACATATTCCTGAGACATCGGCGATAAATCGTCTCATGGAAACCTGATTTTATTAGCCGGTGACAGGCGATGCATTATGCCACCAGCAGAATTTTTTGCTGATCGGCAGGCCATTTTGCCATTGGCTTTTGTCCGAAAGCCATTTGACTTAGTTCGTGCCTTTTGTCTTAGTCCAGCAAATTTTCGAGACCGAACAATATCAAAATGTCATTTTTTATATTTTCAAAGTGGCTGGACCTCCTGCTCATAAAACGCAATGAGTTGTTCGCCCTGTGAAAACGAATAGAACGATTTTTGACCCAAGTCGGTATAGCACACCGCTACTTGCCTACATCCACTACATACATATCTCGGTATTTCTTCAAGGCAAGACTTTTATTTTCGATTTTTTATTTTTTTAATAGTTTTTCAATAATTTATTTTACAGGAATTTAATTAATAAAGCAGAAAAATAATCAATAAATACATTATATTTAAATAGACTTTGGAACTGTCGGTTTTTGCTTCAATTTATTCAAAGTTCAGCATTTCTCTTTCCCGAACTCGAAACCGTACAAAACTTTTGAATCATGGTATCTATCCATTCTCCTAAGCTCGGATGAAATTCATAATATAAATCTAAGTATAAAGACTTATTTTTGTCATTATTTATCATAGTTTTATGTCTGCATGTAGCTCTTGTGAGCGCTGTAAAACATCATGTGCAGATGGTAAAGCTGCTATTCTTGTCCATCGTAAATTTCTTCAGATGCTGCAACATGGGAAAACTTATATCGGCGAGCGGTCTTATAAAACTTTAGTTACCAGCGAAATATTCGCAAACTAGGAACACAATGTATTGAGTGGAATGTTTATTGAAAGTTCAGTCTGAAATTATTTTATATAATATATAAAGGGAAAATAGCATAAAATGTAGATTTATAGTATGATACTCAACGTGATATAATAATTGTAAGTGTTTTTTGAACATCTGGGGCTATCTGTAACGGAAGTAACGGGTGACAGGCGTTTTTTAATAGGATTTTTACCGATAATATATTTTTTTTGTCTCCATTGGACATGAAAACCTCTCTGCATAATATTGTCATAGCTATTGTCCCGCAGGACAACGCAATAAAAGGATCGGTGCGGGTCATTGTTAACATGTAATAGGGTAGGGTGGGGCATAAAGGTCCAATTGGACTTTGAGCAATTATATTGTGAATCCAAACTAATTATATCACAACAAATAACACATATTAAACAAACAACTATCTGACTATGTTCAGTAAAACTCTTATTGTAAGTTCAGTAATCCATAATTGTCAAAATATGTTTTTCAAAAAAATTTGCTATGGTTTTTTCTACCCTAAGGCGGGGTGCATTGGAAGGACAAACAGGTTCAATATCCTATTTCAATTTTAAAGGGTTTAACAAAATCATAGCCACATTATTTAATCAATGCAAAATATAAATTTCATGAGTTTCATGATTTCATTTTTCAGAGAGATAACACTGTAACTAACCTTGATCTGGTATTTTGTCAAAATATTTATCAACAGAGTCGGAACAACTATTTATTCAATTTATCTTATGTAAAGTTGTTTCATTTAGCTTAATTTCTTTTTTATTATCTGTATTTTAATTTATACATCTTTGCTATGGTAAAGGTGCAGTTGCTTCTTCTTTTAACTCCATCTTGGTGTAATATTTTATAAAGATTATTTTAAAAAACTGTAATATAAGGTGATGGCTGGTTGTACATAATATTTAGATTGCGTTATGCGATATTAACGTGTGTAAACATTGGTACGGAAACCATATAAATGTACACAAAGTTTGTACTTATTACTATAATCTTTATAAAATATCTGATAACGCGATGTACATATGTCTTGGCATTATTTTTACTTCCAGTAGGGCAAGTTATAGTAATCGCAAAAAAATCGAAAATGAAAAATTTTTATATATCTTTACGTTTCACGGTTTCTGAACATTTTGGCATACCTTAGAAAAAATGGATGTATGTGTGTGTGTGGGCGTGCGCGCGTTTGTGTGTGCGGATACAAGTTTTTGTCGACGATTTCGGGAACACCGATCAACCGATTTAAATAATTCAAAGAGCATTCAATTCGTACTGATAAGGAGTCCCAAAGACTGTAACACGGTTTTTAATAGAACGAAGCGTCTCATTTTAAAAATTCAAAAAGCATTTTACTTGTATTGACAAGATAAAATACTGAATTAATTTTTGGGAAGGCAGGTCTAGCAGTTATGGACTCTCCATAAAAATAAGTTAAAAAAATGCCATTTGGCGATCAAAAATGTTCATTGGACATGTGTACAACAAATTATCAGGTATTTTATAGAGATTTCAATAATATTTACACATTTTGTGTAATTTTTTTTGGATTCCGTACCAAGATTTTTAATTTTAAAATTCACGTATACGATTCAAACAAATGTTCTCGACAATTTCGACAGTATGAAATAACTGATTTGAATAATTTAAAAATCATTCGGTTCGTGCACGATCGCGAGGCGTTTTTGCAAAAGGCAATTTTGCCGTTTTAGAGGTATGGAGCGCAAAGTATGGAGAGAACGAATCATTTAATTAAATCAAATCAAAAAACATTTTGCTTGAGTAGACGGTGTGCAAAAAATGCTTTCACAGAAAATTTCGTAATTTTGAAAATTTTCAAAAAAAATCAAGATTTTCAAAAAAATCAAAGTTTCAAAAAATTTAAATTTTCGATATTTTACATTAGTTTAAAAAAAAACTAAATTTTGAGAAATTTCAAAAAATATTAAAATTAAGAAAAACGATTTCTTGCAAAGATTTGAGAATATTTCAAAGTTTTAAAAAAAATCGAGTATTTACAAAAATTTTCAAATTATCAAAAATTAAAAAAAAAAGGTTTTTTAAATAAATTCCAAAATATTTCAAACTTATAAAAAAAACTTCAAAATTATGAAAAAGATTCTAAATATTCCAAATAATCAAAATTAAAAAAAGAGAACAAATTTCTAATGAAAGTTGTTTGTAGAATACCCTCGTTGCCTAATTTTAAAAGCACTTGTAAGTTTATAGTATATATTTAACTTCCCGAAGGAGAAGTTTATGTTTTCATCAAAAAATTCGATTCGCTAATTTTATGTTTTCTCGACGTTTCAAGCCATTCTGAATCGAATGAGACCAAATTTGGAAAAGTATGTGTGTGTGTGTGTGTGTGTGTGTGTGTGAACAGATTTTTTGCCGTGAATCGACGTTTTCTCCAAAAACGGCTGGACCGATTTCAAAAATTTAAAAGCCATTCGATGTATCACGATGAGGACTATCGTTTCTGAGTTTTGTGCGGCGATCGGCCGGGCCGTTTCTTTGTGAATTGCAGAAAAGTGAAAAAATTTTCGTCCACGTTTTAGCCCGCAATTCTGAATCGATTCTGAAAATTCAAAAACCATTCGATAGATATTGGTTGGGAATCGTGCTGATTAGTTTTTGGTAAAGATCGTCCGGGCCGTTTTCTTGTAATAAAGTTTTTAAAAAAAAAATTTCGACGATTTTTATGATTTTTTTTTTGACGGTAGATACCATAGTTTTCTAGGTCATACTAAAATATTACGGCCCTACGACAACTCGTTTAGCTTTAAAAATTCGTCAAAGTTTGCAAAAATTGGTATCGTTTTATTGACATTTGTCAAAATGAAATCTTTGATCGACGTTTTCTCAAAAACGCCTTAACCGATTTCAGAAATTTAAAAGCCATTTGATGTATTTCGGTGAGGACTATCGTTTGTCAGTTTTGTGCGACGATCTGCCAAGCCGTTTCTTTATAATTTGAAAAAAAGTGTTAAACTTTTCGTCCACATTTAAGCTCATCCTACCGAACCGATTTTAAAAAATCAAAAACTGTTCGAAAGATATTAGTTGGGAATGATACTGATTAGTTTTAGGTGAAAATCTATCGAGCCGTTTTCTTGTAATTAACTGTTGAAAAAAAGTGTTAAATTTTCGTCGACATTTAAGTTCATCCTACCGAACCGATTTTAAAAAATCAATAACTGTTCGAAAGATATTAGTTGGGAATAATACTGATTAATTTTAGGTGAAAATCTACCGAGCCGTTTTCTTGTAATTAACTGTTGAAAAAAAGTGTTAAATTTTCGTCGACATTTAAGCTCATCCTACCGAACCGATTTTAAAAAATCAAAAACTGTTCGAAAGTTATTAGTTGGGAATGGTACTGTTTAATTTTAGGTGAAAATATACCGAGCCGTTTTCTTGTAATTAACTGTTGAAAAAAAGTGTTAAATTTTCGTAGACATTTAAGCTCATCCTACCGAACCGATTTTAAAAAATCAATAACTGTTCTAAAGATATTAGTTGGGAATAATACTGATTAATTTTAGGTGAAAATCTACCGAGCCGTTTTCTTGTAATTAACTGTTGAAAAAAAGTGTTAAATTTTCGTCGACATTTAAGCTCATCCTACCGAACGGATTTTAAAATATCAAAAACTGTTCGAAAGATATTAGTTGGGAATGGTACTGATTAATTTTAGGTGAAAATCTACCGAGCCGTTTTCTTGTAATGAACTGTTGAAAAAAAAATTTAAGCCGATTTTCATGGAACTTTTTTTGGCGATATACATCATGGTCTTATAGAACTTACTGTAATATTACGGCCTTACGACAAGTAGTTTAATTTTACAAATTCGTCAAAGCTTGCTAAAATTATTATTGTTTTTTTAAAAGTAGGATTGATGAAGTATATTATTTACACATATCGGGAAGTTCATGTAACTTGCCTCAAGGCTAAATACCAAACCAACTAGTTACAATAAATATTCTATTTGAAATTATGCAAAACAATTCTTGATTATTTTCATTTCTCGAACGTTTATGTCAAAATTACGGTGCGGGAAGTTCCAGTAATTTGCCTTAAGGCCCCACTAGTTTTGATTTTAGATCACCGCGGTGAATGAATGAGAATGTTTCAACTTTCTTCGATCTGGTGTTCGAAATCAACACACATTCAACCTATAATTTGATATCAGTCGCATGTTTGAATAGTATGATGTATGAAACAGTAATGGATTTTGTATTGTCATGTATGAAACGTTTTCAAGACTTGTGTAAAATTTTCTAAATTTAGCGCAAGCTGCACAATTCAGATAATAGAAAATATTGAAATAAGCTTAAAAATACGAAGTACCGCAGCTACAAGTAAATCTTCCACTTAATGTCAGATGCATTATGTACTTCAGATGTTTACGCAAAAGCGCGGATGTTAGATCCGCTTCTACTTTGAAATTGGTAGCTGGAGCTCCTTAATCTGGCAAAAGCTGAAAATTTATAAAATTAAATCCTTGTTTGCCAGATAGAAATTCTTTTCCATTGATGTATTATGGAAGAAAACTATGTATTCATATAATATATAATGTTTTCTTTTTTTATTCAATGGCATTTAAAAACGTTGAAAGTGCATGTATCAATATGTTTAAATATATTTACATACTTTTCCTAATACTGGAAATATTTAAAACTGATGCAAAGAGTCTTACATATTTAATTTAAACCGATAGTATCAGAAAATTTGCTGAATTTTGAATAAAATATTGTCATAAAGGACATGATGTTCAAAATTAATTGCATAGTATCGATTTTCATCAAATTAAATGACAAAAAATGATTTCATGCTACATATTGAATATTATGGGTTTACATTATCTTTCTCTACATATATCATATTATATATAAGAATTGAGATATTGCACTAAGATCATTAAAATAAACTTATTTTTAGCGCTTGTTAAATAAATGACATGGTTAAGAATTTATGAGCCACTTACATTAAAGATTCATGCACAAGACTTGTACATTTAACAAAGTATTGGCATGGTTAATTCAATTTTGCAATTTTCAAAGTGTATAGTCTAGACTTGTACATTTAACAAAGATTATCAATAGTTTTTATGTCTAGTGCCCTGTGTCGAAATATCAATATCAATAGATCAAGATCTTTGAGAAATCATTAGATAGTAGTTATATATAATGATGTTTAAAAAAAATGTTTCTTGATGCTATGCCTTCACAGAGTTTATCATATATTTTAATATCAGAATTCATTTTATTTACATGTAAGGCAATGAGTTGCCTGCAATGTGGAATCGAATGGAACGATTTTCTACCAATATAACATTATCTCTTGTATAGTATATACATTTGTACATACCCCACTTTGCATCATTGTCAAATTCTAAAAAAAATTGTTAGAAAAGCATATAAAGATAGGCAAAAATACTAGGGGAAAGTCGCGTAACGCCGGACGGCACCAAGTACCGGACACTCTATTTAAACTGTATTATTTAAGCGAGTATAAATCTTTTTATTTCAAAATGCAAGTGAAAGGGGCACACGAGGTACACAGATACAGAATCACGCGCCAATCCTCGCCTGTTAAGCACACGGCCACGGCGAGAGCAACCCTTTCCTGTTTTAGGCGCAAAATCACGGCGTCACCTAAATATCAATGGAAGTAATTCTTGCATATTTATGCATTTACATTTGATTGGTATGCAAAGATAAAAGTTGTACTTGATTGTTATCCGTAAAATGGTAGAATATCATTAGATCTTTTAACAAATTTTAGTAGTTGCCATCAAATGAACGAACTCTTAGTGCCGGACAGTAAACATATTGATATTTCTTGTGAGAATTTACGTAAAATATTCCAATTATTTAAATTTATTCTGTATGAGTGCTAACGGTCACTACATACCCACATTTTTCGTATTTCCTAGTTAAAGAATGAAAAGCTTATTAATGCACCAATTGAGAGCATCGGTGTGGCCCAGCCAAAAGGGTGGATGAATAGTGACTTTTTTTTGCAATATCTAAGAATATTCGTCAAAGACACATGTGCAGACATTCCAGAGCGTGGATATAGCTACATACGAGTGATCGTATGTGATCAACGCAGGTTATATTGAAATGTCCGGTACTAGGTGCCACTGTTTAAAATCATATTTTTTATAGCAAAGTTTGATTCATAGTATTAATTATTTTTAGCAAAGATTGCGGTTTTGTTAAATTAGTTTGATTTCTAACTTTGTTATCTAACATAATTTATAATTTAATAAACATTTCGTAAAATATTTTTTGGTTTATTTATAAATAACCTTAGGTGCCCGCCACTTGGGGACTTTCCCCTATTTATAAGGCAAATGAAATAGAGTAAGAATATAAAATATAAAACTAATATGATTTTTTTTACATATATTCAAAGAATCATACTTAATTAGTAAAATAAACTATACAGACAAAATTAAAATCAATGATGAATTTATAGTGGCTACTATCGTAGGTCAGTTTTTTTCATAAAATATTGGTCTAATGTTTTCATAACAGCTTTTTTCTGCACAAAATAAATATTCTTGTAGAAATTGATATTCGTAGTCTGGTACACTTTAAACCCCATTCTGCTTTCAGGGTCGTTTTAAAAATTTGTAAAACTGTGTCAATCAAACCAGTCGCTTTGTATGATTGTTCAATGGTAAAATTCTATTTTTCGGATATTTTTATCGAGCGGTCATTGTCATCTTGTTCATGCAAATTGCAATTTCAGTTGCAATCGTCGTATTTTTATCAGAGAATTCGTAGTTGCGCGAAGTCAGCATTGTCAGTTTCTTCCAAATTCAAAAAAAAACTAGAGGAAAAATATAAACTCACAATGAAAATAAGCACCAAATAAACAGTGATTCACATGCGATATATTGCAAAACGACTCAAAGATAAGTATTTGTGTATGGTGTCATTACATGACTTCATTCCGAAAAATATGTAAAATATGGCTTGTGCCAATTGGTAGTATTTTTAAAAATTTTAGGTACTTGAAACCTAGAACTTTATTAGAGTTTACAGATTCTGGTCTAAAAAGATTTTGCAGAAACTAAAAAAAACTCAAATTTCGGTATTTAGGTATTAGAGATGAATGGATCCTTTCAGAAATTTCTAAACTCTTTCTCAGGGTGGTTTTAAAGAACTTGAAAAGAGGTTAAAGTTTGACACGGGGCGAAATCATTTTTTATGATTTGTATATTGGCATTGGATTAATATGGTATATTTAAAGCCTGGGGATTTAATTTTTAGCACACTTTTGAGAGTTTGAGTCCAGGATGTACATATTAGTTGTTATTTTTGTAAATTACACTATAAAATTTAAAATAATCTATAATATAATTTTGTTAAGGCAAACTGCTGGAACCTCCCAAACCGTAAATAAAAGTTCTTAAAAGTTTTAAAATCCTTCGATAAATAATTAAATTTTGAGGAATTTGAAATTTAAAAAAGAAATGAAATTCTTTATTTTTAAAGACTCTTTAAAAATTTGACTAATAGTACGTTTCCTTATCAGTAGGAATCGAATGATTTTAAATCATTCAAATCGGTTGATACGTGTTCTCGAAATCCTCGACAAAAAATTGTATTCTCACATACATGGACACACCCACACAAATACATATATACACACACGCATACGTCAATATTTTCTAAGATATATATTCAGATTGCTTCGAAATGTAAAAAATATACAAAAAAAATATTTTTGATTTTTTGCGATTACTATAACTTTCCATATGGGAAGTTAAAAATCTTGAATCGATTGTGAAAGTTTTAACTGTTTAAAATATAACTGTTAAGAACTGTACAGGTTTGTCATTTATAAAACTTGCGCCTTGGACTATAGTTAACACTACAACAGACATTATAAGTTTGCTTCGAAGATATCAATTGGAAATCGAAGTGATTAGTTTTTATTAAAAACGAAAACTTTATTTTTTAAATAATTTTATCTAAATAGCTTAATTCAGTTCTTATTGATTAATTCGATTATATACATATTTCGGCAAGTTTATACAACTTGTCTTAAGACAAAATACCATTTACACCTAGTTTATAATTTGTTTCATTTCCAATTAACTCAGCTCGCATCTTGTGTATCTCAAATAATATTTGTATTAAGTCTTCACCAAGTTGACGAGTTTTCAACAAAATATTTGTTTCTATATAAGTTCACCTCGAGTGAGACACAACGAGTCTATAAAGTTATATACTTGCATCGTTTAACTCAGACTGTTTCATACCATTGACGTTACAACCTTCAATTGATTTCAATTCTAACTAATAAACAAGAACATGTTAGCGACTATTCGAATTAACTGTATCAACATGTATTAACAACCGACATTGGATAAGATTTCAATCAATTGTGGCGACGGGTTTATATCGAATTTGCAATCTTTCGGGTGAGGAATAATTGACTGTCTTCTGTATGCTATGTATCTTGATCCATAACTAAAATAATAGCAAAAGAAATGTGTATACCTTGTAAAAATATTGATTTATAACGTTGTTTTCGGATTAGCTTTGTTATCTTAACGTAAGATAAATTAGTTTCCACAATGTGTCAAGTGTAAGAGTATCTTACGAAATAAATCACATAGGAGACTTAACCTAAATGTATCCAGAATCGCACAGCTAGTAGATAAGAAAGCATGCTTATCCGGGAATATACCTATTAAATCCAGTTATAACATTTAAATTGTATGACTGTGTTGAGCATTAAAACAAGTATTTTCATCCAACTTGTTTTATGTTATTATTAACGCCATTGTTTTTGAAAATAAGGGTTTTGGGACTTGCTGAATGGGACACAATTATGTTTGTAATCCACGGTTTTTGCTGATGCGTCGCAATTTTCATTGTTGAATACTAACGTGGCGCTCTCTATTCTAGATGTAATTATACTTCATATCTCTAGGTACTGCAAAAGAAATCTGTTGAATGATATTAACACTTATCTTTCAAATATTGATAAAAGTTTATAACAACTCTGTTAGTTATAATTATATTAATTTTAACTGATTAGGTAACTGTTTATTGGAAAATATTTTATTAATATTAATTTTATCATGAGCCAGCCATCGTCTATTGGTGAGAAAGTGGATTAGGAGCCACTAGATTGAGGGTTGGGCTCCAATCTCGTCCAGCTTGATATTAAGCAGTAAAACATCAAAAATTGACTTAAAATAATAGGTCTCAAATATGGTCTGGAATGAAAATGGCCTGTCGAGTGTATTGTATCGACATATATCCTCGGTACTATTAGATAGCATATACTATAATACCGGCAGATAGAATACCAATAGAAGACTACTTACTAAAAAGGCGAACTATAGCGCAAGAAAGCATAGAAACAGAATTTTGGGAAGTAAAATAGCAAATTTTGAGCAAGCAAGGTGAAAAAATGGGTGCCACACACAATGACAAATAAATAGGGAATCGCAAAATTTACTAGAATGAATAGAGTAAAGCCAGGCTTAAAGGTCTATGGGTAGAAAAGTCCACAACCATTATCTCAGAAACAAGTGGCAAGGAAAGTACGGACAAAATGGCACTGTGTTTTCTAGTTAGGTAGAGAACATAATAATAATTATGTTCTCTACATATTTAATTTATTAAATATAAATGAATTTAATACAATTTTGTCCATATATCACGGACAAAATGACATAAAGTAAAGACATACCGAGACACTTTTTTGTCGCCCTCTTTGGCACATCAGGACATGACATATGAGCCCAAATTATATAATGGGCATTCGCCGGGCCCAAAACAAGAATGGAGGATTTTGCAGCAAACGGGGGTCTTTTTTATCGGTAGAATCTTTGGTCTGTTTTTAGTAGTAGTTAGAGTAAAAGTTAGAAGCCAATCATCTTGCACAGGTTTCAATTTTTCTTTCTTGGTCTCGAATGAACTACCCTGTAGTGCTTGTAAAATAGTTGATGTCATTCTGTCCATTGTATAAGTATACATCAAATATCTGATACTTGAGAAAAAATTGATCGAAATCACAAGTACTGGCATAAGATCATTATTTTTCTTAAAAATAATGATTTAATTAATTTGTATTATTTTTTTTAACTTTCCGTAAGGTAAGTTATAGTATTTGCAAAAAAAAAATCAAAAATGAAAATTTTTATATACAGTTTCGTTTTAAAACCTTTTGAACATTTTGGCATAAATTAGAAAAATTTGATGTGTGCGTGTGTGTATGTATGTATGTGTGCGCGTCTATGTACGTATGTATGTATGTGCGAATATATTTTTGTCGATGATTTCGAGAACTCGGATCAACCGATTTGAATGATTCAAAAAACATTCGATTTCTATTGATACGAAGACGTGCTAATTAGTTTTTGGCCAGGGTAGGTCTAGCTGTTACTAAGATACAGGGCAAAATGTGCCCAAAATATTAATTCAGTTTTTTAAAGAACGGAGCGTCCCATTTCAATAATTCAAAAAGCGTTTTACTTGTATTGACAAAATGAAGAATTGTTTTTGAGGAGACAGCTCCAGCCGTTTCAGAGATCCAATAAAAAAATGTCATTTGGCGGTCAAAAATTATTATTAGACATATATACAACACATTATTAGTATTTTATAGAGATTTTGGTAATATGTATAAATAAACATATATAAACATAAATATATAAATGTGAACAAAATATAAATTTTGTTCACATTTCTTTGGATTCCGTACCAATGTTTATTCATTGCACAACGAAGCGGCGCTTGCGCGCTTCGATATATCTTGACTAAAAAAGCCACGCGGTATTTACAATTTTTGGTACGGGTAGTTCCAACAATTTGCCTTAAAGCATGATGCTATGCATCGCTAGTTCATTAAGTCGATTATTTCCACATACCAGAAAGTCTTGAGACTTTCCATAAGACAAAACGCTATTAACACTGTCACCTACTTCTTATAATATTTAACTTAAATATAGAAGTGTAATGCATTATATATTATGAAAATACTATAATACCCACCCATATAGCATATATCAATGTTTGACGTATTCCGTATTCTGCTCGGTCCATATAAATAGGCATATGTCAGTCGCACCGTCCCCGCCGCGGCGACGGGCATGCGGTCGTCACGCGCTCCAAGTCGCGTGGATGAAGGCTCGTATGAATGAATGGATGATTTACCGATGGCAAGACGTCATTCCTGCGTACTTTTGCATACATCACTTGGGAATAGCGGTGAGCTGACTCGCGGTTTATAATACTCTACGTTTGTACAAATAAAGCCAGTTGTAACAAGAGAGCCGGAAATTATTTTACTCACCTTGTATCAAATCTAATTTTTTTAAATAGTGGGGCGCATGGCATCGTGCCTTAAGGCAAATTGCTGGAACTTTCCGTACCAAAATTTTTTTTTTTTGAAAAGATTAACGTTTTTAAAAAATTTACTCTGAAAAAATTAGATTTTTGAGAAACTATAAATTTTTGACAAAATTTTTTTTTAAATTATTATTATTTTTTGAATATTTACTTTTTTTTTGAAAAAAAAAAGACTTTTTGAAGAAAAATTAATTTTGAAATATTTTGGAAATTCTGAACTTTTTTTTCAAAGCAATCTTACTGCTTTAACTGCATAAAGACGAAATATCGAAGCGCGTAAACGCCGCGTCGCCGTCTAACGGATATACATTGGTACGGAACCCATAGGAATGTAAACAAAACTTAGACATATTGTTAAAATCTCTATAAAATATCTGATAATTTGATGTGCGTATGTCTAATGATCATTTTTGACCGCCAAATGGTATTTTTTTTTACTTTTTTTATTAGATCTCCAAACCGCTAGATCTGCCTTCATGAAAATTTAAACGTCAAAAAAACGATACTCATTTTCTCAAACTTTGATGAATTTTTAAAATTAAATTACTTGTCCTAAGGTTGTAATATTTTAGTAAGTTCTATAAGACCATGATATATGTCGCCAAAAAAAGTTCCATAAAAATCGGCTTCAATTTTTTTTTTCAAAGGTCTAACTTCGACAAATATCAAAAAAAACGATAGTAATTTTTGCAAACTTCGAAGAATTTTCAAAATTAAACGGCTTGTCGCAGGGCCGTAATATTTTAGTATGATCTAAGAAGACTATGGTATCTACCGTCAAAAAAAATCATAAAAATCGTCGATTTTTTTTTTTTAAACTTTATTACAAGAAAACGGCCCGGCCGATCTTTACCAAAAACTAATCAGCACGATTCCCAACCAATATCTATCGAATGGTTATCGAATTTTCAAAATCGATTCAGAATTGCGGGCTAAAACGTGGACAAAAATTTTTTCACTTTTCTGCAATTTACAAAGAAACGGTCCGGCCGATCGTCGCACAAAACTAAGAAACGCTAGTCCTCATCGAGACACATCGATCGGCTTTTAAATTTTTGAAATTGGTCCATCCGTTTTGGAGAAAACGTCGATTTACGGCAAAAAATCTGTTCACACACACACACACATACACACACACATACACACACACATACACACACACATACTTTTTCCAAATGTGATCTCATTCGATTCAGAATGGCTTGAAACATAAAATTCGAGAAAACATAAAATTAGCGAGTCGGATTTTTTGATGAAAACAAACTTCTCCTTCGGGAAGTTAATAAATAATCAAAATGTCATCAAAAACATGATAATTGCAATAAAATTGACCGTTATCACTAGTACTGATATAAGTTTATTGGTTTTAATAAAAATAATTTCAATAAATAAATTAAGGCCGCAAATAATATTAAAATACCCCTTTGGAAATATACTTCAAAGACGATACACGTTTGATACAATTACTGCTACAAGACAGCGACAATGATTCTCAACATCTGACAGTATTGTTTCTGGCTTTCATGTTATATAGTCGCGGAAATGTTACTAAAGTTTTTAAAAGCCATTTTCTAAAAAAGACCATATATACCATTTTATCCAATTTTTTCTACTGCTAATACTAATTAACACCAATAATAGTAATTATAATTAGACTCATTATAATGGATGCTCTATCAGTGGACTGATTGAACTCCAAAACAAATCGGAAATAACAATCGTGTTTATTGTTAGATCGCAGTACCTGAAATGGGAAATATTAATAAATCAATTGGAAGTATATTTTACATAAATATATAACAAATCAGGAATAACCATCACGTTTATTGTTAGATAACAGTACTCGAAATTGGAAATAGTTCAATGGGAAATACAATTTTGATTTGAAAACGGATGTCATTATATGGAAATGGAACCTAATAGAATAGGGCGGGGCACAAAGGTTAAATATGACTTTAACATCACAACAAATAACACATATCAAACAAATAACTATTAAAAAGAGGTAAAAAGAGACAGCCAAGGAGCAAAAATGTTCACTATTTTACTTTTAATTTTAAAGAGGTTTTACGGAATAATATCTACATTATTTAATCAGGGCAATGCAGATTGATTATTAGGTTGAACAAACAATCAACAAAATTAAGAATTATAATCTGAATACATATTGTTAATCACAATAAATAAAAATCTTTATTAGCTCTTACAACTATTATACATCTTGCTTTGATATGTATTTCTGTTTAATTCATCATGAAATTATTATTCTTGAAATACAATTATTACAAATAAGGTAAAACACAATTTTTGTTTAAAATATATAATTCATGGGCACATTTTTTACAATGATAACACTTTATACAGCTTTTGTACGGAAGTTTGTCAAAATAATTCATCATCAGAGTTGGACTGAATATTAATAGGTATCTTAAACTAAACAGTAGTGCTCAAAACAAAAAAAACTAACAACGAAACAAAAACTTTTGTTGAAAAATGACACTAATGGCCATTTATCGTACTGATTGCAATCGTTGGTTACACGTCTTTTGCCCTCTACTTGAGAATAGTATGGTTGTGAAACCATAAATCCATACATGAGAGATTGGTGGACATTTACTTGCGGATCTTCAAGCTGTGTTTTATTCTATCTAGTTTTTTCGCAGTATATATGAATTTTTTTGCAGATGATTAAAATCAAACAAAATTTGCTAATTTTTGACTAATGTATTCATTCTGCATACCAAAATAATTATGTAAATTTAATTTAACATGTATATTAAATATTACAATATCCAAATGCTATAAAATATTCTGGTATAAGACGCTAGTCATATCGTGTAACGTGTTATAATATTATTGCAAATAGCACTTGTACATAATTACAAAGAATTATTACAAAGTTCAAGTAATTAACCTGGAACAACTTATCGTTCAATTGTACGAGGTTCATTACAAATATAGACCCGTATTTTCCAGTGAATATGAATTAGCACAAACTGCTGTCTATGAATCACTCACTACATGTCTATTTTTCCATTATGTTTGTGTAATATATGTATATATGTATATATATATATAAGCTATTCTGAAATAGTATGCGAATTCTTTACAAATGGCTATTCGCAAAATGCCGCTTTTTTGGCACGGCCGTAACCTCTCGCAGTCAATTGTGTTTATGCAAAATTCTGTTCATTGTGAAGGAATTGCGTTTTTAGATGGGATAAAAAATAACACACAGTTTTATTTTATTTTTGTACTTTAGTACAACACAGTAAAACGTAAACAGTATCTCCATTGTTATATTTTTAGGTTTATTTATTTGAATAACAAAAAAATTGTCTGTGTGATATACATTAAATATTTGTAATAATATATTGTCAGTGTGTTCTTGGTGGAGTATTTTATTAACTACATTTTTTAGGCTCGATTAGGTTATGTTTTTGCATATATATTTGTATTTTTTGTAAACATACACATACGTTATCTGTAGAATACGCTCGTCGTCCAATTTAATAAACACTTTACAGTATTACAGTATTTACAATAAACTATTCAAAATATTTCAAATAATTGTTATTAATCATTGATCAATTTTTATTCAATATTGATTATTTTTATTTTTTGAAAGTTTAATGACGGTGCGGAAAGTTCCAGCAATTTGCATTAACCACTTCGACAAGTATACTTGACGGCCGTAGAATGCCCCATACAGCCGGGCGTCACCAGCAGGAACTGTGCCGAAGTGGTTAAGACAAAATGCCATGCACCATTATTATAAAAAATTCATATGTATTACACAGTTTTATGTGAAGCTGTATCCGTTCATGTTTGTCGTGTTTTACTTTCAATTAGAAATTTGAACACATATGCATAATTGTTACATTTAGTCTACCAGTTATCTTGTCTTCCACTCAACCTGTCCATGTGTCTATCTGTCTATCTCTCTACCTCTCCACCTGTCTACCTGTTTATCACTCAACCTGTTTGTGAGTCAACCAATTTACCGGTTCACTAATTTATCTGTCTACTATTTTACCTGTTCACCAGTTTACCCGTCAATCTGTTTATTAGTCTGCAAATGTAGCTGTTCACCAATTTACCTGTCTATCAATTTACCTGTCCGCCAATTTACCTGTTAACCAATTTACTCATTAACCTTTTTATCAATCTATCACTTTACTTGTCTACTAATTTATCATTCAGCCAATTTACCTATTTACCAATTTACCTTACGTTCTGTTTTACATCTCTACCAATTAACCTGTCAATCTGTTTATCTCTACATATTCGTCTATCTACCAGTTGTCCTGTTTACAATTTATCATATCCTCCAGTTTACTTGACCACCACATCTATTTACCTGTCTGTCAGTTTACCTGTCTGCTAGTGTAACAACTACCAATTAATTAAAAAAGATATAATTATTATATTCATTTTTACTAAATAGGGGTTTGTGATAGGAGATTGAAAATTTAGGGTTATATGTGTTTATTATATACGCTTTATAAAAAAATTAAAAAAATAACTATTGACCAAAAAAATAAAAAGATTTCTTCGGAGTGGCCAACTCCTACCACTTGGTTTTAATCAAAATATTCGGAAACCGGTCCGGGATATTTACCCAACAATTTCCAAAATTATCACGCCGAACGGACGTACGGTTTATGAATTATAACAATTACACACGGACTCACGTGATGTAATTTTATTTGTTTTCGAAATAACATCGGATATCGATAGAAGAACTAATAAGAAAAAAATGTTTTATAATGTTTTTTAAAAAAGCAAATACTTAAGTTATTAGCTACTAAAAATTTGTTTCTTTGTAGTGTTTTTCATCGTTTTTGAAAATATCCCCAAAAATATAAATTTTAACGAAAATCATGTAATGAACAAAATTATATCAATTATAATCTCAATAAATCGGTGTTTTATAACCTGTCCTAAGAACAATATTAAGCTAGATATAAAAATGCAAAGTCGTTTTTTATTTCGTTCGAAATTTAATTGTATTTGAATCCATCTAACGGCGAGGTGTTACATTTTATATATTCCATGGGGTTTTATAGTGCTCAAAATAAGCTATAAAATGTAATGCAATATATCGTACGAGATTATAAGAATTAAGGGCAACATTATTGAAGCAATTATTTTGATTGAAAAAATCCAAGGTGATATTGTACCTTTACCGCGGATACTATATATTAATTATTTCTGAATTCGTTATACTGTTTAAAAGACTGCAATTTTCAATACGTATATCTTATGCCATAAATCAAAAAGGCAGACGTGAACTTTTGGGTGATAAATTTGGAAAGTCGATGTTTTAGTCGTAAATAAACAAAGAATCATTTATTTATACATCTACAGGTATGACTCAAAATATTGGATAACCCTTGGCAATAAAATAAATTGAGTTATTGGAAATAAATTTGTTCAATAAATTATAGTGTATATTACTAATATACTATTTCATTGAACATTTTTCAATATTTGTTTGTTTGATGGTCTTACGTGGCTGATTTGAATTCCACAGTATAATTAAAGAGTTAAGTGTGGATTCTGAGACTCAACATTTTATTTAAAGCAGTTGTACATTTAAGATCACCCATATGAATGTATATACATTTCGGTATAGATTGAAGTGTATAAAACATAATATTTTTAACTAATTGGTATATATCAGTATAGGTTATTAAAAAAATTGGAACTTATGAATTATGGACATGGGTACAGGACAACGTCTGTCGGGTCATCTATTATATATATATATATATATATATATATATAAATATATATATATATATATATATATCGAATAAAATGAAATTGATTGTTAAATAAAACAGGGCTATAAATAGCGAACAGATAATTTTCTCTCTATTCCAAAATTTCTCGGAAATTATTCACACCCTGAATATCAACACATTGAATTCTTATTATCCTGAGTTGGATTAATATGACCATGTTCACATTTGTGAAAGTTAGTATATCTCGGAACTGGTCGTTTCTTCTTCCCACCCCGGCCAGGATATCGCGCTGCTAGCAGCGCCCTTTAGTACAATCGCTCGTGGAAGCCGAGAAGGGAGCAGCGGCACCTCGAGCTATCGGTCATAAGCTCAATTTCGCGGAGCACTGCCGCTCGAGCTATTATTCGGACGCTCCTATGATGCTTCATGGTTATTAGCATTCTACGAATTTCTAGAAAATTTGATTTTGATTAAGAACTATTAATTGATATGTTCCAGATTTAAAAATCATCATAAAATATCATATGCTAAACTAGAAATGCGTCTATCAGAATTTTTCGTATTGTGGAAATAACTAGTGGGGCGCATGGCATCGTGCTTTAAGGCACATTGCTGGAACTTCCCGTACCAAAAATTATTATTTTTAAAAAAGATTAACCTTTTTGAAAAAAATTTACTCTAAAAAAATAAGATTTTTGAGAAACTATAAATTTTTGACAAAAATTTACTTTTTTTTGAAAAAAAAAAGACTTTTTGAAGAAAAATTTATTTTGAAATATTTTGGAAATTCTGAACTTTTTTTCTAAGTAATCGTACTGCTTTAACTGCATAAAGACGAAATAACGAAGCGCTGCGTCGCCGTCTAACGCATAAACATTGGTACGAAACCCATAGAAATGTAAATAAAATTTATAGTTATTGTTAAAATCTCTATAAAATATCTGATAATTTGGTGTGCATATGTCTAATCATCATTTTTGACCGCCAAATGGCATTTTTTTACTTTTTTCACTAGATCTCCGAAATCGTTATACCTGCCTTCATGAAAATTTGATCAGTTCTTGTTAATACAAGTAAAATGTTTTTTAAATTATTCAAATCGGACGCTCCGTTCTCTTAAAAACTGAGTTACCGTTTTTGGCACTTTTTGCCCCATATCCTACGCATGCCTTCGCCCAAAACTAATCAGTACGTCTCCTTATCAATACGAATCGAATGTTTTTTTGAATTATTCAAATCGCTTCATCCGTGTTTCCGAAATCGTCGACAAAAACTTGTATCCGAACTCACACACGTACACGCACACACACACACATACACACACGCACACATACATCCATTTTTTCTAATAATAAGGTATACCAAAATGTTCAGAATGTTTATAAACGTAAAGATATATAAAAATTTTCATTTTCGATTTTTTTGCGGTTACTCTAACTTGCACTACGGGAAGTTATTTACTGGTTTTGCAATATATTTTTAAATCTCGAAAGTGAAAGTGTTGCGATAATATAGATTGTTTATATTGATAATAACTTGAAATGAAATGAAATTTTCTTACATTGTATATTATGTTATTTATTGTTCCGGTAATATTTATGCTTTATTTAGGTAAAATAAATACACTAGATATAGATGGCATTTAGCCCTAAGGAAAGTTGCATGAATTTTTCAACATGTGTAAAATCGACATAATTAATAAGATATCAAAATATTATATGATTGTATTATTGCAAATTACTCATTTTTGTGAAAATTTGCCAAACATGTTCCTTATTTTTAACTTTAATTTAAAAATAAATAAATAAATTATGAAGGAACTTAAAAATGAAATCGACATTTTTGGCAGGCGCTTTGATTTTTTTAATATCATGTACTTGTTAAATATAACTAATTACCTGAGATCTTATAGGTCTTCCCTGGATTCAGTAATTTGTTAGTAAATCTTTTTTCTTTTCTTGTGGAAGCCACAAATAAATATAACATATATAACAGAATCGCAAACAATAAACTTAAAATTGTTATTAAAACATAATAATTTTTAAGATATGGATTCGGTTCTTCTGCCGGGGAAAAATAATAGAGAAGCAATTTTTGGATTAACTCCATTGTGTATTTTTCCGTTCTTGAATTTTAAAAATAATAAAATGATATTTACAAATAAATGTGAAATTTTGTTTACAAACTATAAGCATTCTACGATTTTGTCATATTTTCGTGCAACTAGATTTGTTATTTTTGTGGCTTTGAAATGTAACTGTGTGTGAAATATACTAACAAAAACGTGTAAGTTATAATTTTTTATTTTTTTACTCGATTTTTTTGAATAATAAAATTTTAATTAAATTAAAAGTTTTAATTCTTAAAACCCTGAGGCAATTGTGTTAATGTTTTTAATTGTGTTAAAAATGTTATTCACGGTTATGGTTCCGAATTTTTAATAAACATGATTAGTTAAAATTAACCACAATTACCAAAAAATGGTCATAATTTTACCGAAACTCTAGGTTGCTCTTAAAAGCTCATAATTTCCAAACAAGGTGAGATATTTTGTCAGGACAGTTAAGGTCAATACTATCATCTGCGCGTGTGTGTAAGTTGTTTTGCCCCGCAATCCAAGAGCTTTTAATATATAAACAAATTATATAAGCAAAAACTTCCCAGAGGAAGTACACAATTTATCATTAGCATTTGCAGTATTACAAATTGACAATTGTCGGAAGTACGTGATCTTAGCATCTTGCTAGTAAACGAAGAGCTGATGAAAACTTTTAACACGACTAGTCGATTTATTATTCATTAAAATATTTAAAATTATTGTTATAATTAATATAGCAACATTTATTTTAAATTGTGCAAATATTAGTAATGGAAAAAAATCTAATTAGGAAGTGTCTATTCATAATGTAATTATAGGTGAATTAAGAAATTTACGTATCTTTCAAAAACATTGTTTATAATAAAACCATAAGAGCATTTTTTAAAATCAATAATTAAATTTTAAGTTTCACTACTTATTTCTAACTTTTCAATATTTATCTTGTTCAATTTCTTATATTTTTTACTTGAAAAACGATTATTGGCTGCATTGTTATTATCCATAAATTATAGAGAATTTATTTATTCATTATGGGCCATAATACATTGATGTTATTAATATAAGTCATATTGTACTATATATTTATAAGTATGGAGAAGTTCCGTAACGCCGGACGGCACCTAGCGCCGGACACTATTTAACACGTATTATTTAAGCGAGTATAAATATTTTTATTTCAAAATACAGGTGAAAGGGGAGCGGAGGGCATTCAGGTACAGGCACACGGCCACGGTGGTAGCAACCGTTTGCTGTTTTAGGCGCAAAATTACGGCGTCACCTAAATATCAATCGAAGTAATTCTAGTATATTTATGCATTTACATTTGAGTGGTATTCAAAGATAAATGTAATACTTGATTGTTATCCGTAAAATGATAGAATATTATTATGCTTAAAGCATTAGCAGTTAATTATTAGCAATTAGTTTTTGCGATTATTCATAACAATGATTTATCTTCAAAAGTGTGCGTTGGGTACAATTGAGACAAACATTGTGGCTACGGTTATGACAAATTTTTATGTCTTTTTGGGTTGAAAGGCTGAACATGTAGAGAAAAATCTAAATGATCTAGGACAAAATACGAAAGAAAAATAGAACGAAAAAAGGAATACAGGAAGAAAAAGATTCTGTCTGGTTTGTGAAAACTTATATTCTGAAAGTAGGGATGGCGTAAAATGGATCAAGTGCCAAGAAACTGGCGGTTTCTGGTTTTATGTAATAGTCACTATTAACTAAGTATCTTGATACTGATTAAATTTTAGTATATTAATACAAAGTTACAGTAATATTTTGACTGATTAGTAAACTGATAATTACCAGGGAATATTTTTGACTAATTTTTAATAATAAACTTATAATAACATAAGTGATGATGGTGACCTATTAATTATAACAAAGAAAGTGTTCGCTTAGTTCAGTTTGTTTCTTGTTTACTTTGATCCAAAAATATGTTCTATCATATCGTTTAAAAGTATGCTCTGTTGTTTTGTGTTACATATTTTGTCACTAAAAGTCTTTATTAACCATTTTGGTATTCATACCTATCGTCTTTTAATCCTGTTTATGCCTGCCACAACCATCTTGGTGGTGTGGAGGGTTGCAACACTCGCTCTTTTTTGTATGATTTAATATTATGACTAAGCATATTTAAGGATAGTTTTTTTAGTATTTTTAGTAGACAAAAGTTCAAACTACCAATTAATATAATTTTTTCAAGCTAACTTGTAAATTAACAAAATTCTTGCTAATCAAAAAAGTGGCACAACCGTACCCAGTCTCCTTCATTGAAGAACTAAATTTAGTATGGAAAGATCATTACTATTACTGTAAAGTTTTTTTTTATACCTTTATTAAACAACTTGTATAATAGCCCCTCTAATGTTCACAGATAATTTATTAAAAAGTTCAATAAGCAGTTTAAAAAATTATTGAAGAGTAGAACTTCTAGCTAACTTATGTCCTGCATTGTAAGAATTGGATTGAACACTCTAATTTATTATATTTTTCTGATTACCAAAATGAAAATTACAAGAAACCACAAAAATATTGTATTTAAAAGTAATGGTGACTATATATAATAGATGAGTTTCAAATGTTTCCTACGGTCTTGTTAAATCCTTTTTATGATATGTTTGTTTGTGTTTATTACGCGTATGATATAATTACGTAGCCTTGTCATTGGCCCTGCTATTATTAATAAAACGAATTATTTCCTGCCGGCTTCTTCAAATATTCCATACCGCGGCGCGTGTTGCTACTTTTTACACTTCGTAAGAAAGAACTTAAGAGTTATATTCTGAAAGCTGGAAACTTTTTAGTGACCATTCTACGTAAAGTTGTGCACTTAAGCTTCGGCAGGTATGCACGTGCCGGCTCCGGGGAGCCGCATTGACGTCGCAGCGGTTGCATAGCGAGTGCGATTCCAAAAATGCATATTTCTCTTCTTTATTACAACTGGAAATTTATGTGCTCGAAATTAAGCTTGAAACATACAATTCATATAATTGTTAAAGAAAGACTAGTGGGGCGCATGGCATCGTGTCTTAAGGCAAATTGTTGGAACTTCCCGTATCAAAAATTATTTTTTTTTTAAAAGATTAACATTTTTGAAAAAAATTTACTCTGAAAAATTTAGATTTTTGATAAACTATATATTTTTGACAAAAATTTACTTTTTATTGAAAAAAAAAGACTTTTTGAAGAAAAATTTATTTTTAAATATTTTGAAAATTCTGAACTTTTTTTAAAGAAATCGTACCGCTTTAACTGCTTAGAGACGAAATATCGAAGCGCGTAAGCGCCGCATTGCCGTCTAACGGATAAACATTGGTACGGAACCCATAGGAATGTAAACAAAATTTATACTTATTGTTAAAATCTCTATAAAATATCTGATAATTTGATGTGCATATGTCTAATGATCATATTTGACAGCCAAATGGCATTTTTTACTTTTTTTACTTTTTTTTATTAGATCTCCGAAACCGCTAGACCTGCCTTCATGAAAATTTGGTCAGTTCTTCATCTTGTTAATACAAGTAAAATGTTTTTTGAATTATTCAAATCGGACGCTCCGGTCTCTTAAAAGCTTAGTTACCGTTTTTGGCATATCTTCGGAACGGCTAGACCTGCCTTCCCCAAAAACTAATCAGCACGTCTCCCTATCAATACGAATCAAATGTTTTTTGAATTATTCAAATCGCTTCATACGTGTTCCCGAAATCGTCGACAAAAATTTGCATCCGAACACACACACATACACGCACACACACATACACACACACATACATCAATTTTTTCTAAGGTATGCCAAAATATTCAGAAACCTTTGAAACGTAAAGATATATAAAAATTTTCATTTTCGATTTTTTTGCGATTACTATACCTTGCCTTCGGAATTTAATAAAGTTTTAGTTATAGTAATACTTGATCAAACAAAATGTGCTATACAACGTGTTCTGACAAAACTAAAACCGATGGCGTAGACAGCTTTGATATAACCAAATAACTACTGATGCATGGCTTCGTGCAACTCTCTGTACTGTTATGAAATATTCGAAAAAAAATAAATATTTTCAAACATATTATTATAAAAACAGTAACTTTCATAATTCGATTTTCATAGACAAAATATATGAACATATAAATGAAAAGAAAATAAACAAAATTTATTCGTGCCGAGTTAAAATAAAGGGTCTTAATTTTAATTATCTTAAGAATTAAACAAACTTAATTGCAAGGTTAAAATTATTTATTTCAAGTATATAAGTGAGGCTTAGAATTTTAACTGGAATTAAAATTAAAATCCATATCATTTTCGATATTAACAAATATTTTTTTTATTTTTTTTTATTTTGAAATCCTTTTTGCTTTTCAAAAAGAATTGTTTTTTCATACTGTCTTATTCAAAATGTTTTTTGAATATTTCGAATCACTCCGTTTTCTCAAAAACTGTAATTTTTAACACTCTTTGCTCTGTTACTCCCAAATGGGTAATTGTAATTTTTAACCCTCTTTGCTCTGTTACTCCCAAATGGGTATCTCCCAAAATCTAACCAGCACGTCTCCGCTGCCAATACGAATCGAATGCATTTTGAATCAATCAATTGGATGCCACGTTCTCGCTAAAACCTAATTCCTATCTTCTGCACTCTTCTCTCAGTATCTTCGAAATGGCTGAACCTGTCTTTGCCGAAAAAAACTAATCAGCACATTTCCCCATGAATAGGAATAGAATAGATATTTTAAAAAATATCATTCAAACCAGTTGAGCGATGGTCCCGAAAACGTCGACGAATATCTGTATCTACACAAAACACATACTACATACTCACAAACATAAATCAATTTTTTGTAAGGTATGCCAAAATCTTCAGAAGCCTCTGAAACGTGAAGATAAGCAAAAAATTTCATTTGCGATGTTAGGACGATTACTATAACTCACCTAAACTTTCCCTACGGAAAGTTAAAAAATAATTAAAATTTTCCAAAAAAGTCAACTTTACTTAAAAATTTCTAAATATTTACACTAGTTATGTTTACACTATTATATTTGCCTTCACTCATTTCAGCATATGTTTTTGAATAGTTATATAATAGTTATAATAGTAGTTAATACCTTTTTGAACTCGTTTGACCATTTGCCCCAAAAGATTTGGCTCACTGGATTTTATAAATTCAGTTCTTTTAATGACGTACTGACACTTTGATTATGATTTTTTTCTTGTTTAAATTTTAAATTATAGTAGTATGCTACGAGGACGATAGCAAATGCACTATATAAAATTTCAGTAAAAAAATTTAAATTTTATAAATAAAAATAATAATAATTTATTTTTAAACAAAAAAACTTAACTTTTAATTAATTTAAAAAAACAGTTATATATTGATACATAATTGTTAATGTCAATTTTAGTTCTAAAAACAACTAAACGAAACCCCGAGTTAATTCTATTCCGAACAATTTTAATTAATTAATTTCAAATATTTAATTATTTTTTAGTTTAATGAAATATGATTGCTAAAAGCTAAGCACGCTTATCGATTCGTTATTTAGAACTGTCCTTTGTTTACTCACAAAATTTGCCGAAATAGAAAATACTTTCTCACTTGCAACCGAACTAAAGTGTGATATAATAATTCTGGAAATTTTGTTCTTTTATTTGTGACTTCTAGGGCTAAAAACTGTTTTTTTAATTTGAGTAGAGCAAATCACTCCTTCAACAAAAAGTCGCATTGATCTAAATTAATATATACATTAGACAAAAGATAACACAAAACCTTTCTGGGAACTATAATAGACTAATATGATTCCAAATTTTATCGAACCGATATGATTCCAAGTATTAAAACGCTTGCTTCCATCTAGTATATTTGTCATTTTCAATTTATACAGTAAAAGCCGATTTTTTCCGCTAAAAACCGGTTTTCGAATTTCATAATTTTCGTCAAAAAACGGTTTTCACAACCGGTTTTTGATAACCGACAAACCCTAGTTTGTACTAATGTTTAGAAACGTCTGAGACGTAAAGTTATATAATAATTTTCACTTTTGATTTTTTGCGATTATTATAACTTAATAATAAATTAAGTTAATAATGCAGTCAATTTTATACCATATCAAAATTAAGTAAAAACATATTAGTGTTTTATGCAATAAACAACTACAATAAATCGGAACAGCACTAATTTTTTTAATAATGATATAGAAAAGTTCCGTTTCTACTATTAAACTTATTTATATAAGTGTCTATATTCCCTATTTACAGTGATACTCCGCATAACGTACGCCTCGCACAATGGACGACGCGCATAACGAACTTTTTTTTCTGTTCTCGAACGTTTCACAAAACGAATTTTGCTTCACGAATGTTGCTCAAATTAATCCAAAAAGTGGACCTTGGAAATTTTTGTATAAAAAATGTATTTTTTATATTTGGAAACTTTTTGAAAATTTTGAACTTTTTTCAAAGCAATCGTACTGCGTGGCTGTGTTAAAGAAAAAATATAAAAGCGCGTAAGCGCCGCGTCGCAGTCTAAACCATGAACATTGGTACGGAACCCACAGAACTGTAAACAAAATTTGTGCTCATTATTAAAATTTCTATAAATTATCTGATAATTTGATATGCTTATGTCTAATGATCATTTTTAACTGCCAAATGGCACTTTTTTACTTTTTTCACTAGATTCCTAAAACCGCTAGACCTGTCCACCTAGAAATGTAATTAGTTATTTACTTAGTCAATACAAGTAAAATTTTCTCTTAAAAATTGAATTACTGTTGGCACTTTTTGCCTCAAAACGCCTGACCTGCCTTTGGCAAACACTAAACAGCACGTCTCCTTATCACTACGAATCGAATGTTTTTTGAGTTATTCAAATCGGTTGATCCATGTTTACGAAATCGTCGACGAAAATTTGTATCCGAATACACACACACATCCATTTTTTCTAATGTATGCCAAAATGCTCAGAAACCTCTGAAACGTGAAGATATATAAAAAAATTATTTTCGATTTTTTCCGATTACTATAACTTACCCTACGCGAAGTTAATAATAAATTCACCTATCAAAAAAACAAAGATATGAAAAATGGTTATCTAATACAATTGCACAGTTAAGTTATATGACTGTACTAAAGCGCATTCCCGAGCTAACCTTTATCGACATATTTAAGATTTTTGAAATTTTTTCCATCTGGCCGTGCGTGCTCCGATTGTCGTCCAGGGGCAACGATACGCATCGCGCGTGGCGGCGAGGGGATGCGTTCGGTTTTGCCTACGTGCCGGTCTGAGCGTATGCAGAATTGCGAATTATAAACAATAAGTTGTCTCAGACGCAAACTAGCCGCTGACGATTATTGCACGGGTTCACAGACCAATGGCCCCGTTCCGTTGATTCCGAGAAAAATTCGGGGACGACTAAAGACTTCTGCAAACTTAACACGATCGGTGAATGAGTATGGATTGCGACATCAAATTCAGTACGGCGGTGGGATTGATAATGGACATTTTGGCGGTCATTGTTTCCGAAAAATTCTTAAAATTTATATTAAGGTCTCGTAAACTAAACAAAAATGCCCACAACCAAAAAAACTAAAAATAAAAGAAAATGCATTTGTTACAGATTTTCAAACGTTGCCGTTTATCTCGTGATAGCGAGGTCGTAAGCATCATGTGATGGTTATTTATACATCTTTTTAACTTCTCGTAGGGCAAGTTAGAGTTATCGCAAAAAAATCAAAAATGAAAATTTTTATATATCTTTTTTATATATCTTTATGTTTCAAAGTTTCTGAACATGTTGGCATACCTTAGAAAAATTGGATCTATGTGTGTATGGGTGTGTGTATTTATGTGTATTTATGTGTGTGTTTGAGTGTGTGTGTGTGTGCGGATACAAATTTTTGTGGACGATTTCGGGAACACATATCAACCGATTTAAATGATTCAAAAAACATTCAATTCCTATTGATAAGGAGCTGATTAGTTTTTGACTAAGACTGATGCAGCTGTTTCGAAGATACGGGGCAACAAGAGCCAGAAATGTAAATTAAGTTTTTGAAGGAACGGAGCGTTCGATTTCAATAATTCCAAAACATTTTTTTTTGTATTGACAAAATGATCTACTGATTAAATGTTTGAGAAGGCAGGTCTACCGGTTTCGGATATCAAGTAAAAAAAGTAACTAGTGAGGCGCATGGCATTGTGCCTTAAGGCTAATTGCTGGAACTTTCCGTACCGTAACGAAATGTTCGAGGAATATTAAATGTTTTCAAATAGATAATTATAAATACTGTAACATTTGTCTAATATTTATTTATAGGAATTATATAAACTGAATTACAAAAGTTAAAGTTATTTATTTAAAGTATATAAGTGAGCTTTAAATCTTAAGCCAGAATTAAAATTGAATTCTGAATTATTTTCAATATACAAAAAAAAAAAAGAAAAAAAATTGTCAATTTTTTTCCAAAAGCAATTGTTCTGTCAACACAAGCAGAAAGTTTCAATCGGAATCATTCAATTCGGAAGCTTATTTTTTTCAAAAACTGACATTTTTTGTATATTTAGCGCTGTATCTTCGAAATGGCTGGGCCTGCCTTTGCCAAAAACGAATAACCATTTCTCCCAATCATTGCTAATTGAATGTTTTTTAGATCATTCAAATCGGATGCTTCGTTCTTTCAAAAACTCGATTAATATTTTCTGCACTCTTTGCTCTTTATTTCCGTAACGGCTGGACCTGCCTTTGCCGAAACCTAATCAGCACATCTCCCTATCAATAGGAATCGAATGTTTTATGAACCATCCAAATCGGTTGATCCGTGCGCCCGAAAACGTGAATGAAAAAATGCGGACACACGAAATACGCACACACACATCCATTTTTCTGATAACGAGGTATGCCAAAATGTTTAGAAACCTTCAAAACGTCGAGAAATGTAAAAATTTTCAATTTTGATTTTTGGACGATTACAATAACTTACCCCACGGGAAAGTTAAAAAAATGCCATTTTGCAATTCTAATAAGTATAAATTTTGTTCACGTTTCTATGAGTTCCGTACTAATGTTCATTCGTTAGACTACAACGCGGCACTCACGCGCTTCGATATTTCTTTTCTAAAAAAAACTCACACAAAGCGATTGCTTGAAAAAAGTTCAAATTTTTTCCAAAAATATAAAAATATAAAAAAAATTCAAATTTTTTTAAAAAAGTAACTTTAAAAAAAAATTATAAAATTTTTAAAAATCTCATTTTTCAAATTTTTCAAAAAATGTTAAAGCTTTTTCAAAAAATGTAATTATTGGAATTGTAGCAATATGCCTTAAGACACGATGCTATGTACCACTAGTTCCCTCTATTTTCAAATATTGTATTTAAAAATTATTAAGTTTACTTGTATTTGAGATATCGGTGAATGCTTTCCTCACCTGCGGGCCTTTAAGCCCCGCTTCCTACGAGTATATTGACTTTAGTAAAATATAATCCAATCTATATATATAGTTTTTTACTTTTTTATATGGTGAGACTCTATTTATGGTGTATTATTACGAAATTTTCGGTTTATGTGTCGCACTACCACCTATCAGTTATTAGTGGTGTGAGAAGAGCCATATATCTAATACAGTCCAATCAAATTGATATAACCATCGGCGAAAAAGCAATGATCTATATGACGGCGTCCCATGACCCCGAACGAGCGCGCTCTGTGTGCAAGAGATTTATTGGCTACGAACTTTCCTTTGATTAGTTAGTTTGCCCTCTTCCATTCTATACTGTGACTTCGTCCTGACATTAAAGTTGCCCTGGGACGACCTCTCATAATCAAAACGGCTCTCAGATATTTCAGTACCATTCACAGTTATATTCAACAACCCGGTGATCACGTTAGAAAACGCACGCACTCGCCTCCGATGCTATATTAATGACATGCTAATAGATTTTTAATAGATATACGAAAACGTTAGTTTTACCACCATACTTCGTTTAGTATTTTCGATAGATGCAGAAGAATGTGCGTATTTTTATTAAAAATTTAAAAAAGTTAAATACATTAAAAACATTGCAATTACACTTTGTAACTTGTGATGCATTTTTTTTTTTTTAAATTTTATTTTCAATAGCAATCAGAATACATGACTATTCTATGAGCTATTTGGCTTATGTCATTCACTCACACACATACACACACACTTTCAAACACACATATAAATTTATCGGATCAATATTACAATCATATTTAGAGAATCACTTCAATAAGTGATTCAATTATTCTGTTCATATAAGGTTGTGGTAGTTCTAAGGTTCCTCCATATTATCTTCGGGCAGCTTCTTCTTCAGTCTTCTTGAAGTTGATGTCTCAAGAAGGTTTGAATGATGTCGTAGTTTTTGAAAGTGTTTTATACTGTTGATTTGTATTATTTTGTTTATAAAATCAATATGAAGATGGTCGTGTAAAGTTTTATTACTAACAAACCACGGAGCATCAGTAATCTGCCTCAATATTTTCGATTGGACACGCTACATTAACGCTATGTTGGATTTGCTTGCACAGAGCCTCAATTCAATGCCATAAGTCCATATGGGTTTTATTACTGCCTTGTAAATTAAAAGTTTATTGTCAATGGATAAAATTGACTTGCGTCCCAGTAGCCAGTATAGTTCAGCGGTTCTAATTTTTATGGTATTTAATTTGGCGCGAATATGGTCCTTCCACGTGAGCCTGCGATCTAAATGCATACCTAAGTATTTGACGCATTCGGTGCTTGGAATTGCTTGGCCATAAAAATGTACTCTTAGGCATGTTGTCTTGTTCAGAGAAAATGTTATATGATTAGACTTGCTCTCATTTATTTTTATTCTCTATTTTTTTGTCCAATCCTCTATAACATTTAGATGCCTTTGTAAAATTAGCGAAGCCTTAGATGCATCAGCATGTGTCTAAAGAACTGCTATGTCGTCAGCAAATGTAGCTGTTGTGGTTGATTGTAAAGTTGGAAAATCACTAATGAAGAGGATATATAAAAATGGTGCCAAAACACTGCCTTGTGGAACTCCTGCCTCAATCTGATGAGATATTGAGGTTTCAGTGTTGACCCGTACTTTAAATTTCCTATTGGCGAGATAAGATTCTAGAATATTATAATAACCACATGGAAGTAGATATCTAATCTTCGATAAAAGACCCTTGTACCACACCTTATCGAAAGCCTGGCTCACATCTAGAAAGACTGCAGAACAGAATTGTTTGGCTTCGAAGGTATTGTTGGTGACTCTTACGATTCTGTGGCACTGTTGAATTGTAGAGTGTTGACTCCGAAAGCCAAACTGATGTTTTGGAAATATATTCGCGCTAGTTAAGATATGTTGAAGCAGGAGTTTTTCGAGCACTTTTGAAACAATTGGTAGAAGGCTGATTGGTCTATATGAGGTAACCATATTAGGATCTTTTCCCCTTTTATGGATCATTTTTACTACAGATGTTTTGTAGAGAGTTGGCCAATAATTTAATCTAATTATTGAGTTGAATATATACGTTAGAAGGATGAATCCCTTCTTTGGTAGTTCTTTCAACATTTTTGCCGTCACTAAATCGTAACCTGGAGATTTATTATTTTTCAGTTTACTAATCTCTTCAATTATAATCTTTAATGAAAAGAACTTTATGCTGTTCATTGAGTTGTGAGAAGGAATCATATTTGAGTTAAGGCTCGCTGCGTTAGAGTAATCTGGGTTCGGTTCGAAAACTGTACTTAAATAATGAGCAAATAAATTAGCTTTTTCTGCATCACTCCTAGACCAAGATAGATGATTGCTGTCATCCCATCTAACAGGCGGATTTTGAATACGTGGTTTTAATTTGTTTTTAATTGGTTTCCAGATTGAGTTATCAAATCTATTCAGGTTTGATACGTAATTGTTGAAGTTTTGGTTAGAAATTTCTTTCAATCTGGATTTTAGTTTATTACTTAAGTTATTGTATGTGTTCTTATCTGATGGAAAATGAGTTGACTGCCATTTGCGTCTTGCTTACCTTTTCTCTGAGATTAAATTTTTAATTTCAAAAGATAGAAGTTGATCCTGTTGAACTGTTGTTTCTGGAGTAGCAATTAAAGCAGCATCATGAAGTGTTTTATTAAATTTGTCAATAGCAGAGTCAATTTCCGATGACTGGCTAAATTTTCAAATAAAGTAGAAAAACAAATATATGAGAAAAGCATTATGATCTATTTATTTAAATAGCTCTAGCATCTCCTTGGACCGTAATTATAATTGAAATACAAATTTTATAATAATAATTTTTCTTTTTTATGAACTTTCACTTCAACTTACACTTTAAATAGTCTACCCTTTAGTATTATATTATAAAATTTTATATCAAATACTAATTTTGAGTCAACTTGACAAAAACCTAAAATAATAGTTTTTCTGATATTTCACCACTTTTCATTACAAAATATATACCTATAATAATTGTATGCAAATTAATTATTTCAAGAAAATCGCAGAATCTAACAATAACAGTAAATTATAAAATACACACTTTTGTGTCCAAAGTTTTTTCCGATACTTTCTTAAAGTTTTTATTGTTTAGTCCTTCCTGTGCCGCAGCCGTAAAATACTAAAATTTATACTGAAAGCTAAAAATATTATTTATTATTCAAAAGGTTCGAAAAATAGCTTTTATTCAAATCGGCTACTATTTGCATTAGAATTTAAATCGATTTTTTTTTTGCATTTGAACACAACTATAATATCAAGTTTTTAATTAATTAACCAAAATTTTGTTGTGTAATATCACCAATAATCCATTTAATATCATATTTAAGTAATAACAAATATTTTACTAATCGTACCAAAATTCTGATGAAGTTCGCAATTTCTGAAAAACCCTAATCTTGTACAAAAACCTTATAGGAAATACTAATTTTTTTTATACTTTTAGTTTTAATTAATGAACGAAATTGTTAACAAAAATGAGAAATCTCAAAACAAGTAATTATTAAAACAACTCTTGTAAATTGTGATAAATTTTCATTTAATAAATGTCTCTCGCTGAAACTTTGAATTTAATTTAAATTTAAATAATTTATTTAATCCAAGAGTACCGAATTGGAAATTAATTAATTTGTTTTTGCTAACTTTCTCACTTAGCGAAAAGTACTTAAAGAACCATTGACAGATAATGAAATGTAGTATTTTCCGTTTTATCAGATGAAGCAATTGTGTTCTACTTGATTAAAATAACTATAATAAATAAAATTTCGTCTTAAAGTAAAATATAATATATATAGGGTAGAGCAGGGCTTGAAGGTCCGCGGGTAAAAAGGTCCACTACCAATATCTCAAAACAAGTAAAGTTAGAAATTTTTTAACAACAATATTTGAAAGAAGAGGGAAAAGATGGTGTGACCAGCCATCACTTTGATTCTACGACTTCGCTATCAGAAGATAAACAGCAATGTTTGAAAATGCATAACAAACGTATTTGTTTTCACTGTTTTTTGGTTGTGTGCACTGTTCTTTAGTTTACGAGATCTTAATATAATTTATATTTATTCGATTTGAGTAAGATTCAACCGTTTTTTCATATAACCTCTATAAAACCTATACGTGGCTGAGGTCAAAGTGTCCAGCTGAACTACTACTCTGGCAAAGGTGTAAGCAATAAAAATAGTGAGTAAAAAAAGAAATTAAGTTAAAAAAAGCATTTTACAAAAGATAATTAAGTAAATAGTTATTCCAAATCTGCTGATGAATAGTCAGATAGTTGTTTGTTTTATATGTGTTATTTGATGAGATAATATTGGTTTGGTTCTTACAATAAAATCGCTCAAAATCAAAGTGGACCTTTATGTCCTTCCTCTACCCTATATTATAGTGAGATATAAAATGTTTTTTTTTATATATTGTTACTATTTATTTTTTACTATTTAAATATCTTAGCATTTTTATATTTAAAAAACATGTATTTCATTGATCAAGTTGATTTACAGTATATGGGTGATGATTTCTCAGGGGTTTATACTCTCACAATGTCATATGAATATTGCAATACATTTCGCAAAAAGAAAGATCAACAATTTCCCTAGAAAGACTACATTTCAAGATTGGAAAGTTAATAGATATTATCGTAATTTTCTTAAAAAGAAGAATTACAAAACGTTGTGTTCGTTTATAATGAAATATTATGTTCCAACTGCTGCTAAGGATCGAGGAGGACATAGTTTGGCATGGCGTGTTTGCCTTACTTTAACTATTTCTAGTGTGCATTAGCCAAGGTTCTGGATGTTATTATTACAGTGATCGTTACATTTTAGGTAAAAGTTTCCAGTGAGCTTTTTAATTTGGTCGAGTACCGTCGTACGTTAGTCTGTTCAGTATGTCTTTTGTAGAGTTAGTGTCTCGTTAATAGGTTTCTTGATTTGAGAACTAGCCTATACTTATTTAAATATCTTAGCAAATGATTATGAAGCTTTTTTAAAACAATATGTGTTTGTTTAGCGAGAGTTGATCTTAATTTTAGATTAAGTTAATTTTACT